>NC_072801.1:13506666-13809696 GCF_028583425.1 Eublepharis macularius
CATACCTGCCAATATTGTGTTTTGCATTTTGTTCTGATCATAACTGTTTGCTAAGGTTGTATTCTGTTATATCATCTGAGAGTGTGTAAACTGCTAACATGAAATGTACAGGAGAGCCAGTGGGGCCTCTCTGTTATCTGTTGAAAATATTTACTTTCACTTTTGTAGCAAGTGTCCTTGGATGCAAGCGGCCGGCAGCAAGCGATGTATCTTTTCTCAGAGACTGGGATGATTTCACTTTGTCCTCTTTCTAGCCTAAACTAATCACTTCCCATGTAATTCCTTTGGGTTTTCATGCCCAGGGCCAGCGCGCCCATTGAGGGCAGGCCAGTAGCTGCCTCGAGCGCTAAGGTGCCGGAGGGGGCGCAGGCACATGCCATGGAGCTCAATTGCCCTGTGCTGCTGCATCCGGCCTGGAGCTCTGTGCTGCTGCTGCTGCCGCCACCTCCGGCAGTACTCAGCTGTGGGCCAGGCGTGGCAGGCGGCCGGGGCAATGCGTGGAGCAACTGAGCCAGAGGGAGGATGCATGCGCGCCGCCCCGGCCACCTGCCACGCCTGGCCTGCAGCTGCTGCGCCCAGCTAGGACTGCGTGCTGGCAGCGGCAGAGTGCGGAAGCTGAGCGGGCAGCCTCCCAGCCCTCCCGCTCAGTTGCTCTGTGCTGCTGCCGCCACCACCGGCACACAGCTATGGGCCAGGCACAGCAGGCAGCCAGGGAGGCAAGGGGCAACTGAATGGGAGGGCTGAGAGGCCACCCGTGCGCCATCCCTGCCCCCATGTGATGATGTCACACACAGTGATGTCATCATCCAGTCTGGGTGCGCGAGCACCAACACCCCTGATGCTGCCTCAGGCACCAGAAATGCTGGCGCCGGTCCTGTTCACGCCAGAATGTCAACGGACCCAAAGGGCGGGAAGTTTCCCTATAATTAGTAGTGCCCTGTTTGAATAATCACTTCTGCCAATTGCTACCTTTGTGTGAACATCTTGGACAGAATGAATCTCTAATAAAAGTTACTTCAACCAATGCACCTGAGTGCTTGCTGTGAGGGACTTGGGGATCTAACTGCCAGGGGATGACACTCTTTTTCTTTGCAAGTTTTTACGTAGAGGATGGATGGCCATTTGTCAGTAGTGCCAAGTCTATGACTCACCTAGAACGTTGTGTTGATCTGTGTGTGTGTGTGTTTGTTTCTTTCTTTCTCTCCGCTGACTCTGAAAACCCCACCACCTGTTGCGGCTCTCCCCACCGTGTTACATTCTCAAACACCCCAGCTTAGTTTCCCCTGTTAATGAAAACAGGCTTGGGAACTAGGATAAATCTGTGGGAAAGTTGCAGCGTGTGGGAAGACAGTGGGGAGCCAGGGAGAAGGGAGGGGTGGAAGCTGGCTCCCCACCCCCACCCCGCAGCTCTCTATCCCCCCCCCTCATTTAGGAGACAAAATGCCCACCCACAATTGGGAGGGAGAGAGAGAGGAGAAGACAACGAGTCAATTCAATTAGAGAGGGAAAGTACATAAAAGACAGCCTTCTTCATGGCTTTCCTGTGACAGTTTCTAACACATCATATCTGTCTCTTTTCTCCCTTGCTGATAGAGCCCTTCTCTTCTCCCCCTTCCCCACATTCCAACAGCAGTGACTGTGAAATCTGGGCCCCCTGGGGCTTTCCCCATGGGAACACTTGCCTAGGATGGGAGTTGGTGAATCCTCAGAACTGAAAGGGACTTCGGTGATGATCACCTCTGAGAAACACATAAAGCTGGGAGATAGGCAACATTAAAAAAAAAAAAAGCTTGGTGGTGTAGGGGTTTAGCAGAACCAGGGAGACCCAGGTTCGAGCCCTCAATCACTGGCTGACTTGTGCCAAGACTTCTCTCTCAGCCCACATTACAGGGTTGTTGTGAGGACAAGGAAGGGAGAGGGGATCACGTGTACTACTCAGAACTCCTTGGAAGAAGTCCTGGCTCTCATGTTATGAAGCAGCTTTGAACATATGTTCTCATTTACCAAACACATTCCCTGTTTTCTGGCCCTTGTCAAGGACAACTATGTTTTTTCCTGCTATCGTTGCCAAAATCGCCTTCTTGGTTTTTATATCAGCAAAGGAGTGAGTGCGTGGGCTAGAACTTTTGGTGATGTGGAACGGGGGTGGAAAACGGAGAATGGACAGGCAGACAGGAGACCTCTCCAAGTCTTCCTTGTGTATGTTTATTTGGAGCAGTGGTATTCAACCTCTCAGGCCGGATCATGAGTCCCTATAGAACTGCTTTTCTGTGGGCTGCCTTTTGGAAGGAACTCCCATCCAGAGACCAGGGTACCACATGTCCTGACTCCCTTGGCACACATGCTGCAAAGAGCAGCTGGACAGAGGTGAGGTCACTCAGTGGTAGAGAGGGCTCCTCTGGGACTTTGTGCCTTGGCTTAGAGCCAAAACAGACGTGACGAGATACCTAGGTTCAACTCGTGCTCTCTTACCTCAAGGTTTGTCGGGAAGAGTAGGTGTCCTTGCAGGTTAAAGTTTATGCAGCTCTGTGCCGCGCGGCTTCAGGTGGGGGCCAGGAGAGCGAGGGGGAAGATGCAGCGATGCCCTTGCCCAGCCCCCGCAGAGCGATGCCAGGCTGCACGGGGAGAGCAGGAGGAAAGGTGCCCAGAGCATTGCTGCATCTCCCCCCCCCTCTCGCCTGGACCCCACCTGAAGCCACGCGGCTCGGAGCTGCATAGCTTGCCGTCGCTCTGCGGGGGCTGGGCAAGGGGTGGGTGGAGCAACGGTCCGTGCGATCGGGGTAAAGGCAGAGCACGCCGGGCTATGCAGCTCTGGGCCATGTGGCTTTGGGCAGGGGCCAGGTGAGCGAGGGGGGAGATGCTCTGGGCGCCTTTCCTCCCGGTTCTCCCGGTGCAGCCAGGTGTTGCTCTGCAGGGGCCAGGCCGGGTGAGGGGTGGGGGGAGATGAAGCGATACTCCGTGTAAGCGGGAAAGGGAAAATGCCGTGATGCACCTCGAAAGCGGGAGGAAAGGCGCCCCATGCCTGCACTTCCCTCCTTGCTGCTCTGTAAATGCTAAAGTTTAAGCTGCAAGGACGCCTACACTTCCCGACAAACCTTGAGGTAAGAGAACACGAGCTGAACCTAGGTATCTCGTCACGTCTGTTTCGGCTCTTAGAGCCAAGCTACAAATGATGAATTACACTGGGACTGCACGTGAAGGGAGTCGCGTTGTTAGCCAGGAAGCTGAGTTTTTAAAGATATCAGAGGGCGGTGTCAATTTCCCCTCTCTAGAGAGCCAGGGAGATCCCTACTCAGAGGGTTTGATAATTTCCTCTTTGCCTCCCAAAGGCTCTGTCAGTTTCACCTCCCCTTCTAGGAGGTGAAGAGGAAATTAACAAACCCTCTGAGCAGAGATCCCCCTGGCTTTGTAGAGGGGAAATTGACACCGCCCTCCGATCTCTTTTACAACTCAGCTTCCCATCTAACATTGTGACCTCCTTCACCTGCAGCCCTTGTGTAATTTGTAGCTTGGCTCTTATTCCTCAGGGCAGTATTACTCCAGGTTCTTGGCTAGTGCTTCCTGTCCCCACCTTTTGGGTCTGCTGCCCATGGTCCTGTCCATCATACCAGCAAGGTCAGGATCGGCCCCAAACTAATGAGAAATGCCCTCACTCTCACTAGCTTGGATAATCACAGGAGTGGAAACCTTCCTCTTCCCAGAGGAGAAAGTGACACTGCAAGGACCCTCAGGCCCATTTCAGAATCTGTTTCGAATAAGAGAGCAAAGCTAGTCTGCCGGCCTGGAGGATTTTTTTTACAGTGGAAAATTGGGGTAGCAAAAAGTTTTATGTGCTTCAAAGCCAAGCCAGCTTCCTTTGGAGGCATTGGGCTACAGGCAGGGGTGAAATTGGGCCCAGAGGGGGGAGGAAGGCAACTCTCACATAAAAATAATTAAAAGAGGAGCAGCAGCGGCAGCTGAGGAATGTTAATGCCGTGCAGCCTTCCTTTCCACAGTCCCAGTGAAAAAAAATCACCACATGGCAGCTTCCCAATGGATTTGCCTGTAAGCTACGCATTCCTTACGAGTGCAGAGACGTGAAACCCTCCACTGGTCTGGCTGGATCAACTACTCTGTTTGAGAATCGGCAGCAACCACCACCACAAACCTTCTGCCATGCCTAGCTGGCGCCCAAAAAGGTTGTAATCCGTAGAGAGGATCTACTTAGTTATCTCTATCAAACAGAGCAACCAACTCCAGGTCAATCATGAGCACTGCTGGGCCTCCTGCAGACAAAGTAGTGGTCTTGACAAACTCGTGGGAGCTTCCCAGTTATGCAGAACAAAATATAACTTTGTAAATTAACCTAAAGGAAAAAAGCCCCCACAAAACTGACCTTGTAAGGACTGAGCATGTCCTAGGAGGCATGAAATTAGGGTTGCCGGGTCCCCTTACCCTCTGGGTGGGAAGTGGGAGACCTGGCGCTTACCTCAGTGCTCATGTGCAGGCCAGGTGCCACTCCTGAGAGTGCGCCTGCGCTCCACAGCGAGCCAAATCGGGCCTGATTCAGCTCAAATCAGGCAGCTGCGGAGTGCGGGAGCAGTCCCAGGGACGGCACAACGGGCCTCGGAGTACTCCTGCGCTTTGCAGCGGCCTGATTCAGCCCCAAACTGGGCTGCTGCGGCGCATGAGCACACTGCTGGAGCAGTATGATGGGCCCCAGAGTGCTCCGGTGCTCCACAGCAGGCCGAATCGGGCCCATTTAAGGCCGAAATCAGCCTACCGCAGTGCACAGGAGCACACCGCCCAGGAGTGCCCCCAGGAGGTGCGTTCCCCCACCTTTCCCCCCGCTGGCCAGGTAAGCAGGGGCAGGAGTGGAGGGTGGGAGCAGGGGATTCTCTGCCCCCAGTGGGGACTAGCAACCCTGTATGAAATGTTGAGAGCAGATGAAAGGGGCTGAGAAGACATTTGCCTCCCTGAGCACCTGGGAACTTACAGAATCCTACAAGGGGAGGGGATTTGGGGGTGCAGGATTCCTTGTGGGGTCCCGATTGGTTGTCCCTACACATTCAATGTAATTTGGGACACTTTCCAGACGTTTTGAGAAAACTGTTGAGGATTTGAATGAACAGGTGTCATGCCTCAGGTAGGGTGAGCCACCATATGCTGCCACCACTCTGGGATTTAGGGTCCCCTGGGAAGGCCCAGAGTACCCTCCCGACCCTTCTGACCTCCGTAGCTTGGCCAATAAACACCCAGCAGAGTAACAACAGACAAAAGGGTTTACTTACAAGGAGGTCAGTTAATATCAAACAAGCAAGCAAGAAAGCAAGGTGCCTTAGCAACAATAGATGGGTGAAAGCAAAATAAACCAAAGGCCCTAGCGCACTGAACTCCCTGTCCCTCTGTCTGCCAGGCCTGCTAACAGGCTTCTGAGGCCTTGCTAGACCTTCCTGGCACAGCCAGATCTTGACAACAGGCTTGTTCTTTTTAATCTATATTTGCTTTATTTAAGACTTTAGTGCCTGAGTTCAAAGGATCTCAGGCAGCAGAGTTGGGAAAGGCCCCTGCTTGGAGACCCACCGCCACTTGGCGCAGACCAGCCCTTGAAGATCGAGGACCCACCTTTAACTCTCAGGCGGACCACCGAGCTTCGTGCATGTGACATCACAGTTACATGACAGGAAGAGACGGGAGCTCAAGTTATGACCTCACTGGGGTCCAGGCCAGAACCATGGGCGGTGGACCAAGAGGGCCAGGGCCAGGAAACACCAGCTAAGCACCAGGGGTGTACCCAAACGGAAGGTCAGAGCCATACAGGAGAGCTCTCTGCCCGAGTGACCTGACCCTGCCATTCTGCCTCCTCTCAGCATTTCAGCTAAGAGAAACAGGAGCTATGCCCTTACTTTCTAAACATGTACACTGGCGCTCATTCCAAAAAGCAAGGGGGAAAAACTGGTGCTGTATGGGCTTAAGACATGAAGCTGAAATTGCTTCCCAGTTCCTTATTCACCGCTCCTACTTTTTTATTCGCAAATCCAAACACAAATATTGGGGGAAATTGGCAGTGGCCGTGCTGGATACACCAATGTTCCAATGCAGCGGAATATCTTGGCTGCTTGGTAAGGGGGTCAATCTCCTTGCTCCCCTTTTCTGGACCTTTTCGTTTTTTCAAAAAAGGGGGTCCTTATGCCAGCTGCTCTGCCTGCACCCACTGAATCAGGGCGAGGGGCTGGTGATAAAAACTTGGAAGGAAAACGGAGTCATTGTATTGAAGAGGCAGATTGGGAACAGATTGCCACAGTCTGGATTGTTCACAATATCCATAACAATTCTGTGATAGACTCCAGCTGCTTGCAGCCACACTGCGTCTCTTCTCCGATCCCTTTCCCTGTTTCCCACTCCTACCCTTTTGGCAGTGAGTGCCTCTTTCTAGCTGCTTTCACTGGAAAGAGAGAGACTTCAGTATACATGAAGCTCTACATAGGGCTTCATGTGTACTGCAAACCCAGATTTCGCATAGAGCTTTCCAGAGCCTCTTCCCCGTGCTCACCCTCTGTAGCTCTTCTTCCTGGCCTCATGATCCCGCTGCGAGAGAGTGGCAATGCAATTCTGGGTCCTAATCCACAGTCTGCGAACTGCTGCCCTAAGGGATGCTTTTAGCCACTGTGCAAGGGTGGGGGCTTAACTTTCAACACTAACACAAACACGCACCCCAGTGGCATTGCTTGTTTAGAATCAATCCTGATTCTTTACGAATCACCCATCTCGGATTTTATTTCTTGGTAATCCAAGAGTGTTTAGGGGCTGGGTTTTTCTGCGATTCATAGAAAACACAGCAGAATGGTACCCAGCCTGCCTTCTTAACTCTGAACACAGAATCATAGAATCATAGAGTTGGAAGGGGCCACACAGGCCTTCTAGCCCAACCCCCTGCCCAGTGCAGGATGAGCCTAAAGCATCTCTGACAAGTATTCATCCAGCCTCTTCTTGAAAACTGCCAGTGAAGGGGAGCTCACCACCTCCCTAGGCAGCTGATCCTTCCCTCCATACCACTGTTTATTTGTTATTGTGTGGATCTCTAGAGATGTTTGTTTAAGGAGGCGAATGACTGGTTTCACACTGAGTCAATTTGTTTAGTAGCAGGTCCCTAGATGGATGCCCCCCCCTTTCCTTTGCAGTTTCCCCTGTCCAGAAGGGTCATGTTTCTGTCTGCCTTGCACTTCTGACATTGAAAGCCACGGGTCCAGTCACTGCCTTTATTTAGTCCCCCTTCCCGTCCAGTCCCCCTTCAGAGACTCCAGTCTTCCTGAATCAGTTTTTGTGAGATACGTTGTAAAACAAAGAAATCTGGGCCATTTTCACACTGCTTACTGGCCACGGAACATCACGCCGAGCTCCCAGAACGACAGCGTCTTCCTGGCGCGATTTTTCACGAGAACTTCCATTCTCACGCAAAATCATGCCAGGAAGACCCTGTCGTTCCGGGAGCTCGGCGTGATGTTCCACGGCCGATAAGTAGTGTAAAAACGGCCATGGAATATAGTATTGCCAGGGATCCAGAAAGGATTCTCTGAAAGGCAGGGCTTTTTTTCTGGGAAAAGAGGTGGTGGAACTCAGTGGGTTGCCAGCACAGGGGGCAACTCTTGGCAGGAGGTGGTGCCCCTGGTACCACATGTGCACGTGCAAAGTGCGTGCATGCTCCCAAGACCAATGATGTCATTTTGGGTCATCTGGAACAAGGGGGAGTTTTTAAATCGCCCTCGGCAAAAATGGTCACATGGCTGGCAGCCCCACCCCGATTTCCAGACAGAGGGCAATCTAAACTCCCCTCTGTCTGGAGATCAGGGGGCGGGGCCACCAGCCATGTGTCCATTTGCATGGGGTTCCGGAACTCCGTGCCACCACGTTCCCGCTGAAAAAAAGCCCTGCTGAAATGGGAAAAAAGAGTACAGAAGAAACGTGAGTTCTCCCAACTGAATTTTTAGCAGAAGTACCCTACCATGCATCAAGACAGCAGACATAGGGAGGTCTTGATGGGGAGGGTAGCAAAGTAGGATTTCTATCTGGCCCATGCAGCACATTAATTTATTTTAAAATGGTCGTGTACGTGTTAAATAGTCCATCTCTTCGAAGCCACTTGATTCTGAGTGTAACATCAACAGGCACACGCTGCATGACTCTCAGGGGTTGGGATGCTAGGGGCCGTACAGCCTTAATAGCACTTAGAGCATCAGACAGTGACCCAAGAGATTGGGTTAGAATCCTCCCTCTGCCAAGTCGCCCAGTCGACTCTCAGTCTACCTAGCCTACCTCACAGGGTTGTTAGGAAGATAAAATGAGGAAGAGAGGACCATGGACATCTCCCTGGGCTCCCTGGACAAAAGGCTGAATAGAAAATGCAAGTGATGCCCAGCTAGCATGTTTCCCTACATTCAGCTTTGCTAAAAAGAACGGGACCATGTGCAACCTGATATTCATTTCAATGGGGTCCATTATTACGATGAATTATTTAAAGAGCATCATCAGCCTTCCATATCTGAATCCTGTCTTTCCTCCAAGGAAAATCAAAAAGAGCCCAGTAGCACCTTTAAGACTAACCAATTTTATTGTAGCATAAGCTTTCGAGAATCACGTTCTCTTCGTCAGATGCATGGAGGGCAGAAGGAAACTGGCCAAATATAGAGGAGGAGAGGGGGGGAAGGGGGGAAGGAGGAGAGGGGGGATGTAAAGAACTCCTTTGATATGGAGATGCAGACAGCTCCTTTTGGTGTGGGGATCAGTTTGCTTGTGTAAAGGTTCAAAGGAGTTTTCCGTGTTAGTCTGTAGTAGCAAAATCAAAAAGAGTTCAGCAGCACTGCAGCACAAGCCCTCGATAACCACAGTCCTCCCCGCCAGATGCATCTGACAAAGAGAACCGTGGTCCTCGAAAGCCCACGCCAGGTGCCACTGGACTCCCCCTGACCCCGCCTCTGTAAAGGAAATCAGTTACCTGTGATAATGAGATAACCATTCATAGTCCCTATTCAGTCCCAACTTGACAAGAGTCAAATTTGCATATGAATTCCAATTCAGCAGCTTCCCGTTGGATTTTGTTTTTGAAAGGTTTCTGTTGAACTACAGCGACCTTTAGGTCTTTGGTGGAATGTCCTGGTAGATTGAAGTGTTCTCCCACTGGTTTCTGGACGTTGCCATTTCTAATGTCAGATTTGTGTCCATTTATTCTTTTGCGTAGAGGGAGCTCAGCAACTCTCCCTCCTCACAACTACCCCCAAGATAGGTTTGGCTGAAAGCAAGTGACTTGGCCAAAGTCATCCAGAATGTTTCAAAGCACAGTGGGAATTCGAACCCAACTCTCCTTGGTTCTGCCGCTAACTTATAAATACCTGCATATTTTCCCTTGCAGGGCATAGAGCGACTTTGAAGGGAGAGGAACTTGCACTGAGAAAGTGGCAAAAGAAAATGGTTTAAAACAGGGCTTTTTTTCAGCTGGAACGCAGTGCAACGGAGTTCCGGAACCTGGTGGCCCCGCCCCCTGATCTCCAGACAGAGGGGAGTTTAGAGTGCCCTCCGCGCCACGTGTCTGGAGATCAGGGGACGGAGCCACCGGCCATGTGTCCATTTTTGCCAAGGGTGATTTAAACTTTTTAAAACTCCCCCCTTGTTCCAGCTGACCCAAAGTGACATCATTGGTCCTGGGAGCATGCACGCACTTTGCGCGCACGTGGTACCAGGGGCACCGCCTCCCGCCAAGAGTTGCCCCCTGTGCTAGCAACCCACTGAGTTCCACCACCTCTTTTCCCAGAAAAAAAGTCCTGGTTTAAAATAAACCTCAAAGTGGCCCTGATCCAAAACCTTCATCTCCTGTGGTTACTTATAGCCCATTTTAAAAAACTGTATGAGACCCTAATTAGTGATATCCAACTCTGAAATATCAAACTCTCTGGGACAGGGATTGTGGCTTTAAAATGTCAGAAACTCAAAGGGAAAACATATGGAAAGCCAAACCACTCAATTCTAGAGCTATTAGGATTCAAACCCTTTCTTTTAAAATATTAGCTAGATGGTATAGATATATATCCGTGTCAACTGCATAAGATTAAAAGTAGCTACAGTCCACTGTGCTGGAGGGGATGTGGTCAGCTGGGAAGTTTTATCCACTGTTGGTGGAGCTCAGGGCTTTTTTTCTGGGAAAAGAGGTGGTGGAACTCAGTGGGTTGCCCTCGGAGAAAATGGTCACATGGCTGGTGGCTCCACCCCCTGATCTCCAGACAGAGGGGAGTTGAGATTGCCCTCTGCGCTGCTGAGCAGCGCGTAGGGCAATCTCAACTCCCCTCTGTCTGGAGATCAGGGGGCGGGGCCACCAGCCATGTGACCATTTTCAAGAGGTTCCAGAACTCCATTCCCCCGCGTTACCCCTGGAAAAAAAGCCCTGGTGGAGCTGCCCGGCTGTTGAAACCTATTGGGGAAAAATTCTTTTGCACATTAAGAAAAGCACGGGTTATACCATCCCATCGCAACCTGAGCTTGTTCTTTTAGGCTTGTGGGAGGATGACAGCATCCCAAAAATTAGAAGAGACTTGATTTTGTTCCTGCTGGCAGCAGCCAAATTGAATATAGCATCCTTATGGAATAAGGCCCTTTTACTCTCTCTTTCATGGTGGTATAATAAAATCCGGGACCTTTTTATAACGGAAAAGCTGGCTGACCATCTGCATTCATTAGACAATCCCCATTTTCAATCCAACTTCGCCCATTTGTGGCTCCCGTATCTTAATTATATTATAGCTAAAGACCATTTGGAGATACCTGATAATATGATTTACATGATCTTATCTCTTTGACTTGCATATGTCTGCTATCATCAAATGTTATGTGACACGGATGTTTACTGTTTTCACCTGTGCCAATTACTAACTTAATGCTGTATTCAATTAGTGTTGTCACATATTATGTTAGTTACTGTGTTAGATTGTTTTGTTTGGTTAAATTAAAAATGGAAAATAAAGTCTTTAAAAAAATTAGGGATATCTCAAGTCATGTATGGTTTGGCCCTAAAAACGTCTTGGGTTAGCCCTGACTGCTACTTTTTTGTGCTTTTGCATGATTTCTCAGTGTCATGTGGTGAGAGGCTGTGGCTCAGTGGGACAGCCTTTGCTTCACACGCAGAAGGTTCCAAGTTCAGTCCCCGGTATCTCCAGGTAAAAGGACCAGGTAGTAGGTGATATGAAAGACCTCTGCTGCAGGCCTGGAGAGCTGCTGCCGGTCTGAGTAAACAGTCCTGACCTTGATGGGCCAAGGCTCTGATTCCATCCAAGGCAGCTTCATCTGTGTTCAATTCCAGTCCACAGGTGCGGGGTGCTTCAATCTGGATTGGACAGATAAACGCAAGCACTTTATATCACACAATGTATTAGTAGATGGAATTTGTTAACCCAGGATGTGGTCATGATGACTGCTAGAACTGTATGTATGGCATGCAGACTTTGGTTTCCTGCTGGTCTCAGCTTTCATTCTTTTAAAGTAAGTTTCTAGCCCTTATGGGAAATATGTTTGCAAGGATGTGGAGAAGGCCACATAGTTGTATCATGACAATATAAGCAATCATTCCCAACTGGATTTTCCTGTGTGGAGAAGACGATCCAGAAAGAGAGTGACTGCTTTAGCACAAAATAGTACGATAGCCAGGGATGTATGGATGCAACCAGAGGCTTTTTAGTTTAGGAGGGTAAGAGTAACTTTTCTCTCTCTCCCATAATAGGAACTTGGGGGTCACCCTATAAAACTGATAGGCCATAGATTTAAGACTGACAAAAGGAAGCACTTCCTACATTCAGTAGCTAATTTGTGGAACTTATTGCCACAAGATGTAGCCATGTAGGTGGCAAACTCCCGATGAGGCCTGGATGTTTCCTGGAATTGCAACTGGGCTCTGGACTTCGGGGATTTGTTTCCTTGAAGAAAATGACTGCTTTCAAGAGTGAACTCTATGGCACTGAGGTCCCTCCCCAAACCATGCCCTCTGCAGGCTCCACCCTCAGATCTCCAGGAATTTTCCAACCCAGAACTGGCAACACTGCTCTTCAGTCACCACTGCCAAAATCCAGGAATTCCCCAAGGTGGAGTCGATGACCTTATTTACCTTTACAAAAAAATATTTATAGTGCACCTTTCTCACTGAGACTCAAGGTGGATCACAGTGTAAATCAATACAATCAACAGCTGGGACATTCCCTAAACAATGCAATGGGACAGTTGCAATAGGGTGCAAATTTGCAGAGTTCAAAACAAGCAAAATAAGTAGCACCTTTAAGACTAACCAACGTTATTGTAGCATAAGCTTTCAAGAACCATAACTCTCTTCGTCAGATACATCGTCAGCTTCTGACAAAGAGAGCTGTGGTTCTCAAAAGCTGACGATGCATCTGTCAAAGAGAGCTGTGGTTCTCGAAAGCTGACGATGCATCTGACGAAGAGAGCTGTGGTTCTCGAAAGCTTATGCTACAATAAAGTCGGCTAGTCTTAAAGGTGCTACTGGACTCTTTACTATTTTGCAACTACAGGCTAACACGGCTAACTCCTCTGGATGGAAAACAAGCAGAAATCCAATACAGATTTGAAACAAGAGCATATGAAATTCTAAACCCGACATATCAAATAACACAGAAACTGTCTTAGATGTTTTTAAAAGGTGTTGGACTGGAAAGGTCTATCATTGGTTATTAGTGACCCACACCTTCCTGGGTCAGAGGTAGGATGCCTCTAATTGTTAGATGCAGTAGAAAAGGGCAAGAGCACTTCTTTATCCCTGGCTGTAGGGAGGCCCACCTTGCATTGACCAGGGCCAGGGCTTTTTCAGTCCTGGCCCCAGCCTGGTAGAACGCTCTGTCCAATGAGACCAGGGATTGGCGAGATTTGTTAGCTTTTCGTCGGCCCTGTAAGACATAGCTGTTCCGCCAGGCATATGGTTGATGCAAGGTGGTGCCCCCTAGTCGGGGGAGTACAACATATGCCGTCACTACTAGTGACACCACCTCTCATATTTCCCTGCCAAAATGCTCCAGAGATGGGGAAAAGGTGGTCGTCTAGACTATGTGCCGCTGTGTTTACATACACATATGTATATGCATATGCATATACATATGTATGTATGTATGTATTTTAATCTGTGGATTTAAGATGTTTTATGGTTTTAAATTGTATATACTGTGAAAATGATTTTAAACTTGGTTGTAATCCGCCCTGATCCTGCTGATGTGGGGAGGGCGGAATATAAATTGAATATAAATAAATAAATAAAATATAAGAAGTGTGCTGTGGCTCACAAAAGCTGCTACCCTACCACAAATTTCATCATTCTTATAGGTGCTACTGGGCTCTTGCTCTTTTCTACTGCAAAAACAGAGTAACAGGGCTACCCATCTTGATCTAATTGTCAGATGTCAGAGTAGTCAGCAGGGGACGGCTGATGCAAGCCGTTGGAGGGGGGGAACTGGGAAGACACTCTGCACGTTATCAGAAACACTGATTATCCCTAAGGCTGCTGACAAGCGAATGCTGGATTAAATGACTCCGCATCTACTTCTGTATTAAGTGTCTGCTGTTTTGAGTTCCAAGGAGGGCGAGGACTTTTTTTTTAAAGCACTACATAAATAAAACAAATAAAGTGTATACGCACGAACTAAACGTTGCTTACGCCTGCAAACACATCCCAGCCAGGCGCCCACGCAGTTGCCCTACTTGGCAGCAGTTTGGGCCTTTCTGCGCGATGGAACCAGGTGTGGGGAGGGCCGGTTTCCGCACGGAGCTAAAAAGCTGTCGCACCGTCGGAGCAGGGGGAACAAACCAAGTATCCGGGATAGATAAAGAGGGTATTTTTCATGCATTTATTTCTTAAGGGGCAGGGTGTAGCGGCTTACAGTGTGTGCCAATAAGTGCTGGGCCGTGGAGCCCCATTTGCATGCTGCAGATCTGGAAACTTGACATCCTGATGCGGGGGGGGGGGGGGGGGGGAGACGTGCATTTATTTGCACACGCTTAGAAGCTATTGTTAGCCCTTCGCTTGCCTTCTCCCCGCCTCCTATTTAAACTGAAGCAGAAATCTGGTCTCTTTCTTGCGCGTGGATTACTGCAATGCAAACAAGAGTCGTCTGAGCTGCCTTGTCTCAGATCGAGCCAGGATTTGATCACGTTCCTGCTGCCTTTCCTCCAAGAAACTCTGGGCTGTGAACGTGGTTCTCCTCTCCCATTTTATTCTTTTTTTAAAGTGACTAGGAAGAGGTCACTTCTGCTCTGTTGGGGCTTTAACCTGTGTCTTCCAGTCCTGGCTGAGCAGTGCTTTCACTGCTGAGCAGTGATTTCACCTATGCAGACTTTCTCCAGTCTAAGCCTACTGAAATCAATGGGCTTAGACTGGAGTGATGCATAGGTAATTCCCTAGAGATATTGGTACAATCCTGTCCAGTGCACTAAAATCTGGTGACAGGTATTTTTGCTAGGTATGTCATAAAATATTTGGTAATGGAGTTTGTAGGGACAGGCCCAAAAGTCTGCTCCACACTTTCTGACATCCACATTATAGCAGGGGGACTTTGGCCAGAATTGGGAGGGAGGAAGGTAGTTGTGAATTTCCTGCATTGTGCAAGGGGGTTGGACTAGATGACCCCGGAGGTACCTTCCAACCCTATGATTCTATGAATCCAGGGTGGTCATCCCCCCTTCAGTGTGCCACCAGACATGTGCACACCAGGCTGGTGTGCCACCAGTGTGCCACCAGACATGTACAGTTCTGGGGTAGGTGGGTGGGTCCTGTTCTAAAAGAAAGCTTGTGAGTTCAAATATTCAAGCATTCTGTATTAGGACTGTCAAATTTCCAGTTTTGAGGATTTTCTCTTACTCTTTGTAGGCTTATCAATCTTATGGAATGTGACACTTAAGCTATAAAGCATGTGCACACACAAGGAAAACACACGAGTGTTGTAGAGGCACATGTGCGTGTAAATTAAAACACATACCACTATGCAGTTCCAAACTTTGCTTGTAAATCCCTGGGCCGTGCTGCTGTTCCTCTTTCTTAGCACTGAAGCCTGCTAACCCATTGGCAAATGAACATTGAAAGGAGCCGGAGGAAGACTTTGGGTGGTAGTGAGAAAAAGTGAATTGGTGAATGGCAGTGAGGAGACGTTTGGCACTTTCCACCACCTCACACCAGACTCTTTTTATCTTTGAATCACCAACTGCTCACTTTCATGAGAGTGGGTGGCATGAGTTTATGATAAAGTATTGATAGCATAGACACCGTGCTCCCTCCCATCTCTGTTCTTCAGATACTTTAATAACAAATATTGGATGTACTTGTGAGGTAAATTTAATCCCCCTTTTACTAAATATTTAACTGGACAGATAAGACACAGGTGAAGGTAAAACCAACATGTTTTATTTAACAGAAAAATAGCTGTTAAACAAGAGTGTTATGTGTGGAATGTTTCAGCTTAAATAGGTCAACAAACAGCGAAGAGAGATTCTCGCTTCCTTTCCCCAAAACATTACCTCAAGTTAGGAGGTTTACTCAAGATGGTTTCCAAAACACAGATTGCTTCAAAGGATTTGGTGCGTCTGGTTTTTACTAGAGTGCTTGGTGGTGGTGGAGAGTGACCTCAAGTCATAGCTGATTTATGGTGACCCCTGGTGGGGTTTTCATGGCAAGAGACTAACAGAGATGGTTTGCCATTGCCTGCCACCAGAGTGCTTATTTGTCAGGTAACAATAAGCTTTCTTCCCAGAGCCTACCCATCCTATCTAAGAGAGCCAAGTAAAACTGGCTAAGAGAGCCAAATAAAACTCCCTATATATACCCCAGAGGACACTTTGTTCTACACACAAAAAACTTCTGGTGGTTCCTGGTCGTAGGGAGGCTTGCCTGGCCTCAGCCAGAGCCATGGCTTTTTTTGGTCCTGGCACCAGCCTGGTGGAACTCTCAGTCCAGGAAACCAGGGCCCTGCAGGGTTTATTATCTTTCCGCTGGGCCTGTAAGACAGAGGTTTTCTGCCAGGCATATGGCGGAGGCTAGGCTGGGCCCCCACCGGCCATACTTGACTTGACTGGAGAAGATCTGTCCACCACCCTATATATATCTATAGATATGGATATATGGGCCAAATCTGAAATGAAGTAACTCTTCCATCGCCATCTGAGAAGTTTTTATTGTTTGTAGTGTTTTAAATTTTATTGTAATGTTTTATCTGCTTTTAAGTGTTTTTATGTAAATTAAAATGTTGTGCTCTGTCATAAGCCTGCTCGGCAGGGAGGGCAGACTAAAAATCTAATCTAATAAAATAGATATAATAAATAAAAAATAATAATCTGACGCCTTAACCAGAACCAGAAAAGTTTTCCCTCCCCCGGTTTGAAATGAAGCTTGCTTGCCCCCTCCGAGCTAGTGGTGTTCGATGGGCTCCAGTTGGCTGATAAACAGTTGGATTTGCATGAAGCCAAAATCACAAGATTGGTTCAGAGCCCTGAAGGTGAGGTGGGACTTTTGGGGACCACTGGCACAGACGCGGTGTGGGAGAAGCAGGCCAGAACGTATGCCACAGCTAGCCCTGTGAGCCCTGCTACACTGTCCAGGTATGACAGGAACCTTCATTGCTGTGTCATTTGTGACTTCCTTGCATGTTGGTTATCCACAGCATTAAACCTGAGCTTAAGAAGTCCTGTTCCTAAGTAATCGTTTTGCAATCTTTTTTTCTTAATTCTGAGCTTGGAACAATTTCAAACCATTCTTCCCCTTTAAAAGGGTTTTTAACAGTGCCTTCTGATACTCAGCTTCATCTTGACAGTATTCTGAATTTTCAAATCAAAACAAGAAGCACCTGCACCACTCAAAATATAATTTTGCTAAGAAACTGCAAACTTTTGACATCTCTTCTCTGCCAATTAGGCTGATTTCTGAGGCAAGGGGTGAGGTTGGGCGGGTCCCAGTGCTGTCATTTGGAATGCACAGGCAGAGTTTGATTTGCAAATTCTTTTCGCTTTTGCAGACATGGATCCTGAGGATACAGAACAGCTGGCTGCTGAGATGCGTGGAAAGACTGTCGATGGCTGGGGCCTACTGCAGATTGCCGCCGGGACTGGTCTGGCTGCCTATGTTGTGTGGGCAGGAATTCTCATGCCTGGGTTCCACAAAGTGCCTTTAAAATTACAGGTAAGCAACAGGTGATTTGGCAGGACTATTAAAGGGTGGGTGAAAAAGTGAATTGATAGCTGGAAATGATTTTCTGTAGAATGGACCATCCACACACAATGTGTAGGTTGTACCCAGGCCTAGGCTTGCCAACCTCTAGGGAGAGGGCTGGAGATCTCCCAGAAATACAACTGATCTCCAGATGATAGAGATCAGTTCCACTGGAGGACATGGTTACTTTGGAGAGTGAACTCTAAGGTATTATACCCCGCTGAGGTCCCTTACCTCCCCAAGCCCTGCCGTCCCTAGGCTCTATCACCTAGGTAAAGGTAAAGGTAAGTCCCCTGTGCAAGCACCGAGTCATTACTGACCCATGGGGGGATGTCACATCATGACATTTTCTTGGCAGACTTTTTACGGGGTGGTTTGCCATTGCCTTCCCCAGTCATCTACACTTTACCCCCAGGAAATTGGGTACTCATTTTACCGACTTCGGAAGGATGGAAGGCTGAGTCAACCTTGAGCCAGTTATCTGAACCCGGCTTCCGCCAGGATCGAACTCAGGTCATGAGCAGAACTTGGGCTGCAGTACTGCCACTTACCACTCTGCGCCACGGGCACCTCCCCAAGCCCTGCCATCCCCAGGCTCTATCACCTAGTCTACAAGAAATTCTTAACCCAGAGTTGGCAACCCCTAGCAGGACCCCTTCCAATTCAGCTGTTGCCATTCTCTCTCCTCCAAACCAGGTGCCATATATTCCAGCAAGTGCCAAACAAGTGGAGAACGTGATGCTGCTACTGGAAGGCCGCTCTGGAAAGATGGTGGATTTAGGATCAGGAGATGGCAGAATTGTAAGAACCAGAGGCTCTTTGAACATGATTTTTTAGAGGCTTGCTACAGGCCAGGGAGAAGGGTTCTAGGTGCCTTCTCCCCGCAATACTAGTTTTCTATAAGGAAGGGGTGTGTGTGTGTGCGTGCGTGTGGACAGACATTCTGTCATGTGAGCCCATCCCTGAGGTCTGAAGAGGTGCAACCCAGGTACAAGGATACCGCTTCGGCAAGTGTTTGAAGCAACCCTGGAGATTTCAGTAGTATATTTTAAGGAAACCTGTCCCCCCACCCCATCCCACTGCTTCTCCCCATCAGTGGAGCCAAAGCACCCAACGCTCTGTCCCTCCTCATTTCTAAGGTATCCTTAAAGTCAGCACAGTAAGCTGAGCATGCCCAGTAAGGATTTCCAAACTCATGTGAACTGCTCATGCCCAGTAAGTCTTCCCAAACTTGTGCAAGTTGGGCCATATGCATATATCTGGGAATTAGGAGGAAAAGCGCATTCGGTGCCCTGGATCTGGGCAAAGGGTAGTGCTATGGAGGAGGAAGAGGGACTGGATGGCATAGAAGGAGGTGGGGGGATCTCCTGGACAAACTTCATTCGGAATGAGCAATCCTCCTCCCCTGTTCCCCCATGGCACTCTGGGAAATAGCAGCACTGTGGGAAACGCTGGGCCTCTTTGCTCCTTTGGGAAGAGGTGGCACCTCTCTTGTGAGTCCTGCCATCTTGTGAGGTGGCACCTCTCTTGTGAGTCCTGCCATCTTAAGGCCTTTGATACTCTGGCTGTGCTTCCAGGTCCTGGAGGCCTACAGACGAGGCTTCAGACCTGCTGTCGGCTACGAACTCAATCCGTGGCTGCTGCGGCTGTCCAACTATCGTGCCTGGAAGGCTGGGTGCTACAGCAAGGTTTCTTACTGCCGAGAGGATCTGTGGAAGGTAAGAGCTTCCAGGAAATGGCACGGAGGAATGGGGCACAGCAACAAGGTGCAAAAGCATGACAGCACTGAGACAGTCTCCTTCACTGTCCATCTACATGTCTTTTTTGTTTCACTGATATATCAAGAACTGAGGACTGGTTGGATTCAATCAGCAGAACCAAGTGGTAAAGGCCTTTTAAAAAAACTATACTGTTTCATGCTGCAGGGGAGAGAAGGCATTGCCTACGTGGCACGGAGGGGACTTCAGCTCAGCCTGAAGAATTCATTCTAGCCTTCTAAGGGCCAAGCTACCAGTGACGAATGACACTTGACCGGCAAGTGGCTCGAGTGGAGCGCAAGTGGAGGGCAAGCGAACAGGGAGAAATACACTTGCCGTTCAAGTGTCATTCGACACTTGTAGCTTGGCCCTAAGACTATTTTTCTGTGTGCAAAGAGTGAGCAGGGGGTCGTTGTTGTTTGTTTAATGGAGGAACAGTCTAAGTTCCTGTCTAAGTAGAGATGCTGGGGCCTTAGGCATTGGGTCATGTTAACTGTTCTGGCTGTTTCTTTTAAGGTGGATCTGTCAGACTGTTTTAATGTAACTGTGTTCCTGGCACCTAGTGTGGTAAGTACAATGTTTCTTCCTAAAACTGGCACAGGAAAAGCTAGACATTTGAGCCAGATCTCTAGAGAACTAATTAGTATAGTAGGACATACTTGAGCAGTAACAAAAAGATTAATCGAGGCTTGTAAATAACCACTGACTCACAATGCAATCCTAAGAAGAGTTACCGCGATGTATGTCCACTGAAATCAATGAGCTTAGACTGGAGTAACTCTACTGAGGGTTGCACTGTACCAATGCACTCCTAAACAGAGTTACGCCAGTCTAAGCCTGTTGATTTCAGTGAGTTTGGACCGGAGTAACTCTGTTTAGGATTGCCCTGTTAATCGTCTATGGTGAGGAAGGAGGATCTCTGGGTTACCAAAAAGCTTTACTGAGCTTGATTGTGAGGCCCACAAGCTAGGAAAACTATTTGAGGTTTAGTGCCCTTTGTACATTTATTCAGAAACTAGGATTAAGGCTGTTTTGGGAGTGACAGCTATGTTGCGCTTGCAGTGACTTTTTTCCACTGGCTTACTGCTGGCTGTGCCTATTCATGCCATTTGTGCATCATCAGAGGAGACAATAGATGGAGGAAACATTTCCCCCTCTTTCCACAATATCCCAACATGTGCTTAATAGCTTGTATCCAACTCTGTGCATGGAAGGTGCATGAAGTTTTCCAGTTCTCCTCCCCTTCCACCTACATAAAGAGCATTCCTGGAGTCACTGGATCTGCATGGAGGAAAGGGGGAGGCAAAGCGAGAAGGGAATGAAATTATCACCTCCTTCCCGGAGCGGAGCTTGCACTTGCAGAAGAAGCCGGAAGAGTGGTTTCATTCCATTGGCCTTCAAAGCTCCAGGCCTCCAAACCGTGAGCCAAGCTACAAGTGACGCCTGACCCAGGTTGGACACTTGTCAGCTTCCCTCAAGTTCTGATGGGAAATGTAGGCGTCCTGGTCTTGCAGCTGTAATGGAGAGCCAAGCTGTAAAACCAGGGCGCCTACATTTCCCATCAAGACAAGCCTGGGAATGATCTTCCTGCAGGTCAGAAGGGGCCAGAGGAATGGAGAACATGCACAGATTGTAGATCACAGGCCCGGGAAGCTGACAGGTACTAGATTCACAACAGACAAGATAATGCAGTTCTTCCCGCAGTGCATAAGTGAATTATGGAATTCACTTCCTCAAGCAGTGGTGATGCCCGCTAACCTTCAAAAGGAGAAAAGAAAAATAATCACAAAGGAGAAATCATCTGTGGCTGCTGAGCATGATGGACAAATGGTGGAATACCTGTGAATACCAGCTGCTGGACTGCAACCATAACTGGAGTCTTGGACTCCGTGCCAGCTTTATAGACCTTTGGCAAGGGGGGAGGGACATTTTTGGCTGCTGTGTGGAAACAGATCCAGAGGCGGTCTTACAGCAATTGCAGGGCCAGCACCAGCATTTCTGGCGCCTGAGGCAACTTCAGGGGTGTTGGTGCGCACGTGCACCCAGACTGCGTGTGACGTCATCACGCAGGGCAGGGCCACGGGTGGCCTCCCAGCCCTCCTGTTCAGTTGCCCCATGCCATCCCAGCCGCCTACCGCGCCTGGCCCACAGTTGTGTGGCGGTGGCAGTGGCGGCAGCAGCACAGAGCAACTGAGCGGGAGGGCTGGGAGGCTGCCCGCTCAGCTGCTCCACGCTGCCGCCGCCAGCATGCGCTCCTGGACAGGCACAGCAGCCGCGGGCCAGGCGCAGCAGGTGGCTGGGGTGGCACATGTGCATCCTCCCTCCGGCTCAGATGTTCCGCGCGCCGCCCCAGCCACCTGCCGCCCCTGGCCCGCAGCTGTGTGCCAGTGGTGGCAGCGGTGGCAGCAGCGGCAGCAGCACAGAGCTCCTGGCCGGGCGCAGCAGCACGGGGCAATTGATCTCAGTGGTGCGTGCCCCTGGCGCTCCCCTTGGTGCTTTAGCGCTTGAGGCAGCTGCCGGCCCGGCCTCAATGGGCACGCTGGCCCTGAGCAACTGACACTGACTTTTCACAATTAACCCTTCTTCTCATCTCGCCCTGAATGTATTTTTTGTACTTCAAAATGGAGCTCTGCAGGCAAGGCTTGTTTTATTGATTGTGTGGCTCCCGGGGACCTTAAGTGTCATACAGAGAACTACCACGGTCAGTGGAACCAGATGTTTTTAAATAAAGGAGGACAAAAAGTCCAGCCTGAATACTACAGCTCCTTTAATTTCTTTTCCAGCTGCAGCTTCTGGAAAGAAAGCTGCTCATGGAACTTCCCGACGAGGCCCGAGTGGTAGCCGGGCGCTTTCCACTGCCCAGCTGGCCTCCCACACGTGTGGCTGGGGATGGACTGAATAAAGCCTGGGCCTATGACCTCAAGCAGGTACGGCAAGCCTGGCAGGACAATACGGAAGGAACCTCAGTATAAGAACTGAAGCCGATGGATGCCATTCTTGCCTACTAAGGAAGGTTGGCCCTTTGTTCAGCCAAAGGTCTCTTGAAGTGCCGGTTGCAAAGGGAGCAGAGAGGGAATGGCAACGTGTCAATCTGGCCGGCCAAACCCACGTGATCTGGGCTTCTCCCAATCGCAGTCCTGTCTGGCTGAGGATGCCAGTTCTGGAGATTCCCTTGAGCCGTTGCCCCAAAATGGGGCAGGCTAATTGATGGGGTTTTAATGCACTTACTTGTTTTAATTTATTTGCAGTGAGCTCTCCCAATATATGCGGTACCTTGGGAAGCGACGTTTTAGGTCTAATTATCACTGAGGCGGTGCCTTTCTGTGTGGCCTTTCTCATTTTGGACAGTAGGGGAGGGCTTACTTGATCCTCTCATGCAAAAAGAAAATCCCTGCACATAGAAAGCAGGCAAGTCAGAGGCTCTCTACACGAGACATCAGACACGTGAAGAACACGTGTCGGGAGATGCAAATGTCAGCCGGGAAGGGAAATTTAAAAAGAGAGAGCCGGCGGCAGGGCAAAGGCTTTGCTATACTCTGGAGCTGTGTGAAGGAGCGGTGAAATGCCAGAAGGGAAACGTTAGCCCAGTATAACTGCTCCAGGTCCAAGCCTACTGGAAGGCAGCTCCAACCAGTTCCATTCCTGGCTGCCCTCTGGTTGCGATCCCACACAGTTTGACTGGACAGGTGAAATTGACAGAGCCTTCTGGGAGGGGAAGATGAAATTAACAAGCCCTCTGAGGAGCGATCTCCGCCAGCTCTGTCTTTTTAAACTACCCTTCCCGGCTATCATTGCATCTCCCTACACTTGACCAACACGTGCCGAGGTGTCTTGCGTAGAGAGACTGTCAGAGATACGGCTAGAACACTCCTGCCTACCCAGCCAGTTTTCTAGGTGTGGGGTGTCTGTGTGGACAGAGGCATTTCCAGTTGTTCATTCAATCTGATGAGTGGTTGGGGTGTCTCTGTTGCCATAGCAGTAGGGCAGCTTCATCGTTTCTCTGTGTTTAATTGGCCTCTCCCCATACTTGGGACCACCTGAGCACAGGCCCTTCCCAGGAAATGTTGCTACTTACCCTTTGTAGTTTGTAATTAACAGGTTGAGAATGGACTCGGTGGATCAAGTTCAATGTCTCCGTTTGTTTAAAAACAGATTATTTTATATACTTTAACTGTGAGCTTCTTGTAACACACTAGTGGTTCTCTCAGAGAATTACTGAGCTAGAAATTCATTTTAAAAGAAACAGAAAAGGTTGTGGTTCCTGGGATGCTGAACTGTGCATGAAAATATTGTTTTACTGTGCTTGTGTGATAGAGGTTGCTGAAACCATATATTGTTGCTTTAAAAAGCCACCCCACAAAAACCAAACTCTGCTTTGGAAACCAATGCAAGGGCATAAACTTCAGCAGTAAAGGACAATTGCTTGGAGTATGTTTGGGGGAGGATACAAATATTACATGAGAAAACTGCTTCGGTTTGGACCTCAAGAACCAATGTGGTGTAGTGTACAGAATCAGAGGAGTGAGCCATGTTGCAAAATAGTAGAGTCCAGTAGCATCTTTAAGACTAACCAACTTTATTGTGGCATAAGCTTTCGAGAACCTCAGCTCTCTTCGTCAGATGCATCGTCAGCTTTTGAGAACCACAGCTCTCTTCATCAGATGCATCGTCAGCTTTTGAGAACCACAGCTCTCTTTATCAGATGCATCGTCAGCTTTCGAGAACCACAGCTCTTTGTCAGATGCATCGTCAGCTTTTGAGAACCATAGCTCTCTTCATCAGATGCATCGTCAGCTTTTGAGAACCACAGCTCTCTTCGTCAGATGCATCGTCAGCTTTCGAGAACCACAGCTCTCTTCATCAGAGAGCATTGTCAGTTTTCGAGAACCATATCTCTCTTCGTCAGATGCACTGTCAGCTTTCGAGAACTTCAGCTCTCTTCATCAGATGCATTGTCAGCTTTCGAGAACCACAGCTCTCTTCGTCAGATGCATTGTCAGCTTTCGAGAACCACTGCTCTCTTTGTCAGATGCATCGTCAGCTTTCAAGAACCACTGCTGTCTTCGTCAGATGCATCGTCAGCTTTTGAGAACTTCAGCTTTCTTCATCAGATGCATTGTCAGCTTTCGAGAACCACAGCTCTCTTCATCAGATGCATCCATGCATCTGACGAAAACAGCTGTGATTCTCAAAAGCTGATGATGCATCTGACAAAGAGAGCTGCGGTTCTCGAAATCTTATGCTACAATAAAGTTGGTCTTAAAGGTGCTACTGGGCTTTTTACTAATGTACAGAATGTTATCCTTATACTAGGAAGTCCCGGGTTCAGATCCCTACTCACCCTCGAAGTTCACTGGGTGATCTCGGTCCAATCATGGCTTCTTACTCTAACCTCCCTCCACCTCCAGGGCTATTGTGAAGCTTAAATGGGGAGGGGAGACAGCGTTAAGAGCTCCTTAAAGGGCAGGATTTAAAAATACTGAAAAATGGTTTTCTCGAACCACTCGTGCCCTGGAGTCCAAAACGTAAGAGCTCCAGCATCACTTTGCGGCAGACTAAGCTGCTTGTCCTCTCGATGGATGTTCTTGGCGGCACCTTCCCATCGCTTTGTGATGCAGAAACTACATGTCGTTGCTCAGATTCCTTTTGGGTCTCAAAATCGGTGGAGCGTCACTAGCTCCAGCACTGAGCACTCGGGGCCCGTCTGTTCCCAGGAGTTTCCTCAGCCTCACAATCTCTTGCTTGTATCTGCAGCCAAAAAACACGCCCCTGTGTGTCAACCCAGTGTATTGGTGGACCCGACAATACTGCCAGGGGCCCAAGACTGACATTCACCAGCCTCCAGGCCAATGGAAAGGGAGCCTGGGACTAGAGCAGAGGGAGAGGCCGGTGAGCAGAGGCACCAGAAACCCGTCTGGGGGCAGCCTTGGGGCTTCTCTCAGCAATGCAGTGCTGGGGCTGAGGGGCTTACAGTGGATTTTGAGACGATACAGCAGGCACTAGCACGGGATTGGCTCTCCAGGGCTCCCTGATTTGCAGGAAGCTTCTAGACTGTACTAGTTGCCTCTCTGTCAGTGGCTCTCTCCAACCAGATGAGTTTCCAGATAGCCACATTAGACCAAAGCAAAATAAAAGGGGTCGGGGGGAGGCGCTCATGGCTTCTGTTTGCGGATTCTACTTTAACCAGTGGCCTAACCTAGGCTCAGGGCCAAGCTAGAAGTGACGAATGACACTTGAACGGCAAGTGAACAGATTCACATGTATTCCTCCCTGTTCACTTGCGCTCTACTTATGCTCCACTCGGTCATGCAAGTGGAGCGCAAGTGAACGGGGAGGAATACATGTGAGGGCAAAACTACAAGTGACGAATGACACTTGAACAGCAAGTGGATTGAGTGGAGGGCAAGTGAACAGGGAGAAATGCACTTGCCGTTCAAGTGTCATTCGTCACTTGTAGCTTGGCCCTAAGTCTGTTCACTTGCTGTTCAAGTGTCATTCGTCACTTCTAGCTTGGTCCTCAATTTAAACATCACGCAGCCGGATAGCAGATGTTGAGCATGTGGCAGTGCACACACCCAGTATAGGGTTCCAGGTCTCTGTACCCTCCCAGCGGGAGGCAGGGGACCTGGGACTTGCCTGTAGTAGTCCCCTCTCCACACTCCTGGTGGGGCATGATGACGTCACTTCCGGGAAGCGTCGTCATCGCGCCGATTGTGGATGTGCTCCTGCATTTTGTGCAGGGCTAATTCTGGCTCGTTTGGGGCCAAGATTGGCCCCAGCGAAGTGCAGGAGCACACCCGTGCCCAGCGTGATGACATCACTTCAGGAAGTGACGTCATCGCGCCCCACGGGGAGCATGTCTCGTGCATGCTTTCCCGGGTTGCCTGCCAGTGGTGGGCGGTTGCTGGGGGGGGTTTGCCACTTCCCACCGATCACCAGCGCTTGGCAGGCAACCGGTAAGCCAAACCCAGCATCTCATTTAAAAAATTCTCTGATGCTACACATACTATGTTAGTAAGCTAGCGCAATGCCCGCCTGAGCTTTGGATCTCTGCTGTGCTAACTCTGCACATGGAACAGCCAAGAGCCCACTTTGAACAAGACATGGGACGTACATGGAGGCACTCATAAGTTCTTGCCTGTTAGTTTCGTTTTTAAATTGGTTCCTCAGAGTACCAAGAAGGAGGGAATTGGCGCCTGGCCTGTTTCAGGCACCTAACAGAGCCTGTTCCCCCAAGCAGCCAGAGGGAAGGCCAGCAGGGGGGAGGGGGTGTCAGGTCTTTGCATGGGGTGGCCAGAGCATGAGCAAGCTAGGGAAGAGTGCCCTCACCTCACAAGGTGCTTATCCACGTACTCGTGCAGTTCGGCAACCTGCTCTTCTGCTACCGTTGCCCGTGCTAGCAGCTGGCACCTCTCCTTCTCCAGATCTTCCTGCGCAAACACAAGCCGAGAAACAGGAAGGAGGGGAGATGATTGACCCAGTATGAATCTAGGCCACCTTGTAAATGTGTACTATGCCTCGTAGGAAAGATGCACGCATGCTTCAAACGGTATAAACCATTTCCTGCTCCATAATTGAGGGTTTGAATGAGAAAATGTGTGGGTTGACCTTTGTCCAGTAAGCTACTGCGGACTGAGCATGCTCAGACCTCAGCATAGTACGGGAGAGGGTTTCAACACTTGAGCCTTGCAATTGGCTGGGAGTACGGCACCTCTAGATTGGAATGGCCTGGAATAAATATTAGGAGCCTGGCCTTCTGGTTTTTGCCTGGTTAACAGAGCAAGGGCCTCTGCATCTTGGAATCTAGTACACCCTCCAGCCGAGATTCTGGCGTGGCCATCAGCATGTTCATGTATTCTTAAGGTGATGTTTGAAATGTGCATTCTGTATCACTGACATGTCTGTATGTATTTCGTTCTTCTGTTTCTGCAGTTTGCCCTTATGTACCCCTAAATCTGAATAAATTTAGACGCAGCAACATCGAATATTTTGACGTTCATCTATGAGACACGCATAGTTAAAAAAAATAGATACATGCAAAACAAGTTTCACAGCTGTGCTGTTGGTCTGAGCATTTTACCTGTACAGTGTGTGTGAACTCTCGAAGCTGTTTCCTGAGATCTGCCCAGCCCTCCTCATTCAGCATGCTAGGAAGAAAAAATCTGAGTGAAGTGAAACCGGGCTAGGCACACTTAGGATACAGGCTTAGTTCCGAAAACAAAGGTGTCTTCCACACAGGGATGGGATTTTGTGGTTGCAGCTGCATATAAAGCAACGGGGCTTCAACTTGGCAAGTTTCACAGCTGTTTCCCTGTGTCAGTTCCCCAGAAATATCTTGTCAGTTGGAGGGATAACTAACCTACTTTAGTTATTCCATCTAATGCACCAGGAGAGAGTTCTTTTACTCAGGCCACGTTGGTCCAGTGAGAAATGGAGGGGAGGTTTCCTGGAATATCAACTCTGGCCTTAGGAAAAAAGAAGATAAAAACCCTTTCTGCGTTTCTGGACCGCAGTGTCTCGAACTGTAGGGACAGGTGATTTAATGGTAGAGGCATGTGGGGCGGCCGTGGGAAAGTTCTTCTTTGTCCATCTGGGGACTGCTTAAGCAAAATATAGGTCACGGTTGAGGTTTGCGGGATTCTGGCTGTATAGAACGGATGGTATGAATTGAGGAATGCATTGTGCTTTAGGGTATGTGGGACATGGATGATGCGTTGAGGCTGCATGAGCGCCCTCTAGGGGGCACATGAATCATTAAGTCATGGAGAAAGGGAGCTGCATCTTGAGAATTACTAGAAGGAGGAAACGCAACACACGTTTCCCCCTCCACGTCTACGTGTGTTATCCTGCTCTTCCTCCAAGGATCTTGGGGTGCTGTACATTGTACTCTCCCTCGTCCATTTTATCTTCACAGCGACCCTGTGGTGGCAGCTTAGGCTGGGAAGGTGTGTGAGGCCCATGGTCACCCTGTGAACTTTGTAGCAATGCAGGGATTCGAATCCCAGGCTTCACAGATGCTACTCTGACACTCTGACCACTACCATGGTCATAGATCCAGAGGAGTCAGCTGTGTTAGTCTGTAGTTGCAAACTAGTAAAGAGTCCAATAGCACCTTTAAGACTAACCAACTTTATTGTAGCATAAGCTTTCGAGAACCACAGCTCGCTTTGTCAGATGCATCGTCAGATGCATCTGACAAAGAGAGCTGTGGTTCTTGAAAGCTTATGCTGCAATAAAGTTGCATCTGACAAAGAGAGCTGTGGTTCTTGAAAGCTTATGCTACAATAAAGTTGCATCTGACGAAGAGAGCTGTGGTTCTCAAAAGCTTATGCTACAATAAAGTTGCATCTGACGAAGAGACCTGTGGTTCTTGAAAGCTTATGCTACAATAAAGTTGCATCTGACGAAGAGAGCTGTGGTTCTCGAAAGCTTATGCTACAACAGTTGGTTTGTCTTAAAGGTGCTACTGGACTCTATTATTTTACTGGACTCTTCACTATCTGACCGCTACATAACACTCACTTCCAATATCAACAAGTACTCACTGACGAGGTGAAGTCCTTCCGCTATTTTCACTGAACTTGACCTGCAAGGACAGAAATAAAGGCCTGATCTATTCGGTCAAAGACCCTCTTGTATGGAGATATAAAATGGCAACCCAGTTAAAGCTGCTCCTCACTCTTACAAGTTTGCAAGGGTTATTGGTAGCCGTGTTGGTCCATAGCAAAATTCCAATGGTCATGCAATTTTTTTTTGTCACGACCCACCAAAATGGGTTGTGACAAGCTTGGGTCATTGGCAAGCTTTCCAGCTCTCTTTGCTGAAAAGTTTGCCATCTTACTACATTTTGGTGGCCCAGATACCCTGGTGAAAAATACCACCATGAGCGGGAAAACAATCAAATTAATTGTTTTGGGGGAGATACATGTCCTTCCCTGGTGCAAAAGGGATGGTAGCTTTGTGATTACATTCAGTGGAAAGCATTAACCAAAGACAACCTCAAAACCTGTTCTGGAATGTCTGTACGTAGTTTTAACCAAGATAGGGTTACCTTTTCTGGATGCCCTTCTCTGCCATGAACACTAGAGAAATCCAACAGGTGACAATTCCCCCAGTGCAAAAATACAATGGTGAGGGTACAGCAGGGCCGGATCTAGGGTTGCCGGCGCCTGGAGCAACCCTAGTCCGACCTCATGCGTGCTGTGTGCGTGCGTGCTCCCGGTGCCGCATGATGATGTCATTTTGGTGACATCACGCCAGGTGGCGGAGGCAGCGTGCGGGGCTGGGAAGCCGCCCACGCCATTCGCCTCCCCGCAGGCAAATGGCGTGGGCGGCCTCACAGCCCCTCACACTGCCTTTCGCCTGCCCCGCAGGACAGGGGGCGGCCGGCTGCCCCCTCTCCTGTGAGGCAGGTGAATGGCGTGCATGGCTGCGCTGCCCTTTGCCTGCCCTACAGGACGGGGTATGCGGCAAGCTGGCTGTCCCCTGTCCCGCGGGGCAGGCGAAAGGCAGCGTGGGGGGCTGCAAGGCTGCCCACGCTGCCGTCTGCGCGCTCTGGCAGCTGCTCCCGGCGCCCCCTCCCTGGTGGCGCCGGGGGCAGACTACCCCCCTGCCCCCCCTCGATCCGGCCCTGGGGTACGGTCACCATTTCTGTATTCAAAACATTCATGGCGGACTGGGGTCTATCAATACCGATTAGCCACGATGGTTAAATGGAACTTGCCTCTTCAGGGGCTGAACGCCAGATTCTTGGGCAGACAAGAAGGGAGGCCCCTGTGCCCTGCTTGGGGTATTCCTTGAAGCACCGAGGTGGCCACTGGTGGAAACAGGACACTGAACTGAAGAGACCCTTGGTCTGACCCAACAGAGTGTTTCTGAGGTTGAATCGGGGCCTGTAATCAACTTTTAAGGGCCACAGGATCTATGTTGGAGAAAGGGTGGCAACGGGAGTGGGTGGGCTGGATTAGCCTCTGAAGAAACAGCAAAGATGTCTTAGCTTAGATGTCTTTGCTATGCCTTGATGCCAATGCCAGGTAGCCAAGCTCAGATTTCCAAGTCCATTTATTCAACTGCCTCCTGGATAGCACTGTCCTGAAGGGTCCTGGAGCCCCTCCTCCCCATATTGTTTTCTACTGGGGGATCATAAATCCTCTTGGCAACATCCTACACCTTCCCAAGGGACCCGCTATCCTGGGAGCCCAAAGGCGGGAGATCTGTCCACCGTCACCACCTTCATCTGCAATTCGTGTAGCTCAGCCTCCAGCCTGGCTTTGTCTTCCCGCAGCCGGTTCAGCTCTTGAGAGGTGCTGTTCAGCAACTCAGCATCCGTGATGGCAAGGTGGTGTTCTGGAGGGCCAAGGTCCGTTTCGTTACTGCCCAGCATCCGGACCTGTTCACGCTGCATCCTGTCAACCAATGGAGAAATTACCCATCATCCTATTGGAGACTATTTATTTAGAATTATTATTTTAGGAGTTCTAGGTAGCACTGTGACTATCTTGTTAACATTACCAACTAGTGGTACCTAGAACCCCTAAAATAATAATTCCAAATAAATAAATGAATGAATAAATGAATGAATGAATGAATGAATAATCTACTCTCCAATAGGAAACATTCCCCTAGCCGGAACTACACTTTGATGGGCTGATGGTTAAAGACCATGTGCGTTCCAGAGTTTCCTATATACCACAAAAATAACCCCAATTTGTGATAAATTTACCCACTAAGCACCTCTGCATCCTTTTAAAAAACGTTTCTAGTCTTTTAGAAAAGAGTCCAGTAGCACCTTTAAGACTAACCAACTTTAGCATAAGCTTTTGAGAACCCCAGCTCTCTTCGTCAGATGCATCTCATCTGACGAAGAGAGCTGTGGTTCTCCAAAGCTTATGCTACAGTAAAGTTGGTTAGTCTTAAAGGTGTTACTGGACTCTTCTATTTGGCTACTGCAGACTAACACGGCTAACTCCTCTGGATCTAGTCTTTTAGGTTGTGATGAGAGTCTTAGGACAATACCCGGTGAAATTTCCAAAGCCAAATGGAGATTCTGGTCATCAACTGGAGTGAACTTGGTGACTTGCATCATCCACGGCTATTTAGCAAACTTATTCCTGTTCTGTTAGTTAAATTTTGATTTCATGGTAGTATTGTTAATTATTGTCCATGATCTGTTTTGGACAGCATTGATCTAAATCTTTTTAATAAGCATAGATCTTGGTACTCTGACTATCTAGAATATAAATTATGCAAATAAGGAAATATATTCAAGCTTGTATAAGCTACATGATTTCATACAGTTGCCAGTTAATGTCTGGAAAAGCCACACCAGTTTTTTACAACACTTTAAAGTCTAATAGGATCTTGTGGCAGAACCGTCTGTGGGCCAGAATCCACTTTATCAGAACTATATCCGACAAAACAGGCTTCGGCTTGCTTCAGCCGGAATGGATTTGTTAGTTTGGTGTAGTGGTTAAGAGCAGTAGGAGAACTGGGTTTGATTCCTGACTCCTCCACTAGAAGCCAGCTGAGCAACCTTGGGTTAGTCACAGCTTCTAGGAGCTCTCTCAGCCCCATCCACCTCACAGGGTGATTGTTGTGGGGATAATAACAACACACTTTGTAAACCACTCTCAGTGGATATTAAGTTGTCCTGAAGGCCAGTAGATGCAAAAACAGCCCTTCCAGAAAAGCTTCAGGTTTGGCCCTGCTCTGTTCCAGAGGTCACCTGTTGTTGGTTTCCGAGATGGTGTCACCCCCTACCTGTATGCAATCAATAGGTTCTCATGTATCTTGACCAGGTTCTGCAGGCGTTTCTTGTAGCCACGTGCAGCCCCAGCCAACTGCTCCTCCCGAGACTTATGGGAAGCCCGGATGTCCTTCAGCATGCTGTCCACGAAACGCTTCATGTGAGCAGGCTCAGACGGTGCCTTACTGGTCCCTGCCTTCTCCACTGATTTGCTGTCAACATAGGCCTTGAAATACACAAGACGAACCAACCACAAAAGAGAGTTACAGTCAAAAGCTAAACTGACCAGGAGGAATCCCACTGTAACCTACAGACTACTAAAGTTAAAAAAAAATGGTATACAAAATTGATTAAACAAAAATAATAATAATATTTGATTTATATACCACCCTTCAGGAGAACTTAACACCCACTCAGAGCAGTTTACAAAGTGTGTTATTATTATCCTCACGACAATCACCCTGTGAGGTAGGTGGGGTTGAGAGAACTCCTAGAAGCTGTGACTGACCCAAGGTCACCCAGCTGGCTTCAAGTGGAGGAGTGGGGAATCAAACCCAGCTCTCCAGATTCATGTCCTGCCACTCTTAACCACTACATCAAACTGGCTCTATCAATTTTCTTATGTACAATCAAAGATTGTAGGAAAAATATCACTAATGCACATCACAATCAATGTTGACCATAGTTTACAGAGTAATATTAAAAGTTTTAAATCTGTTCCAAACGCTCAGTTATTGGTTACGTGAACCACCACTGAGTCCAATAAAGTGACAAAGTGCAAGCATAAATTAGTATACAAACAAAGAATCTAGGAATTAAATTAATCAATACACATCACACCAATGTAAGTAAAAGTTCACAGAGTAATGCTGGGTTGTATAAATACACAGGGGCAATTCACATTTTAGCTCAAGCTGTTCCCTGAGAAATACGTCAATTTAAGGTTACCAAGAGACCAAGATGCTGGCCCAGAAAGGAGCCGTTTAGTGGTTTTCTACGTGACTGGAGAAACTATGTGATTTTCATATGATGGTTGAGTTGGGTGGGTGGGAGAGGAGAGGAAATCTTCACTCAGGCCATTTTCACACTGCTTTCCAGCCATGAAACATCGCACCAAGCTCCCGGAATGACAGCATCTTCCTGGCGCGATTTTGAATTACCATTCTCGCGCGAAATCGTGCCAGGAAAGATGCTGTCGTTCCAGGAGCTTGGCGTGATGTTCCGTGGCCGGTAAGCAGTGTGAAAATGGCCCCAGAGTCCTGTGGTGGCCCTCAGCAGACTCGGCTGCATTTGCTTACCGCCAGATCTGCAATATACTGCACAAGCCGCGAGCGGTACTCTTCATTCAACTCCTTCAGCTGCAGCTGAAGCCGAGAATTCTCTGCTTCAACCTCTTGGAGCTGGCTTTGGGAGGTAAGGACAACCTGCAGCCCAAGAAAGGAAAAATCAGTGAGCTTGGATTATCATGTTTATCTTGAGGGGTAGCCAGTTGCAGCAAAAATAAACAGGAGTCTTGTGGCACATCAAAGACAAAAAGCAAAAAAGGAAAGAGAGTCACGGTAAGCCTGCCCAAAGTAAGAGGAATGCCGTGACAGGGCTTACTAAGAAATAAGGGCCGTTTTCACACTGCTTTCCAGCCACGGCACATTGTGCCGAGCTCCCGGAACGACAGCGTCTTCCTGGCGCGATTTCGCGCAAAATCACGCCAGGAAGACGCTGTTGTTCCGGGAGCTCGGCACGATGTTCCGTGGCCGGTAAGCAGTGTGAAAACGGCCAAGTAAACTGATACAGCCCAATGACAAAAAATTAAATGTATTGATCCAAAGAATTTACACAAAACAGAAGGCACACCAGGTCTAACTTTAGCCGGGGGATGCAATTCCATATACGATAAGCAATTTACAAAAGTGCATCAGTGCTTGTAAACTTAACAATACAAAGTGCTAGAATCAGCACGGTCACTTTAAATGATGCAATAAAGCGGCTTAGCAGAGAAACGGGTATGAACCAATCTCCAAATTGCAATTTGGGGATTGGGATGTAAGGTCAGGATTAATAATAACCACCACAACAACATTCGATTTATATACCACCCTTCAGGACAACTTAATTCCCACTCAAAGCGGTTTACAAAGTATGCCATTATTATCCCCACAACAAAACACCCCGTGAGGTGGGTGGGGCTGAGAGAGCTCTGAGAGAGCTGTGACTGATCCAGGGTCACCCAGCTGGCTTCAAGCGGTGGAGTGGGGAATCAAACCTGGTTCTCCAGATTAGAGTCCCGCGGTCTTAACCACTACAAGAAATTGTGCTGATTGTGGCATTCAGGGCTGTTTTTCTACAGCCTGGCTTGCTACTCCCCCACTCCTCCCCCGTTCCGACTTTTGCAAACTAAGTACCCCTCAAGGTCTTCTTACCGCTGACTGCTCTGCTAGCTTGTGCTGTGTGTTCCGAATCGCTTTCTTGGCCTCCTGCAACTCTTTGCCCATGGCCACCCTGCATACAGATAGAACACCATCACCCACAATTAACGCCCATCACACTGGTGGTATGTACAGAATGCACCAAGACCTCAATGTTGTCAGCTGTGTGGTATGATGCCCCGCCTGCCCCCATGTGGTCTGCATGGCACAGAACCTGAACTTTTCTGAACATGCAGCCTTCTGAGAATCTCTGCTTCCATTTTTTTAAAAAAAAAATCTCTCAAGGTTGCAGAGGAAAGCTCTAAACTGGGCCGTTTCCACACTACTCGCCTTCTTCCGGAATGCTGCGGAACGTGGCGAAAAAAACGTGGACGATAGCGGCTTCTCGCACGAGTTTTGCGCGGCACAGGTGAGTAGTGTGGAAACGGCCCAGGTCTATCAGAATCCTGTCCAGTTCTGTCCAGTGGTGCTATCTCCCAGGAAAGTTTTCTAAGTACCGCACTGCTGGAAACCTAGGGTCAGTGTTTTCTGAAGAAACCCAAGCATGTAAATCGATCAGGCCCAAAGAAATAACTCAATGTTACAGACACGAATATTCTCTCTTCCCAGTAAACTTTGGGAGTTCTATGGGAGCAGGAAGCTAAACACTACAGGTTTCTAACAGACAATTCTCAGCATCCTTTTCAAATTAACATTTCCCAGGACTCTCAGAGATCCAGGCCGTAATGTTTATCATGATCCCCCCCACCAAGCGTGTAGCCCCAAAATCACCAGCCAGGGCCCTCACATTCTTTCCTCCAGTTTCCGTTGCTGGGAATTGTACATTTCCTTCATCGTTTCCATCTCTGTTGTGATGCGATCCTGATTTCCAAAGAGCTAAGGAGGAGAAAAAGAAGGATTTTGTTGCATCCTGCAAATACCGAGCTTGAGACCCTTAAGAGGTTGCCAGAATATCAAAGGGAAGCAAAGGACTTCTCCACCTAGGCCAGCCCAAGACTATCAGATCTTCCACCCTCTTGGCACTTGGCTCCCTGATTGCCTGTGATCAAACGTAGCCCTCTTACCCTGAAGAATCCTGTGGGTTTAGGGCTTTGTGTGGGAGAATTTCCTCCCAGCTTAGGCCAGTATTATAAGGCGCCATTTTGATCGCCCTCCCGCCACAAACTGGCACCAGTGCCCTGTCAGAGAGCACGGCAGGCCCACGCTCACCGTTTTCTCTAACTTCCGACGTTCGTGTTCTGAAGCAACCACGTCTTCTGGCTAATGACAATAAAACACAAACGATTGTACGTGAGCACACGAAGCTGCCTTCATGTCAAGCCTCTGGTCTGTCTAATCTAACTGGCAGTAGTTCCTCTGAGGTCTTTTACTTCACCTCCTACTGGAACCATTTTTTACCTGGCAAGGCCAGAGACTGAACCTGAACAGCTTCTGCACTCCAAGCCCGTGTTCTAACACTGAACCTGGTTTCTGCTTACAGGTGGAAGGTAGGGCCAAACTACAAGTGACGAATGATACTTGAACGGCAAGTGTATTCCTCCCTGTTCACTTGCCCTCCACTTGCTCTCCATTTGATCCATGTGCCGTTCAAGTGTCATTTGTCACTTGTAGCTTGGCCCATAGACTTTTGCCAAAGGGCAAAAAAGGGTATGCCTACACGGCAGGCTTTAGATTGGTTTCACATTCCTTTACCATAGGTTACTCTTGTTCTGCAAGAAGAGACTGAGAGCCAAGCTACAAGCGACGAATTACACTTGCCTGGCAAGTGAACAGACTCACGTGTATTCCTCCCTGTTCACTTGCCATTCACTTGCTCTCCACAGTGGAGTGCAAGTGGAGCGCAAGTGAACAGGGAGGAATACACGTGAGTCTGTTGTTCACTTGCCAGGCAAGTGTAATTCGTCACTTGTAGCTTGGCTCTGAGGATGTCTATCAGAGATCCCTCAGCCCCAAGGCTGGCTCTGGGTTTTGAGGAGCCCTGAGCAAGCTGCCTTCCTCTGCCCCATGTCTGCATCGGTGGCAGCTCCTCATCTTCCTCCTCACTGGCCATTTGCCGGGCACTCAGCACAACAGCTGGAAAGTGGCAGGCCCAATCCCAGAGGCATTAAGGAAGAGCTGTCGCTGGTCCACTGACCCTCTGCACAGAAGCCCGGGGCAACAGCTACTTGTTCACAGGCTCAACCCTCACCACTGTTGAGAGGCAGCAGGCAGGTAAGTAAACTATCGGGGCAGCTTCTTCTTCTCTTGGCCAAACCAGAGGTACCAGGCAGCCAGTTCTGCAGTCTCGCCCTACTGCAGTTCCACTAGTATTCTTTAGGGGAAGCCACGGCAACGAAACGAATGTATCTATGTAAGCTGGCAGCACAGATTGGCCCAAAGAGTCATACCTTCACTTTGCGAGCAGAGAGGCGGTGAACCAAAGCACGCACCCGTTCCAGTTCGGCAGAAGGCTCAGTAGTTTGGCCTCGGGCCTCGGGGCTGTTATTCTGTCCATAGGGATGAGAACTCTTAGCACTCGCCAGGTTGAGTAACTCTAGGCTCAGCTCTTCATTCTTGGTGACCTACAAAACACAACAAAGAAGGTTTATAAGGGTCTGGAGGGATTACCACCACCGCCACCACCCAGTTCAGACTGAACAGTGGTAATCAGGGCCATTGAAAGGGAGCAATAAATAATTTGGAGGTCTTGATCACTGTGGAGCAAGCTACAAGTGATGAATTACACTTGCATGGCAAGTGAACAGACTCACGTGTATTCCTCCCTGTTCACTTGCACTCCACTCAATCTCATCGAGTGGAGTGCAAGTGAACAGGGAGGAATACCAAGCTAGAAGTGACGAATTACACTTCCATAGCAAATGAACAGACTCACGTGTATTCCTCCCTGTTCACTTGCGCTCCACTTGCACTCCACTCAATCACTACGTGATCGAGTAGAGCGCAAGTGGAGCGCAAGTGAACAGGGAGGAATACACGTGAGTCTGTTCACTTGCCATGCAAGTGTAATTTGTCACTTCTAGCTTGGCCCCATGTAAGAATAGAGCTGGGCAAGTCACGTCTTTGATTTTCGAATTATGTTTTGACTGGGCCTTGGTGATGTTAGAGGAGGAGTCCCAGAGGGAATATTCATCTGGGGGCCCAGGGTGGGTCTCAGCAGCCCTAGTGGGGTCCCCGTTCCAAAGAGGACAAGTTGGCAGCATTATACGTGCTGCTGGTATATATATAGGACAGGAGCCTAAGGGTTCTTGGTTCTTAGCTCTTGGCCTACAGCCTTGACGTAACCTGGTGGACAATTCGGTATAGGATGTTTTGTGGACTGTGTGATGTTTTTGTCTGGTTTTTATGCTGTACTTTGTTTAAGTTTATTTAAATGGTATTAGGGTGTTTTTTTTTTTGCAAGCCATTTGTGCTTTCCTGGTAAGGAGAAAAGCCAGATAAAATATACACCAAATAATATAAAATGTGAGCAGCACAAACCTTTGGAAGAACCAGCATGCTTACTCTCATCACGGCTCAAGGATAAAACAGCGGTGCTGGTTTTTACTCAAAATTCTACTTATTTCCTTCTTCTCCTGCTTTCCTCCGTCATGGACTTTTAGACGGCACATAGAGGAGATTCCCTGATCTCTCATCCAGATGGTAACCAAGCCCAGCTCTGCTTAGCAAGACGTACCCTCAGATTATACCTGAAACTCGCTTTCCTCCAAAACTCCAGATGGCTCAAAGCATCCAGGCAGTTTGGTGGTGAAAAGTACCATGAAGTCACAGCTGACTTACGACGACCCCTGCTGGGGTTTTCAAGACAAGAGACTAACAGAGGTGGTTTGCCATTGCCTGACTCTGCAACTCTGGGCTTCTTTGGAGGTCTCCCATCCAATCACTAACCAAGGCTGACTCTGCTTAGCTTCCGAGATCTGAGAAGATCAGGCTTGCCTAAGGTATTCAGGTCAGGGCGTCCAGACAGTATAACCTCCCCCAAATGCTGGCCTTTTCAGCATGCAAACCTGGCAATTGACTTTGAGGTCAAAAATTGGCTACATCTTTATTTTCTCCTGCTTACTGGGCACCCAAAGCTGCTCCAGCAAGCTGTAGACTAGCCAGAGGTGCAGAAGGTCAACTGTTCATACTTCCTGTTCATGCTCCTTGACCAACGCCAGATAATTGCTCTTCAGAACCAGGTACTCGTCTGCCAACTCCTTGCGGTTCACCTCTAAGGCATGCAGCCGGTCTCGCAAGGCGTCACGCTCCCCCGTGGTCTTCTCACCATGGAGTTCAACTTCCAGAACACGATTCTCCAAAGCCAGGATCTGGGAATGCAAAGGGGGTAGGAAACAACGTCATTTCATCCTCATCATACTGCTTGAGTTACTGGGGGAATGGAATGTACTAACGCTGCCGTTTTGATCCCTGTCTCTAAGGGTTGCTGCCCCCAACACAAACCCCTATGTGGATAGGCAAACCCACAAATTGGGGACCAGCCACAGTGATGACTTGCGGTTCAGCAAACCTGAGCAGAAGGAGGTAAGTTTGCCCCCCCAATCTGATTTAAACAAACTTGATTTGGGGATTAATCCTCCACCAAAGTTCATCGTTTCACCTGCACATCAGCAGATGTTAGGACCCTTCCACCACCACCGAATGTTCTAAGAATATGAACCTCTGGCTATTCTTTCCTCATCTCCTGAAGAATCTTGAGAACGCAAGTATGCCTGTCGCATGCCACTAATTCCTCTTTGCCTGGTCTTTTCACAATACCTCTCTTTGGGCTGTTTGCTTTCACTATTTGTAGACCAGGGCAGTAAACAGGACAGTAATAATGAGGGGTCATTTCGTAGAAAAAGAGCTGGAGGAACTCATTAGCATAACTCATTAGCATAACTCATCAGCATATGCCACGCCCCTTGTCATCACCGGAAGTGTGTTATTAGCATAACTGATTTGCATATGCCACACCCCCTGACATCACCTATCCTGGCTGTTTTGGACCCAATCTTGGCCATTCAGGACTGAAATTGGGCCCGAAATGGCAAAAAGGGACTGAAAATGGCCAAAAAGGGGCTCAAAATGATCAGGATTGGGCTGCTGCTGAGCGGGAGAATGATCCACCACCCATCAGAGGCCCAATCCAGGCCATTTCGGCCCCAATCCATGCTGAAATGGGCCCAAAATGGCCGAGAGTCAGGTGGGCGGGGCCATCTGACATGTGACCTCTTTGGGGAACTGCAGGAACTGCGTTCCTGCGCATTCCCCCTCGAAATAAGCCCTGGTAATAATAATATAGCCCACTTGCGCGATAAAATTATAGCCAGTTTCTGCCTCTTTAATTACATGGCTTCCTGTGAAAGAATCCTGGGAATAGTAGTTGAGAGAGGTGCTGGGGGATGCTTTGTTAGCCCTCCAGGGTTCCTTGAGAAGAGGATATGGCTGTTAAATAGGGTTACCAGCTCCAGCTTGGGAAATTCCTGGAGATTTGGGGGGTAGAACATGGAGAAGTCGGTGTTTGGAGAGGGGTGGGACCTCAGCAGAGTATAATGCCATGGAGTCCATCCTCCAAAGCCACCATTTTCTCCAGGTGAACTGATTTTTGTGCCCTGGAGATCAGTTGCAATTCCAGGAAATCTCCAGTCACCTGGAGGTTGGCAACCATACCGTGTTAAACCACCTTCAAGGGATGGTTGTTGTGGATTTTCCGGGCTGTATAGCTGTGGTCTTGGCATTGTAGTTCCTGACGTTTCGCCAGCAGCTGTGGCTGGCATCTTCAGAGGTGTAGCACCAAAAGACAGAGATCTCCCAGTGTCACAGTGTGGAGAAGATGTTGGCAGGTCATTTATATCTACTCAGGAAGGTGGTGTTGGGCTGAGTCATCCTGTAAGAGTTTCCCAGGGTATGGAATGCTAATGGAGGGAGGCTTCACTGTTCTTTTGCATATGGATTGGTTCTTGATATGCTAATCTTCTAACCTTCAAGGGAGTCCTGTGAATCTGCCCAGTGTCTAGAGGAGGACTTTGAACATCAAAAATAGGGCCTCATTAAGTGGTCTCAAGACTTTAGAATAGAACGATCAGGTTTGGTCCTCTAACATATTTAATTCTAACACAATGGTTACCAAACTACAAACGTATAAAATCGTGAATAGATGGTACTTGACTCCAAAAAAACTATCACAAATATCATCATTATTGTCACGACAATGCTGGAAAGGATGTGGTGTAAAGGGAAATTTTTCCCATTGCTGGTGGAAATGTCAACACACAGACGCATTTTGGAAGGAAGTCTTAAAAGAAATTAAACAGATAATGGGATACGAAATTCCTTTATCACCCGAAATGATTTTCCTTGACCAATGGGATAACGTTCACATTCCTAAAATTAGAAGGGATCTCATAGCAAACCTACTTGTGGCAGCTAGAAGCGCTATAGCAACTTTATGGAAATAAAAAAATACTCCAACAATTGAAAATTGGTTCTAAAAAATATGGGACCACTTTATTTCAGAAAAATTAAAGGACAAAATTTACCAAGCAGAACGTTTTCCAAATAGCAGAAACTTTACGGAGAAATGGTTTCCATTCTTTGAATACTTAGAAAACAATAGCCTTCAACCTAGCCTAAAGCTATTTCAAAAGTTGGGAAATATATGAGTCATTTATAAGTCTAGATAGGGCCTCACTTACTGTCATGTGGGGCTTGCCCAAACAGACCTACCGTACTCTTCAATTCAAAATGTTCTTCCTCGTATTGCTCTCTCATTTTGTTGCTCTCGATCTGGACATCGATGAGGTCCTTGGAAATCTATGAGGATGAGGAAATCTATGAGGATGAGGAAGTCCTCTACTCTTGGATGCTGAATTCCTACAATCCAACCCTCCAAATCCTGAAATATCTAATGTTAAAGACCAGCTTGTGCTTTTGCAACTCCTTTCCCTTGCTCCGCAGAATGTGTCTTTGTGTGGGATGCTGATTTAAAGAGAAAGTCCGTGTCATGTCTGTCTGGCTACATACATGCCATGATTGTGTTGCTGATATTGATATTACTAATGCTGACATTGACCGTTTTCACACTACTAACTTGCTTCCGTAACATTGCGAAACGTTGCACAAAAACCACGGAAGATAGCGTCTTCTCGCAAGAGTTTTGAGCGATGTCGCGCAAAACTCTTGCGAGAAGTTGCTGTCTTCCACGTTTTTTGTGCGACGTTTCGCAACATTACAGAAACAGGTTAGTAGTGTGAAAACGGCCATTATGCTAAAGTCATGCTACTGTATTAATGTGTGTTAATTAATATGCACTCTCTCTCTCTTCCTGCATAACTGTAGTGCAGATGTTGCTAAAGACCCAAACATGGACCTCTCCCTTATCTTAGAGAAATATGAGAGTCTCGGCTAGAAGTAACCTTGAAATGTCTAAGTGCCAACCTCAGCTACTAACCCCAAATGCTGGGAATAAGTTGTTGTCTATCTGATTCACAGTCATAACTAAGTTGATTCTCACAGAACCTGCGTAAGCTGCGCGCCAAAACTCTAACTGTTGTTTGAAGCGTGGGGAAATAACCGAGATTGCCTGATTTGAATTGCCACTTCTGTCAAACTCCGTGATGGAGTGCAGACCTGAACTGTATGGATTCTAATAAAGCTACTTCTTATGGAACCAACATGTGTTCACTACAGATGGGCTTGCGGGATCTACCTGCCAGGGACTGACAGTCTGGCTAACATTGCAGTGCTGTTGTAGGAATTGCTGAAATATTCTAAGCAAATGTTTTGGAAATAATTACTTGGCTCTTTAGGCAGCTAAACATTGTTTGGAAGATGTTCTCACGGGGCTGGCTGGCCTGCTGGGTGAAACCTGGGCTTTTTTATAGCATCTTTTGTGCATTGTTTATTTTGTAATGCTTCTATTACATGGGATGTCTATTTTGTGATAGAATATTGTGGGTTGATTTCCGATGGTTTATTTACTTGTGCATTTTGAGTTGCGGAAGCCGCCCTGATCTCCCAATGGAAAGAAAGGTAGGGTATGCTTTCTACAAATAAATAAAATAAATATTGTTTATCTTTTGCATCCTGCCCCTTAACCAGAAAGTTCATTCCCAGGGTGGATAACAACAATGAAATCCTAATTTAAAATATCGAAACATCAAGTAGTAGAGCAGATATCATACAGCAGGGCAGTTTCCACACTACTCACCTTCATCCGGAACGGGGCGCAACGTCGCAAAAAAACCACGGAAGATAGTGTCTTCTCGCGCAAGTTTTGCAAGAAGACGCTATCTTCCGTGTTTTTTTCGCGATGTTGCACCCTGTTCCGGATGAAGGTGAGTAGTGTGGAAACGGCCCAGGAGAAAATTTGAATAATATAGTAGGCAGTAATGTATGAATTCAGCAATTTAAGCCGTAACTACTGTAAAGAAAATTCACATAAAAGGGTAAGCAGACAAAAAGGTTCTTGCAACTGGCACTGGCATCAGTCCAGTCTCCAAGGAGAGAACATTTTAAAATGGAGAGGCCACCACTGAAAAGGCCCTGTTCCTTGATGTCATCCTTCTCCCCTCTGAAAAAGGAGGGAGATGGAGCAGGACCTCAGCTAACTATCCTAACCAGGGCCAGAAGGGAATATGGTAGAAGATCATATTCTCATCTCCCACACACACCACTCGCAATCATTACCATCCTCTGCCAAGATGGGTTGAAATTTTAGGGGGTCTGTTGATAGAGAGCAGAGATTTAAGGAACTGGATTATGCTTTCAAAACACTTGATGGCATCAGAGCTGTCCTGCATTAGTTCTTGTCGCAGAGACCAGTGGTCGTCCTTCATCTTAGAGCCAAGCTACGAGTGATGAATGACACTGGAACGGCAAGTGAACAGACTCACATGCAGGGCTTTTTTTCAGCTGGAACGCGGTGGAATGGAGTTCCGGAACCTCTTCAAAATGGTCACATGGCTGGTGGCCCCGCCCCCTGATCTCCAGACAGAGGGGAGTTGAAATTGCCCTCCGCACCGCCCAGCGGCACGGAGGGCAATCTCAACTCCCCTCTGTCTGGAGATCAGGGGGCGGGGCCACCAGCCATGTGACCATTTTCTCCGAGGGCAACCCACTGAGTTCCACCACCTCTTTTCCCAGAAAAAAAAGCCGTGCTCGCGTGTATTCCTCCCTGTTCACCCAGCTACATTCCAGCATCCCTCAATCAAGTGGAACGCAAGTGAACAGGGAGGAACACACGGGAGTCCATTCACTTGCCGTTCAAGTGTCCTTCATCACTTGTAGCTTGGCCCATAGACTGAGGGATGCTGGAATATAGCTGGGTGGACCACTTGATTCTCCTTATGCAAGACTGAGATCCCTCTAGGGGATCATGGGCAGGACTAAGCGAGATGTTACCCCTGAACTGAAGCAAAAGCCCTAACGGGCAGTGATCACTCTCGGTCCTGTTGCCCACCTCAAAACAAAGGATCTGAGGCCGGAGTGAGGGTGGTACTGCTGTGTGATCTCTTGTGCTGCTGGCTCCTCGGGTGAATAAGAATGTCAACATCCCACCTGAGATATTAAACCTTCTGCCATGGAGAATATGCAGCTGATGGAATGACAGCAGTTCTAATACTCTTACCTTAAGTTTCTCTTCTTCAGTGCGGACTAGCCTCGACGACAGTGCCGTCTTTGAGCCGGCCAGCTGCCCAGTCTTCTCCTGCAGCTCTCCGAGCCTGGCGTACAGCCTTTCATTGCGGTCTTGCAGCTGAACCTGGTAGTGGAGAACAACAGCCGCACTCAGCATCCTGTGTGTCTCGAGAAGTAAGATCCCCCCCTTGAATAGCAGCTAGAAGCTATAGTATCACTAAAAGGGGCAAAAGCCAGTGTGTGGGCTGTTACCCAAATTGCTACATACATGATGACCCAATAATCAACAAAGGCGTCCCTTTACCAGCAAGGAACACACACATGTTCAGGGGGATACTATTTTGTGATCTTGAACTAGGGTTGCCAGGTCCCCTTATCCTCCAGGCAGGAAATGGGAGACCTGGCACTCTCCTTTTTAGATGATGTCACTTCCAGGACAGGGTCTTGTGCTGCTCCTAGGAGTGCTCCTGTGCTCTGCAGTGAGCCAATTTTGGCTTGTTTGGGGCCGATATCGGCCCGCTGAGGAGCATGGGAGCGCTGCCGGAGCAGTGCGATGGGCCCTGGAGTGCTCCTGCACTTTGCAGTGGGTCAATTTCAGCCCGTTTGGGGCTGAATTGGGCACCTGGAGCCGAAATCAGCCTGCTGCGGAGCGCAGGAGCACTGCCAGGAGGGCCCTGGAGGACTCCTACACTTCACAGAGGGCCAATTTAAGCCCCAAACAGGCACGATTTGGCCTGTTTGGGGCCCAAATCAGCCCACTGAGGAGTGCGGGAGTATTCCCCCTCCTTTCCCCCCCGTCAGCCAGGTAAGCGGGGGCAGGGGGTGGAGAGTAGGAGTGGGGGATCTCCCAGCGGGGAACTGGCAACCCTATCTTTAACCATTGTATACTAATGTCTAGATCCAGGACAGAACTCAGAATAACTAGGAGAAATAAACACTCTTAAAATGAAAAGGTTTTATGGAGATAACGTAAGCCAAATGAAACAACTGTCACAAGAAACGAGAGACAGAGAAAGCAAGAGAGAGATTGCAAAGCAGCAAACCAAAAACCTTTTCCTAACAGCTACCTTTCTACTCCTGTAGAGTGTGGAAATCCTGGAGAGTCCTGATGTGAAGAGCAGAAGAGTGGGGTGTGGAGACGGAGACCGACCAGCTCGTGTCTCCAAGGAACTTGTGCCCCGTAGGGGCAGTAGCTGGAAAAACAGCTGCCAAGTATTGGGGATGTGGGGGCTATATTTATAGTACCGGTGTTCATGATCTGGAATGTGCTGGTCACAAGGTGAGGCAATGGTAAGTGAACAAAAGACTGGAAGTGGCCGATGGCTGCCTCTGGGAGGATGAGGGGTCTGTGACAGGCATGGCCAAACTTGCTTAATGTAAGAGCCACATGGAATAAACGGCAGATGTTTGAGAGTCGCAAGACATGATGCATTGAAGTGACTTCAGATGAAAAGGTGGGTTTGGGGGAGTGTCCTGAACGTGACATCAGAGGAAGGGGTGGAGTTTTGGTGCAGTATGCTGGAAGTGACATCATCAGAAGGGGTAGGGCTTGGGAAGAGCCATCACATGACTGTTGACTTGGAAGTGAAATCACAAAAGTGATGTCATATCCTTGTTAGGCTTCACCCCCAAAGTCCCCAGGTATTTTCTGAGGCAGACCTGGCAGCCCCAACATTTTTGTCGAAAATAGGAAAGACAAGGAAAGAAAGAAGGAAGGAGAAAAGGGAAAAGGCAGGGAAGACATGGGGAGGAAAGGGAGGGAGGGAAAGACTTGAAAAGAAAGGAGGGAAGGGAGGGAAATAAACTAAACTAAAATGTACGGCCATGGCGATACTCAGAGATCACTGGGAGCCACACAATATGTCTAGAAGAGCCACGTGTGGCTCCCGAGCTGCAGTTTGGCCACCCCTGATCTGTGATAAAGCTGAGCTCCTGCTAGATCTTACCCTGCATTAAGGCTATCAGAAAACATAGAGCCAAGCTACAAGTGACGCCTGACACAGGTTGGACACTTGTCAGCTTGCCTACATTTCCCATCAAAACTTGAGGTAAGCTGACAAGTGTCCAACCTGTGTAAGGCGTCACTTGTAGCTTGGCTCCTAGTTGTGGAGAATCACCCAGTCTAAAGTGGAGAGGAGGCTGACACTGAAAAGGGGAGTTCACAGACCTAAGGCTGGGCGAATAACAAGATTAAGGAGTGGGCAGAAATCTTCCTGTGCAGTCACTAAGATAAGGGGAAGAACTAGCTGGGGTCAGTCCATTGCTCATTGTCTTGGAGACCTGGGTCATTCCTTAGGGCCCAGTTATTCAGGGAGGAGGCGCCAAAGTCCTTGGGGAGAATGGCCCTCCAGTTTATTCAGCCTGAGGTGGGCTTTAGGGAGGAGCTGGTCTGCATTCCATTGCTGCTTAATGGCTCACTTTCTTGGCCTTGGCGTGGCTCACCGCTGCATAACAAGCCACTGCTGTTAGCTTAACTTCAGACTCCATTTTGTAGCCCTCAGCCCATGTTAGAACCAAAATGGGGGATCAAAAAAGGGATCCCCATGAAGCGAGGGCTCCAAGGGCTACAGGAGGGCGCCATTAAAATCCCCATTCGTCCATGGAAGCTGGCTGGGTGACCTTGGGTCACTTGTTCTCTTTCAGTTTGGTGTAGTGGTTAAGAGCGGCAGGACTCTAATCTGAAGAACTGGGTTTGATTCCCCACTCCTCTTCTTGAAGCCAGCTGGGTGACCTTGGGTCAGTCACAGCTTCCTGGAACTCTCTCAACCCCACCCACCTCACAGGGTGATTGTTGTGAGGATAATAACAACACACTTTGTAAACCGCTCTGAGTGGGCGTTAAGTTGTCCTGAAGGGCGATATATAAATTGAATGTTGTTGTGATGTTGTTATTATCTGCCTCGCAGGGTCGTTTTGAGGATAATGTAATAATTATATACATCCACCCTGAATTTCTTTGGGGAAGAGTGGAATAAAAAGGGAATAGACCAATAAGAGCCAAAGGGTCTGAGTATAGCTGGCACAGCGGCTGGACAAAGATTTCCTCTGCTTCCCCTGTCCCAAACATGAAAACAAATCTCATTGCTTATTGTTAACATGCATAGACTATCTGAAGAAGGGAGTTCTGACTCTCAAAACCTCACACCCTGGAAATCTTGTTGGTTTCTAAGGTGCCACTGGACTCAAATCACACTGGCATGCATAGTCTAGTAACTGGTTCTCTCATTGTGCACCATACATTACTTTCAAAAAAATCTCATCCCTCCCATTTATATCCCATATTTCGTCCAAGCAACTTGAGGCAGTATACAAACTGCTGCTGCATGTTACCCTCAAAGCAGCCCTGTGAGGTAGGCTGAAACATATTACCTGTCTCGAGGTTGCCCTTCCCCTACCCCTCAACGGATTTATAGCTGCACAACAGTGTCTGGCTCCTGGACCACCTCTCAGCACAATTGGGGGACCCAGATTTTGGCCCTCCCTGACCATTCACAAGAGCTGCAACATTTCCTCAAGACAGTATTGAACTTAGAATGAGGTGGTCCATATTCAAGGCCTCATCAGTGGCCTCCCCTTAGTGGTGTAGTTTGCAAACCTGGGAATTCTCCCAAGCAGTTTTTGAGTAAAGGCACGCAGGCCTTTACTCAGCCCTATATGAAAATATGAACAATAATTATCAAGAAGGATGTGTATTAACCCTTTAATCCTTGAAGGATATGTGTTCTACATTAAGTTGTCTGCTACACTGTAAAAGATTTGGGCGCATATTGAAAGATGCTCATGCAGAAGAGCAGCTATAAGCCTGGTCGACTTTGTTGTCACCCTCTCTGTTAATATTTCTCATTATGTGGCCAACAAGGAAAGATGGCAGGCAAGGCGCTTGTCTGAATTGGTATCAGCACCCAAAGGAAGGCAACTTTTGGGGGGCCTTTAGAACCTGGGAACTTCTACTAGCATTATTTCAGCAAAGCAACTTTAAAGTGGCACTTACATTTTCATTGGTGAGGCGCTGGACCTGCTCTCGGAAGACACCGAGGGTGTTGGTCCCAGAGGCATTTCTTGAGTCCATGAGTTCCAAAGGGGAAGGGAATGGGTGCTTCAGGAGGGGGTGAGTGGCATACAGTAAGCTGGGGTGAAAAAATCTAGAAAAAATTCAGAGGGCTGTATCTAGCAGACACTGTATTTACCGAACTGGAATTGTACAAGTTGGGTTGCTATCAACTCAGGTTGCTAATGGGCGTGGCTTTCACCTTGTGGATAAGGTAGAATAAGACACCTGCTCTCCTGGGAAGTTCCTTGGAGAATAAGAGCTTGGCTTCCCTCCTCCCATGTAATGTGAATAAAAGCGTGGGCAGCCTTGGTTTCCTTTTGAGAAGTTACAATATTTCATCAAGTGGAAAAGGTGGCCGTGGATCTGAGTTTTAGATTTTGAATATTGATGTGAATGGCAGAATGGGAATTTTCCGGATGAAAACACATTTTAGAATGCCCAGATCTCAATTTCATCACAAAATTCTGATATCTTTGTGCCGCTCATTTGATCTGAGTCCCTGTGCAAATTCCACCGTTTCGAATGGATGATGCCACTGAAAAGACTACAAGATGGATTTGGCGGCAAAAGCCTTCTTTTATTGTTATTTCCCCAGGAACTGGTATTCAGAGGTACATTGATTCTAAATAAGGAAGTTCCATGAATTTGATTAATGCCCCTTTGAGAGTCATCTAAACCAGCAGCCATCACCAGGGCTTTTTTTCTGGGAAAAGAGGTGGTGGAACTCAGTGGGTTGCCCTCGGAGAAAATGGTCACATGGCTGGTGGCCCCACCCCCTGATCTCCAGACAGAGGGGAGTTTAGGTCACCCTCCGCGCTCAGCGCGGAGGGCAATCTCAACTCCCCTCTGCCTGGAGATCAGGGGGCGGGGCCACCAACCATGTGACCATTTTCAAGAGGTTCCGGAACTCCGTTCCACCGTGTTCCAGCGGAAAAAAAGCCCTGGCCATCACTATATCCTACATATGTACATATGAAAATGCCACAGACTGAATCAACCCATTGGTCCATCAAGGTTAGTACTGTGTCTACTCTCTAGACTCCCTAGGGTGTCAAACTAAGCTTTTCACATCATCAGCTACCTGATCCTTTTAACTGGAGATGCCCAGGATTGAAACTGGGGCATTCTGCAGCCAAACAGATGCACTACCACTCCCCTGTGGCAGTGAGTTCCGCAAGTAAATTTTGCACTGTATGAAGAAACACTTCTTTTTGCTTGTTTTAAATCTACTGCCTTCTAGGATTATAGATGAGAAAACATTATTTCCAACCACTTTCTCCACCCCATGCATAACTTCGTAAATGTTTAGTAAACCAAAGATTTGAGATCCCTTTAAGGATAGCAGAATTGGTCACTGGCAGATCTATGGGACAAAACAGACTTGCAAAAGAACCATTAGTGTGAATGGAGGAAGACACTTTGTCATGCTGTTTTTCTTTATATGGGACTTCGTTATTGTTTTATTTTATTATCCTTTATTTATAGTTCACCTTTCTCACTGTGACTTGAGGCAGATTACAAAATATACATTAAAAAAGGGGAATCAGGCTGCATAACACATCCAATAAACAATGAAACAGGACAAGGATTAGCAAAATAGAAATGCAAACCAGTTTCAAGGTGTGATAATACTGTATGTAAACGATGAAGAAAGTAGATTACAAACGTAGAGGACAGCAGAGTAAAGGATACTATATACTGTAAAAACTATACTGACGAGTTTCCAGACATGCACTCCCTTCGCCTGAAGTGGTCCGGTTCATTTTTTAAACTTTTGCTTTCAGCCACATGCAGGAATTGGCCCTGGGGAATGTTCCTTCAGTTAAAGCTGCAAAGATCTTGCAACAGCCAAATATGAGAAGCCCTGTGAGATCTGGAGCTCTATTATATTAATGAACACAAGAGGGCAGCAACAGGCTTGTCTCAAAAGAGTCAAAGGACATCTGCAATAGGGTCGATTTACTCCTGGGAAAGTGAAGCAAGAATGTGCTCTCTTTGGCAATACTAGAATTTATGAAGCGGATGGGCAGCAGATTCAGGGCAGAAAAAGAAAGCAGCGCCTTCACACCCAACACAATTATCTTGTGGAACACACTGCCACAAGAAGTAGCAATGGCTGCTAGCTCAGAAGGGTCTTTAGAGGCCATCTAGTCCAACCCCGATGAATTCAGGCAATCCAAAGGGAGAGCATTCCAACACACAGCTATCCAGCTTGAGGACCTCCAGCAAGAGAAAGACCCTCACTCTCCTAGGTAAATTGGCTGAACTCCAAACCATGTCCCTAGTGAAAAGGGATAAGGAAGGGAGAGGGGGAAGATAAGAGTATTTCTAGGCTTTTTTTTTAACATCGAAACAGATCCGAAGGGACAGTCACCAGAGCAGGCCCATGGGAGCTTCAGAAGACATGGAGGTTTATCATCTCTCCTCCTAGCACAAGGTCTCTTGCCTGCCAAAAGATTGATCAATTTGGCATCCTCAAGGGGTGGGCAGAAGCTACGGCTGATAAGAGTGTTTCTGTGCTCAGGGGAGACGTTTACTTAGTGGAAGACAAATAACTTTGCTGATTGGACTCCCTCCTATGGTAACAATCTAGACATTCCAGTCATTGCTTCCTTCCCCTTCTGCACAAAAACACACCCTCCCCGGTATCCTTTGGTTTCCCAGGCAGCTTTTTCTCTCTTTGTGAGGATGGGAGAAGCGTTCTCCTCTGGGGTCATAATATTTAGCCTCTATATTGGTGTGCTGGGGTCTTCCAAACATTATACCTATGTTATTTCTGCAATCTTCACAACAGCCTTGTAAAGCAGGCCAGTATCACTGTCGTAGGCAGGGCTTTTTTTCAGCTGGAATGCAGTGGAACGGAGTTCCGGCACCGCTTGGAAATGGTCACATGGCCGGTGGCCCCGCCCCCTGATCTCCAGACAGAGGGGAGTTTAGATTGCCCTCCGCACAGTGGTGTGGAGGACAATCTAAACTCCCCTCTGTCTAGAGATCAGGGGGCGGGGCCACTGGCCATGTGACCATTTTCGCCAAGGGCGATTTAAACTTTTAAAAACTCCCCCCTTGTTCCAGCTTACCCAAAGTGACATCATTGTGCGGTCCTGAGTTCCACCACTGAGTTCCACCACCTCTTTTCCCAGAAAAAAAGCCCTGGCCGTAGGGATGCCAACACCACCTCCCCCAAACAACCCAGCACAGCTGGATCTTGGGGGGAGGGCCCCTGGGAGAGTTGCCGATTTGGGAGTTGTGAAAGTTGGGACTGGGTGCTGGTTTCCAGAATTCTTGGAGTGAAGCCACAACACTTGTGAGTAAACGTCAATGACGTAATTTTCACTTTGTGGGCAGGCTGCGACCTGTGCCACCCCTGTGCTTGCCCTGAAGAACCAGACTTGTGCATATCATTTGACACCCCCCCCCCCCCGGAGCATGAGAAGCTGCAGGGCACATGTCTATGTTTCCTCCTTTGGTTCTTCCACCCTGTTCTCTTCTTGAATTGGCAGGTTGGTTGAGTGAGGGCTGACGGAGCATCTTGACTTGTCAACCAGCATGTTTGAAATGAAAGGCAGGCAAGGGATGCCCAGGTTTGGAAAAGAGGCCTTTTAGGGTTGCCAACTCCAGTTTGGGAAATTCCTGGAGATCAGGGGGGGTGAAACCTGGAGAAAGTGGGTTTGGGGGAGGGAAAGGACCTTTGCATGGCATAATTCCATAGAGCTCCCCCCCAGTAGCCATTTTCCCCAGGAGAACTGATCTCTGTGGCCTGGAGACCAGTTGTAATTCCGGGAGATCTCCAGCCACTACCTGGAGGCTGGCAACCCCAGAGGAGAGGGCTTAGACTGTAGTAACTCTACTTAGATTTTCACTGTTAGAGTCTGCACTCTGATGTTGCTCTTTCCTCCAGGGGAATTAATCTCTGTAGCCTAGAGATCAGTTGTCATCCCAGGAGAAGTCCAGCCCACTCCAACCGGGAGGCTAGCACTGCTAAGGCCTTTGCATCTGCAGGGAGCCAATTGAGAAGCAGCTGCCTCCGTCCTAGAAGAAGGCTTGGTTTGGAAACTTCCAACATTTTGTAGAACCCAACAGTGTTTTATGATTGATGGTGGCCATTTTGTGATTGGGTCTGCCGTTGTGGCGGCCATTTTGCAGTGGCAGTCATGAGCTTTTCCCAGGCTCCTGAGTGGCTAGGCACCGACAATGTTAATTTCCTTTATAAAAGGGAAAATACCAGAGATATAGGGTATTCTGGTAATATTAATTAAGAAATACACAGTTTGAGAAGGGAGACTTCCATGCCACAAGCAGGGTTGCCAGCTCCAGGCTGGGAAACTCCTGGAGATTTGTGTGTGTGGGGGTGCCTGGAGAGGGTGGGGCTTGGGGAAGGAAGAGGACTCAGCAGAGTATATTGCCACAGAGTCCACCCTCCAAAGCAGCCATTTTCTCCAGGGGAACTGATCTCGGTGGCCTGGAGATTAGTTGAAATTCCGGGAGATCTCCAGCCACCACCTGGAGGCTGGCAACCCCATGGGAGAGGTCTCTCAATGTGGGCAGAATTAGAGTGAATACCCACCCTCATTTTTAATCTCATGTATTTATTCCCCTTTGTTTTCCACAGGGCAGACGACATGGCTCGTCCCTCCTCCCTTCTGCCCTCGCAACAACCCTGTGAGATAGGTTAGGCCAAGAGTTAGTGTGCGGCCTACAGTTATCCAGAGAGTATTGTGGCCGTGGGGATCTGGACCCAGGTCTGCCCAGTCCTCGTCTGACCCTCTTAATCACTCCACAAGCTCCCGCTGAACCTTCATAGACTGCTGAAAAGGCCCAATGTCTACCACCACCGGTGAATCTCGCTAGGAACCTCTCAGCTGCCGTTAAGTCCCTCCTGACTAGTTTCAGAAGTCCAGTTGGCCAGAAGGTCACTAAAATCCGGAGGGTTGCTGTTGAGGATGCCCACGGGGCTGTGGGATGGCTCTTTCCAAAAGGACTGAGGCAGCTTCCTGCTTTGCATGGGGGTGACATGGCTGTACTTTCTTTCTACCTTTGGGTCGCTGCCTTCAGGGGGGGCTCGATGCTCGATGTACCTGCACAAGCCATATTCAAAGAGCTCAGCAAGAGGCCCCAGCTTCACCGCCCCGTCTTTGCCACACAGGCACTTCCACAGCTGTGGGTCCAGCGGTGCTGGAGTTTTCAGGGTGTCTGAAAAGTCACCCCCTTCCTCCAGCTCCCCGCTCTGAGAAATCCTGACCAAGTCTGCATAGTACAAGACCCGTCCTGACAGGCGCTGGGAGCAGCTGTCGTCGTAGATGTTGCGTGAATCTGCGTCTTCCTCTTTGGTCTTCCCGCCAAAATACTTCTGGATGTCATCGCTGATGCGCTCTGCAAACTGGAGAAGTTGCAGCGTCATTTCGGCATTGGACTCGTCTGAGGTTGCCTGGCCCCCTTGATTGGGACTGAGGCTTGTGGAACTGTCCTCCAGTTCCATATCATCTCTTTCCTCTTCCTCCTCTTCCTCTTCCTCCTCCATTTCTTCCTCCTCGGATAAGTCTTGGAAAAGTATCTCCTGGCAGGCGGTGGTGGGCAAGAATGAATGCTGGAATGCCGTAGGCAGCCGAAATTTGCTCAGGTTCTGTATGATGCCAGCCGCCATTTTCGATCCCGGTGCTCAAAACTAAACAATGGCAGGACAAGCAAAGCATCAGTCCCCATCAGACTTCCCTAGTATATTTCATTCTGCCTTTCTGCTCAGGCAGAGACTGGCAACCTTTTCCAATGAAAGAGCCAAACTACATAAACATTCACAGCAGGATAGAAACAAATAAATAAATGAGAGTTCAACACTGAGCCAGTATAAGAAAGCCCATCTGCATAACCAAAACTACAGCCCAAACACTGGTGGTTGTGTGTCCTTCATTAGGAAGTAGCACACACGAGTAGCACACACGTAAGGTCCCAGAATAAGTCATAAATCTACACAGCAATATGTGTGATTGTTTTAGTGCACTGACATAATGGTGAATGGTTTGCACATGGAATTGGTAGCCACTGTTCAGCTCGATCATTTCCCTTTCTGCAAAGCATCTCTAAGAGGATGGAGAGCTAGTGTGGAATAATGGCTAATGTGTCAAATTAGGATCTGGGAGACCCAGGTTCGAATCCCCGCTGCACCATGGAAGTATGCTAGGTGACCTTGGGTCTGTCACTCTCTCTCAGCCCAACCTACCTCACAGGGTTGTTGTAAAAAATAAAACAGGGGAAAGGGAGAATCATGTAAGCCCTCCCTGAGTTCCTTAGAGGAAGGGCAGGTAAATTGAGCGAGCGGGGGGGGGAGGTTGAAGGTAGGGCTATGTTCATTGTCATGCTTGTCCAGCTACCCTGTCATGCCAATTTTCGACTGTTACTACTACCCTGTGGCTTTGCATAAATGCAGGGACTCACATTCTCAAGCAGAATTATTGGCATCCCCTGTTTCTCTATCTACAAGTGACCATTGCACTGATAAGCCCGCATTCAAAAGTGGGGATAGAGAGACAAAAATCCATCTTATCCCTTGGTTCTGAGCACCCAGGTTCTAAGTACAAAGCCATAGTTAAAAGGTGCTAAAGGGAATTTTTTTAAAGCATGCTGCTGCTGAGAAATCTATTACCCCAAATACAAAACTGGAAATTATTGAATTTTGTCCATCACTGAGGAGAATGGGTCAGACCCCAGTTCTCTTCCCAAGCATAACACTATAACGCACCCCCCTCCAATGATACGATAGCAAAAGTTCTTTTTCACCTGGCTGTGCCCTGTACTCATTCATGCTGTGACTGCTTTAGAGGAGCCCAGCCATTCTTTAACATGTTATTGGATTATTTGAATGGATTTTGTAACTTAGAGCCAAGCTACAAGTGACGAATTACACTTGCCTGGCAAGTGAACAGACTCACGTGTATTCCTCCCTGTTCACTTGCCCTCCACTTGCCCTTGGAGCGCAAGTGGACGGCAAGTGAACAGGGAGGAATACACGTGAGTCTGTTCACTTGCCAGGCAAGTGTAATTCATCACTTGTAGCTTGGCTCTAAGAGTGGGGAGAATGGATTCGAATGCCTGCCCAGCCACGAAGCTTGCCGGGCGATGTGGGGTCAGTCACTCTCTCTCAACCTAGCCTACACCTCAGGGTTGTTCTGAGGATGAAACAGAGGCAGGGAGAGCCACATACTCTGCCCCAAGCCATTTGGAGGAAGGGAAGAACAGAAATGTGCTATGTGCTTCCCTCTTCCAAGTGCTGCCCGAGTTTTGTTACAGGCATTCGGTGTGGTTTTTTGTTGGGAAGTGGGCTCCATGCCCGGGACCTACAGGATCGTCTTCCACGAATGCAACTGTCGTTACCCCTTACGAACTCAGAAAATGCCCTTGTGGCCCGGGTGTCATTGAATCTGTTCCCCATGTTCTGTTATACTGTTTATTTTATTCTAAGATCCGAGACAAACTTTTGAACTCCCTTCTTTATTCACAGTGCAGCCTTTCTGATAATGTCAAGGTCCAGCAATTACTATCTGGTCACAACTTTTCTATAACCTCTGACGTGGCTAGTTTTCTTCAATCTGCAATCTGTATCAGGGAAGCTATCAACTAAATTTAATGTACCTTTTTTCGCTCTGACATGCCAATAAAAGTTGTGTGTGTGCGCGCGTGCGCGCGCAATCTAAAATTTTTGTACTTTGTATTTTGATCATTCTTGTAGCACACAGCTTTGTATTCTTTTTTTCTGTCCCTTTGTCTTATCCCTTTTTTCCCTAGATCCCCTTTTCTGTTTTAATAAAAATTAAAAACAAAACAGAGCAACCTTATGCAGAGTAATGCCAATCTAAACCATGGGTTTAGAGAGGTGTAATTTGGCACAGGACAGCACTGTTAAATGCTATGCCCAGCCACAAAAGAGCAGCTCTCATATATTCACATTTTAAGGGTCTCTTTGGTTAGGCCTTGCGGTGGCAGACAGAAGTGGCATAATTCCAGACTTCAAGAGGGGCGTGCTCTTCACACACAAAAAACCCATGCATGCAGAAAGGTAGCACCTCAGGGAAAAGGCTATATCCGCCTTGTGGTACTGTTTTCTTACATGCTGGGAGCTTTTTAAAAGTAGGAGCCATTCAACCCTACAACACCCTCCCACGTGCAATTGTACTCCACAGTTCTGCCTCCTGAGCAATGCATCTCTCAGAAAATACTGACTCTTGAAGCAAGTTCCCCCTCCCCAAGCCTGGACCACTTACCTGACTGCTGTAGTCTGGACCCCCCACACTACTCCTTGGCCATCTCAGCCCTTCCATCCCAGGGCTGAAGTATTTATAGCAGAGCTCCCAAACTGGCCGCTGGCAAATATTTAGTGGCTGTATTGTAATCGTAGACTCGGTAAACAAAACTCTGGTTTGCTTTAGTGCCCGGCAACCAGAGAACACCGTAGACAAGGAGGAGGCGAGGATAGGAGATAGGGCTCACCTTAATGCTCAACTTCCTGGGGGATTTTCGAGTGTTATTCCTGCCGATTCACCTATTAGGTCCACAGGCCCAGCTGCCAAAGGGGCCCAGCCTGCGTTGACAGAGGACTCTTATCTCTCGCGTTGATTTGGAGACTAAATCAAGCCTCGTCAAACAGGCGTAAAATTAAATTTCACGGTATTTTGACTCCAGGAGTAGGCATCATCTTCTGAAGAAAGTAATGCTTATCCAACAACCTTTGTGCAAATAAGAGATGCCAGGCCACAGCAGGATAGAGAGAGAGAGAGAGAAAGCAAGAGAAAATAGCTGCAGAAAGGGTCTTCCAGCTAGAAACCCCCTGCGTGAGAAGGTTCCATTAGAGCAGCAGCACCACTAGATTGGAGGGGGGGGTCTTTCTGTACCCCTGCCTTTAAGATCAGCAATTACAAACGCTCCATGAAATTCCACAGTCAACGTTGAGGAGGAAGAATGCAAGGAACAGCCTGCACCAGCTCATGAACAGAAAGCAGAATTTTTTTTTTTAGAGACAAAAGAAAGTGCATGCAGCATGGCTGATATGGTATTAATACTTTTATGACTATTAATTTACAATGCATTATGGTGATGGGATGGTATTTCTGCTGTCTTTCCCCCCTAAACTTCCACAGCAAATCCTGAGCTGTGGTTCTGAGAGCCATTTTGCTGGTTAATCAGGGAAAAGCAACTAGGTAGAAGCAAGGGACCAACGGGAAGGTACGTCCCCAACGCTTCTGTTCCCATCAAATGCCCTCCGTGGTGGTGTAACAGCAGCAGATACAGGGATGGAAATCCTAAAATCTGGAGAACACTGTAGCCCACAGTCAGTGCTGAGGCCCTGTTTATACCTGCCTTATCTTGTTGATTTTTATTGGGGAACTGTCAGTTAGTACATACATGTGCACTTTAAGAACATAAGAGCAGTTATATTGGATCAGACCAATGGTCCAACCAGTCCAACATCCCATTTCAAACAGCAGCTACCCAGATTTCCCTGGAAGGTCTACAAGCAAGACATGGAGGCTGGAGCCTCTCCATCTTATTGCATTAGTAGCCAGAGGTACACTGCCTATAATCATGGTGGCTTACAGGGCTTTTTTTCAGGTGGAACGCGGTGGAACGGTGTTCCGGCACCTCTTGAAAATGGTCACATGGTTGGTGGGCCCGCCCCCTGATCTCTAGACAGAGGGGGGGTTTAGATTGCCCTCCATGCCGCTGGAGCGGAGGGCAATCTAAACCCCCCTCTGTCTGGAGATCAGGGCGGGGCCACCAGGCGTGTGACCATTTTCAAGAGGTGCCGGAACACCGTCACGGGCAATTTAAATTTTAAAGAATTCCCCCCCTTGTTCCAGCTGACCCAAAGTGACGTCATTGTGCAGTCCTGAGTTCCACCACCTCTTTTCCCAGAAAAAAGCCCTGCTTACAGCCATCAATGAACCCCTTCCGCATGAATTTGTCTGCTCCCCTTTTGAAGCTGGCTAAACTAGTGGCTATCACTGCACTCTGTGGCTGTGAGTTCCTCAGACCAATCATTCTCTAAGGGAAGAAACACTTCCTCCTGTCTGCCCTGAATCTACTGACTACCAGCTTCATTTGGGTGATCATCATGAATTCTAGTGTTATGGGCGAGGAAGGAAAAGGAAGGTCCCCCCCCTCTCCATTTTCTCCACTCCATACATTATTTTATACCATTCTACCATATTCCCCATTCGCCAGCTTTCCTTGTCTCCTCTTGTCAGCCACCATTGCTTCTGCAATTTTTTTAAAAATCAGCACTAGTATATTGTTATATTGACCCTCTGTTGTAACAATAGGTCTAGCAGGTTTTCTGAATTCCCAGCTTTCATTTAAATATAGTATGTCTCTAGCCCCTTCAGTTGCATTTAAGATATGCTTTTTTTCTTGTATCTTGGCGAGGGAAAGGGCTAGAGACTTACCTTTTATTTTACATGAAAGCTGACAGTTCAGAGAATCTGCTAAACCTATTGTTGCAAAAGAAGGTTTCAAAGAGAAGAGAAAAGTTAGGGGAAACTCTGGAGGGGCGTAAATGCACAATACTGTAGGGACGGGGGGGGGGGGGAGTTTCCCAATAGCATCGACTCAGGGCAGATAATCTGTGTGGAAGACACCAATATTTCCCAAACTGCACACTTTTTTTTCTTTTTAAGCTGAGAGAGAGAGAGAGAGAGCATTTTATTCCAAGGTGCAATGTTTAATGAACACCATCTTTTTTTCTCCCTCGATCCATTTCCTTTCTCCATGCTGGGTCCCTAATGGGCTGATAATAACAGTGCTGATGGCGTGATTTACCTCCTGTTCTAATTGATTTATTGGAACCCATTTGTATTGTAAATCACAGGTAGCAACCTGACTATTTTATTTATGGAAACCTTAGGAGGCATACACTGCAGAGAAGCCTTGTCATCAACCTGGGTGTCTGCCTGTGTACAGAAGACAGAGATTTTCAGAGTAGTGGGGGAGAAAGATTGCGTGGCACTGGACAAACCAGTGCCCTGGTGTCTGCAGGGCATCTAGTGAGACTTGGAAAGATAATTTCTTGTGCTTGCCACTTAATGGGGAGGCTGATATAATCAGGGGTCATTTTGTAGGAAAAGAGCTGGAGGAACTCATTAGCATAGCTCATTAGCATATGCCACGCCCCTTGCCATCACCGGAAATGTGTCATTAGCACAACTGATTTACATATGCCACACCCCCTGGTATCACCTATCCTGGCTGTTTTGGACCCAATCCTGGCCATTCAGGGCCAAAATCAGGCCCAAAATGGCAAAAAGGGGCTGAAAATGGCCGAAAAGGGGCCCAAAATGGTCTGGATTGGGCCGCTGCGGAGCGAGAGAGTGATCCACCACCCGTCAGAGGCCCAATCCGGGCTGTTTTGGCCTCAATCCAGGATGAAACAGGCCCAAAATGGCTGAGGGTCAGGTGGGCGGGGCCACCTGACATGTGATCTCTTTGGGGAACTGCCGGAGCTGCGTTCCTGTGCGTTCCCCCTCGAAGTGAGCCCTGGATATAACATTTTAGAATGGTGGGGCTAATTGGATAGGCTTGCTACAGTTAGTATTGCCAGATCTGGGTTGGGAAATTCCTGGAGATTTGGGGGATAGAGCCTGGGGAGGGGAGAGACCTCAGCAGGTTACAATGCCATAGAGCCCCCCCCCCTCCAAAGCAGCCATTATCTCCAGGGGAACTGATCTCTGTGGCCTGGAGATCAGTTGTGATTCTGGGACATCTCCAGCCACCACCTGGAGGTTGGCAACCCTAGTTGCAGTCCGCCATATACATTCTTCTGCCCTTGGGGTGAACTCTGGAAAAAAATCCAGTTCTGCAGTTTTCTTGCTTCATTCAGTTTGAATGGGGGGCGGGGAGGCAGTAGTTGAGGTGGATGCCTATTGGTTAACATCAGTAACGTCACTGTCAGTCCTAGCACAGGTGCTACACTCTCAGTATAAAATACAATAATGGCATGGATGCTTGCAGAACACAATGATGGCATATAACACAACAATGGCATGGATGCTGGCATACATGACCGTCACCCAAACTAATTTCTTCCCCCGTCAAAATCCCTGCAGCAGTTTGTGGCAGCAAATTAGTTTTTAAAAAATAATGGATCAATGGATCAATAGATGGATCAATGCCAACTACAGTGCATATGTAGTGCATAACTACAGTGCATAACTACAGTGCATATGTGCAGCTTGGGGGGGGGCAGACGAAAAAAAGCATGCCACATGCAGGAGATGTAAGGCAAGACTGAGGACTGACATGCCCCCTTGATAGGGGAAGCAGCTTACTGCAACAACATTTGTCTGCAGTATACGCTGAGATGCCGGGTTCTCATCAAAAGTGAGATGCTCGCTGGGTCACTTCTCAAGGCCAGAATGGATCGGATGCTGCATTTGTCATTGATAGACAGCATGCTGGCAATGCAGCATCTGAGCGTTGAACTCACGGCTGTCTCCCTACCTACCAGTCTGCAATCTGGGGAGAATAATATTGGCCTGCTTTTCCCCCCGACCTGAAAGAATGGTGCTTAAAAAGTTAAGGCCAAGCTAGAAGTGACGAGTTACACTTGAACGGCAAGTGAACAGACTCACGTGTATTCCTCCCTGTTCACTTGCGCTCCACTTGCGTTCCACTCGATCATGTAGTGATCGAGTGGAGTGCAAGTAGAGCGCAAGTGAACAGGGAGGAATACATGTTCCTTGGGAGGAATACCTGGTCACTTGCCATTCAAGTGTCATTCGTCACTTGTAGCTTGGCCCTGAGTCGGTTCACTTGCCGTTCAAGTATCATTCGTCACTTCTAGCTTGGCCCTCAGTCCTCTGAGGTCCCATCGCTCCAGAAACCAGAGAGAGACACTCGGCCTGGAGGCGGGGAGGGGGAGTTCAGCCGTGTCCCTGGCACCCTTCTGCCCTTTGCACGAGTGACGTGGAGACCCAGCCCCACACGGGAGCACTTAGCCTTCTCCAAACATTCTCACTGGCAGGCCTCCCACCTGAGCAGCGCCTATCTGGCTCATTTTCTGGCTCGACAAACAAGGTTTAGATACACAGACCAGATCCGAGCACCGTCTGATAAGGCGAGCCAGCCCTCAGCCTTCCAATATGCTCTCCTGACGTCACCGTCATTTCACTGACTCCTCTCGGGACATAACCGGGAGGGAACTGGATGTAGATGTAAGACGCCAGGGTGGCGGGAATATTAGGATGGAAGGTGTGCGGGCTACACACTTAAACAAACAGGTGTAGAGTACCTCCCTGTAAAAGAGGAGTCTGCGTTCTAGATCCCGCCTTAATTTAGCTCCCCTTTTGTCAAGCCAAACAGTGCAGGAGTTACACTGCAAACCGAAGCCTGTTTTTATACCAAAGAATCCTGGGAAGGGATGTTTGGTGGAAATGCTTGGTTCAAAGATACCTCATTGGACCAGCAGCTGGAGGCAGTGTGGAGGGGCTGCTGCGGAGCCCCTGGAGATTTGGGAGGTCCTGACAACTGCACAGTCCTGATGACTGTGCGCCAACGCCACCAGTCACTTCCATCCATCTCTCAATCTGCTGCCTTGAACAGATTCCAAAAATCCACTGCCTAAACCCACTGTCTGAATGTAGGGCCCATGATAGCAATACTGGGGATGCCCCGCAAGGCAGGCATAAAGGTTCTTTGCTGCTTTGGGTAAGAAATGTACTTTGCTGCCCTGTCTTTGTTAAGCAAATGGGGGAAATGGGGCGCCCTGAAGACTATTTTCCTCTACTTGTAACCTCTTTCCCTCCTCTCCATACTAGTGAATGGAACAAAAGGCCCATTTAGGTAAACCTTTTAGGGCCAAGCTACAAGTGATGAATGACACTTGAACAGCAACTGAACCGACTCACGTGTATTCCTCCCTGTTCACTTGCGCTCCACTTGATCACGTAGTGGAGCGCAAGTGAACAGGGAGGAATACACGTGAGTCTGTTCACTTGCCATTCAAATGTCATTCGTCACTTGTAGCTTGGCTCTTAGTTGTGGCATCTGCATTTTGAAATGCTTGCACGCCTGCCTGGTACTAGATTTGTTGTTTTTCTAGGTGAAGTATTCTCCGATTCTTTTAGGAGAATGCTTTTTTAAAAGTCTGCTGTTTTTATTGCTGCGTTCATTCCCGCCCCCCCTCCTGTTTGGTTGCTGTGTGTATTTTATTGTCTTTCCAGGTGGATACTTATTTATTCTTTTGGGTATTCAAATAAGCATTTTCATTTTGTAGCCTCCTGTTTTACTGCTGCTTCCAAACTGCTGATTTAATGTTTTGCTCTGTGTATTTTGGGGTCCGTTTGGCCGAACACTTGTATGTTTGCAAGACTTTATTTATTTAAATTTATTTCTGTTATTTATTTTCTGCCTTTCTCACTGAGACTCAAGGTGGATTATTAGGGCTGCTAGGTCCCCCGGTGGGGGGTCTCCCACTCCCAGCCTCTGCCTCCACCAACATTCACCTGGCTGGTGGTGATAAAAGGCAGGGGAACAGCCCCCCCCCCCCCCAGAGGCACTACAGTCAATGTAAAAGACATTTTAATAAACAATATAATAGAGTACATACATGCAAATTTGCAAAGACTTAAAACCAGCAGGAATCCAAAATAGAGTTGAAGAATTGTTGATACAGATAAGGTTGCCAGGCTCCAGGGAGTGGCTGGAGATCTCCCGGAATTACAACTGGTCTCCAGGCCACAGAGATCAGTTCAACTGGAGAAAATGGCTATTTGGGGGAGCGGGTGGACTTTATGGAATTATGCCATGCCAAGGTCATTTCCCTCCCCAAACCCCACTTTCTCCAGGTTTCTCCAGGTTTCACCCTCAAGATCTCCAGGAATTTTTCAACTTGGAGCTGGCAACCCTAGATACAGAGCATAAGCAATTCTAAGACTGACATATTAAAGAACACGGGAACTATCCAGTAGGATCCTATTCATAGCAATAGTAGTAGACAGGGCTTTTTTTCTGGGAAAAGAGGTGGTGGAACTCAGTGGGTTGCCCTCGGAGAAAATGGTCACATGGCTGGTGGCCCCGCCCCCTGATCTCCAGACAGAGGGGAGTTGAGATTGCCCTCCGCGCCGCAGAAGCGGCGCGGAGGGCAATCTCAACTCCCCTCTGTCTGGAGATCAGGGGGCGGGGCCACCAGCCATGTGACCATTTTCAAGAGCTTCCAGAACTCCGTCCCACCGCATTCCAGCTGAAAAAAAGCCCTGGTAGTAGAGTCTATGGTATATCATACTTACAGCATTAGTAGCAAAGGCTATAGTCCTGCCCTATCCCTTAACATCTCTTTGAGACGACTTCATTGCAGTACATCCCTCTTATCTGAGCAAAATGCCTCTTGAACAATTCAGTTTTGCATCGTTTGCAAAAAGCCAGGAGTGGGAGCTTTCTTGACCTCTTCAGGTAGGCTGTTCCATAGGGTAGGTGCCCCCACAAAGAATGCATGTGTACAAGCAGCTGTTGATTTTGCCCACCTGCAAGGTGGCACCTACAAAAGGCCGTGTTCAGATGAGCAAAGCTGCCATGGCAAACCATAGGGAGAGAGATGGTCCTGAAGATATGACGGACCAAAGCCATGAAAAGCTTTGTATGCAATAGCCAGTTCTTTGAACTGAGCCTGATAACTGATATATAGCCAATGGAGCAACTGTAGACCAGAAGCTTTTCATGGTCCTCCTAGCTCTCAATAACAGCCGAGCTGCAGTGTTCCGCTCCGACTGAAGCCTCCAAATTAACTTAGAGGGGAGACCTATGTGTGGTGCACTACAGTAGTCGAGTCTCGAAGTTACCATGGCATGGATCTCGGTGGCCAGATCAGCCATGTTGAGGTAGGGGGCCATCTTCCAGGCTAGACTAAGTTTGTAGAAAGCATTTTTTGCAGCTGCCTTAATTTACTTTTCTAGCAGTAATGGTGAGTCCAGTGAAATCCCTAGACTTTTAACTGAGTCTGCAAGTGTAAGACTAACTGCATCGAAAGTGAGGAGTACACGGTCCTTCAAGATCGCAGCCTTTCCAACCAGCATCACTCCTGGCTTGTCTGTATTCGGTTTCAATTTGTTTGCTTTCAGTCATTTGACCACAGCTGTCAGACAGTGAGCGAAGATCTCTACTGCATCCTACAGTGATTTGGACAGTGAGATAATAGAGCTGGGTGTCATCTGCATATTGATGGCATCCAATTCCATAGCTAGAAATGAGTTCACCTAAAGGCTTTACACAGAAGTTGAATAATATGGAGGATAAGATGACGCCCTGTGGAACCCCACAAGATAATTCCCATTTGGGAGACAGCTGGTCTCCAACAGTGACCTTCCGAGTCCATTCCATGAGAAATGAATTAAACCAATCCAAGGCACATCCCTTGATACCCACTTCTGCCTCCAGACGTCTCAACAAGACGGCATGCTCTGTTGGATTGAAGGCTGCAGACAGATCCAGGAGAAGCAATAAGGAAGCATGTTCTTTGTCTATATTCAGGCAGAGATCATCAACTAACGCCACCAGAGCAGTCTCCGTCCCATAACGTGACCTGAATCCAGACTGAAAAGGGTCAAAAGCCCCAGACTTATTCAAGAAGACCTGGAGATGGTCAGCTACTACTCTCTTGCACAGAAAGGGCAGATCAGAGTATGGGTAGTAACTGGCCATGACGTTTTTGTCTAGGGGTGTTTTTTTTTTAAATAGCAGGTGGATAACTGCCTGTTTGAGTGACGGAGGAAAGGTGCCCTAAGTTAGTGACTGATTTATGATAGACATCAAGGGCACATTTATGTGGTCCTACATGATTTTAACAGCCACAATGGGCAAGGATCCAACGCACAAATAGTAGCCTTCACGGATGCCAGGTTCAAAATCCATTGTTGTAAATGGTTCCAAGCAGCGGTCATTTTGGAGAAAAAGAGCAGGAGGAACTCATTAGCATAACTCATTAGCATATGCCACACCCCCTGACATCATCTATCCTGGCTGCTTTGGACTCAATTCTGGCCATTCAGGGCTGAAATTGGGCCCCAAATGGTCAGGATCGGGCCGCTGCTGAGTGGGAAAGTGATCTACCACTCGTCAGAGGCCCGATCCGGGCTGTTTTGGCCCCAATCCAGGCTGAAACGGGCCCAAAATGGCCAAGAGTCAGGTGGGCGGGGCCACCTGACATGTGACCTCTTTGGGGAACTGCCGGAACTGCATTCCTGCATGTTCCCCCTCGAAATGAGCCCCGGTTCCAAGCAGTCCATGCACGAACCAGATGGTGTATAAAGCAACTCTTCCACCTTGCCTATATTACAGCTGGCCTCCAAAACAGACGATTTTGATTTTTAAGCCTGCTGTTTTTATTGCTGCTTTCACAGATTTTAGGGGCAGGGGTATCAAGCTCCTCCTTGAAGGATTTAATAAGTATCTGGAAATCCCTCAAATCCCGTGGCCCCATGCAGTCGCTTATACTGTCTGTCAGGTTCAGCCAGCCCTGACCCATAGCTTCACTCTCAAAGAAAAGCAGGTCAGGGGGTTGAGGCTGCCCATCCTGTCTCCTCCTCCTCTGATTATTCATTTGTTAGATTAAGACACCACACAGCCCTCTAACTAATAAAGAGTCCTGATGGCACAATGCAGGGAGACAGAGCATCTGTCTGGGCATCTGCTTCCAAGGGCCGGCCTGGGGTTTTTGCATAAAAAAGCATCACTCGTCTATCTGTCAAAGCTGGCTTCTGCCTTACCGCCATCCCATTGGCTTGGAGGCAGCAAGGATTCCTCTGAGCGAGGGGCTATGGCTCCATCCCTGCAGGTGGACTCTGGGCCCTCTTCTTGGTCTCCATGCAGGCGAGAAAAATCAATATCAGCAATATGTTAGCATTCTAAGCAAGCAGTAATAATATCACACCAGCCATTACCTTCAGAAGAACCCTAGCTCACCTCTATCCATTAGAAAGAGCATTAGGCGGAAACATTCGGCGTGCCTGCATTCACCAGGATCGGTCTCTGGGACAGCTAATGGAAGATGAGACATTAGTTGTTGTAGATTTTCCGGGCTGTACGGCCGTGGTCTTGGCATTGTAGTTCCTGACGTTTCACCAGCAGCTGTGGCTGGCATCTTCAGAGGTGTAGTACAGAAAGACAGAGATCTCCTTGATACTGAGAGATCTCTGTCTTTTGGTGCTACACCTCTGAAGATGCCAACCACAGCTGCTGGTGAAACGTCAGGAACTACAATGCCAAGACCACGGCCGTACAGCCCAGAAAATCCTCTACAACCATCGTTCTCCGGCCGTGAAAGCCTTCGACAGTATATTGAAGATGAAACATTTTTAGTCACGATGGACCTTGCTTAGAAAAAATGGTTCTTTGTTTGATTGCTGGATCAATACCAGAGAGACCTCGGTTCAAATCCCGATGATACACACTTGGTAAACTTGGTCCAGGTGTTCATTCTCTCTCTCTCTCTCTCTCTCTCTCTCTCTCTCTCTCATCCTAACCTACCTCACAGGATCATTGTGAAGATAAAAGAGAGGAAAGGAAATTTGTGGATGCCTATCTGAGCTCAAAATCCAGGGTGGAGCAGATATAATTCTTCAATCCTTGTTTCTCCAAATGCAGAAAGTTTCAGAAATAGCTGTTCTGTTCTGTTCTGTTCGTTCGTTCTTTCTATATGTCTGTCTGTCTTTGGTCGAATCCACATTACTCATTCTAAGTCGCATGTTCCCCGCATTCCCCACGCAATCCCGAATGCCGGTCACATTACCTCATTAAACAGACGCATTTCATTCGCGTTTCTCCCGAATATGTGGTCACAGGTTTTCAACGGGAGTTTCACGGTGGCCGTGAACGGGCCAATGCGCAATTTACGCGGTTTTTTTAAAAACCACCCCCCTTCCTGTCTCTCCGGCCGTTCCGAGAGTTCCTATTGGCTGATTCAACTTGCAAGTGCTCCATAGTCTGCAAAAGACTGTTTTTGACTTCATAGCATTGGATTTATTGATTATGCTGTTTCTGAATCAAATCTGGTAGTTTGAAAAATCATTTTGGAGTGAATTCATCCTCAGAACGGACTCGCGAAACTTCCTTTTTAACTGTTTTTATTATTATTATTTTATATTACTGTAATATCGAAATTATGAAATATCAAAATAATGACACTCCAAGGAAGTGAAACTTCAGTAAAATTCAGGCACTGAACTGTCCTGCATAGGAAATGCCCACAAAAGCTTCCCACATGCTTCCAAATTTCCAAAAAAGAAACGGGAGAGAGCCATCAGTGCTGTCAGTGGGGGAAAGAGAGGCATCATTATCTTCAATGGTGTTTCTTTATAAGGCAAGATCGAAATAACGGAAAAGTGCGCTCAAAAAAATAAAAAAAATGGGCGGGAAAAAAAGGTCCTGCCCCAAAAAGCGGTTTTCGAGCGGTCGTGTGACCGGAGGGAAGCGCGAGAAAGACGGATTGGAAGCAGGAATGTGAACGAAGAGGAAAAAATCGCAGATTGGAGGCAAACGGAAGATATGCGATAAACATGCGGGTAATGAGTGAATGTGGATTCGACCTTTCTGAAAGGTCAGCTTCTTACTACATCAAACAATTCCGTGGTACCTCTATTTTCAACTAACCCATTTCACCAATCAGATAAAAAATAAAAGATATAATGGGTAAACCAGAAACAGAATTCGAAGAACTACTAGAGGCAACAGAGCCCACTCGAAAAGGTTTAATCGCTAAAATCTATAATATTCTCATCCAGGCAAATAAAACAAAGAAAGGACACATATTTAAAATGGCAGCAAGATTGCAAAATTACAATATCAAATGAAGATAGGAGAAAAACCTGGGCATCAAAATTACTTAACTCTTCAGTCATCAGCACAAGATTACAGACCTATAAAATAATACATCGATGGTACCTTACTCCACAAAAATGATCCAGAATATCTTCAACTAAATCACCACTGTGTTGGAAAAAATGCAGTGAAGTAGGTTCATTTGCACATTGTTGGTGGCAATCAGGGCTTTTTTTCAGCTGGAACGCGGTGGAACGGAGTTCCGGAACCTCTTGAAAATGGTCACATGGCTGGTGGCCCCGCCCCGTGATCTCCAGACAGAGGGGAGTTGAGATTGCCCTCCGTGCCGCTCCAGCTAAACTCCCCTCTGTCTGGAGATCAGGGGGCAGGGCCATCAGCCATGTGACCATTTTCACCGAGGGCGATTTAAACTTTTTTAAAAAAAAACCTTGTTCCAGATTACCCAAAGTGACATCATTGTGTGGTCCTGTGCTGGCAACCCACTGAGTTCCACTACCTCTTTTCCCAGAAAAAAAGCCCAATGTAAGCACATAGAAGAATTCTGGAAAAAAAGTCCTACACCATATCATTCTAATAACAAGTTACACCATACCTCTCAAACCAGAACTTATTTTCCTAGACCACTGGCAAAATTGTCCACTTCCATAGATAAGACAAGACTTGATTTCATCCCTTTTAGTAGCTGCCAAGACTGCCATACCATCCAGATGGAAGTCCCAACGTTCACCTACCGTAAGCATCTGGTTTGCCAAGATACGGGATCATGGACTTCCCATCATGGACCTCATCGTGGAGAAGACAGCAAACAGATTACAACAATCAGAAAACTAACCCAAATCGTCAAACTTCTTAGAGAAGCAGTACTCGTTTTTAGATTATCTTTCTAGCAATTATTCACAATTAGTAAAGTCACCATATCAGACACTTAGAGATACTGAAATTTAATCACAACAGACAAAACATACAAAATAAACAATAGAGGAAAAACTTCCTCCAATCTCAATCCTAATCTTAATTCACAATGTCAATATGTTATCTAGAAAAGTTCATAGCATATAACAACAACAACAACAACAACAACAACATTCGATTTATATACTACCCTTCAGGACAACTTAATGCCCACTCAGAGCAGTTTACAAAGTATGTTATTATTATCCCCACAACAAACACCCTGTGAGGTGGGTGGGGCTGAGAGAGCTCTGAGAGAGCCGTGACTGACCCAAGGTCACCCAGCTGGCTTCAAGCGGAGAAGTGAGGAATCAAACCCGGCTCTCCAGATTAGAGTCCCGCATACAATGTGTATTAGACTTGTTGTATATAGTTTAGGTTATGTTTCTTATCCAAAGTATCAATATCAATTTATGTTTTTACCTGTATGTTAAAATGTTTGAATTTGAATAAAAATAAAACTGTTAGTTTTAAAAGAAGGTCAACTCCTTTATTGGTAGAAATCACTAAAGACTTAGGGCACATCTATGCCTGGCTGGAACTCCAGGCACATCAGCTGGTTCCAAAGCAGCCCTGGTATTTCCTCAATCTGGACTTGTGCTGTGGCACTCAGGACGGTGGGGATTAACTGCCCACCTCTGTGCCAGTCATCATCATCATCATTTTTATTACAGTACCAAGACCAATATACAAAAATTATGTTACCAAGCCACTTATCAATAAAAAGAAAAACCATCGGTTATTTAAAAACTTTTAAAATACATTTCACGCCGTTTAAAAATTAATGTACAGAATCTGGCGACTTGCCATGTGATCTTGTGGTTTTTATCGGCTAAGAGCCAGCAGGGCTTTGCTCCGTGCCGCCACTGCCACGCACCCCAGCTGGGCGCACAAGCCGCGAGCCGCTGCTGGGGCGGCACCCGGAGGCTGTGCCCAGCTGGGGTGTGTGGCGTCGGCGTCGGCGTGGAGCTGGCTGGCTGGCTGCAGCAATAGCTGCAGCCCAGTCATACCAGCTTCGCTGCGCGCGCCTGCGCCTGCGCCCCCAACACCCCCTCCGGCGCCCCTCCAATGCCTGCGCGCCTGAGGCCACCGCCTACCTGGCCTCCATGGGTGCATCGGCCCTGCCTATACACCGCCTTAAGCCAGCTGGATTTAAATTCGTCGTGGAGAATCAGAGGGAGCAAACCTTGAGGGTAGAAAAAAGCTTTCAGCCACATAGGAATGGACTGGATACCCACCCTAGCTTCAAACCTCAGGTTTCCAGCCTCCAGCCGAATCCAGGCGTTTGATACACCCTTGGGAACTTGTAGCACAGCTCTCAAAAATTTGGACTGTGCTCTTTCTTGCGGATTGAAACAAGACTTGTGCTGCAGCACTCAGGACAGGGGGGATTAACTGCCCACCTCTGTGTCAGTTAAGAAGCCCTGCTCTGGAGGTTGGGGGGGAGTGCTTTCAGAAGCAAAGTGAGCAAAGTGAACAATCACTAACAGCAGGGTCTTTTCGGTTGTGGCTCGACAATAGGAGACTCGCTTGGTGCCTGTCATAAATTCTTCTCCCACACCTCCACTCATCCTAGCTTCTCCACTTTGGCTCTGAACCACGGGAAGTTTGCCAAATTGACTTGGGGCATTACTAGGGTAGTAGTCAGACAGCATGTTTATGCATTTCAGTATGCACCTAGTTGTTTTGTGGGACCACACTGATATTCCTGAGAATCATAGAGTTGGAAGGGGCCATACAGACCATCTAGTCCAACCCCCTGCCCAGTGCAGGATCAGCCTAAAGCATCCCTGGCAAATATTCATCCAGCCTCTTCTTGAAAACTGCCAGTGAAGGGGAGCTCACCTCCTCCCTAAGCAGCTGATTCCACTTTTGAACTACTCTGACCGTGAAAAAGTTTTTCCTAATATCCAGCCAGTATCTTTGTCTATTAGCAGTCTCCTACAGAATACTGTCGCCGCAATGCGGGATGCAGAAGTTCTATTACTTTTTTTCTTTTTTAGAAGATAAAGAAAATGCAAGAAAATTGCAAGCATAACCGCCACTGTATGAATTACTGATATTAAAGCAAACCATAAAAATGAGTCACGTCTGAGCCCATAAACGCAGCATTAAATAACATGCGAGCAGCCTAACATGCTATATGTAAAACAAGTAGGCCATGAAAACAGCGAAAAAGATGGAACTCCCCTCAGCTGAAAGCTCGCGTAAAAAGCCGTATGCCTAAAAGACAGCGAAATAGGTACCAAGAGATTCTCCAGGGGAAAGGCATTCCAAAGGTGAGGGGCCACCACTGCAAAAGCCCTGCTTTTTTTGCCACCTGCCTCCCATCTGCAGATGGGAGCTCCAAAAGTAGGCTTGGGAAGAGGGCCAAACTTGGGGACCCCACCAACATCCAAACTAACATCCCCCACAAAGATGGGCATGGTAACAGTACATAGCACAGCACATCTGGCCATCAAGTGTCCCTTATGCACAGTTACTTCAGATCTGGGAACAGCTCCGCTTTCAGACCACTGGTGCCTGCATAGCTGCATAATCTGCCAATTGATTCATGGCTGAAATCAAGGAATGTTTCCCTGGCTCCTGTGTGTCTATACATTATCCCACCTTCTTCCAAGGGGCAGTATGCATTTTCCAGTCCAGTCTGCATCAGCATACCCCAACAGTGTGGGATTTTGGGTAGCTAGAAGTCTTAGCTTGGAGTCTACTGTACCCTTTAAGAAACTCATTACCCTTTTGACACCAGCCCTAGTTTTCAGTAGGTTTGGCTGAGCGTGGCCCATGGTCACCCAATGAGCTTCACAGATGAGCGGGATTTGAACTTAGGTCGCCTAGATTATTTAGGTATGACACAACCCTGTCCCCCAAATCCTTCTCCTCTGTCTGTGCTATATTGATAAGACCTTCATCATTTGGACTCCCCAGAAAAACGTCCCACAACAAATCCTTCTAGGATTTAACTTGCAACCCACCAGCTGTCTGAGTCTCTCTACACAAGATGCTGGGGCGTATGTCTCTCGTGTTGGGAGATGCAATGCTAGCCAGGAAGTGTAGTTTTGAAAGACAGAGCCGGCAGAGATCACACAATCAGTTGCTTACAGCTAAGCCATGCAATACAGCTGCATGTGTTCTTTCTCTCATCTAGAGGATTTACCACCAATCTATAAACTTTACACCATTTTACGTACTGCTTATTTGGAATTGTTGACAAGATTTGAGGACAATTGTTTGTCTTGCCTGTCTCTAACTGAAAGAGCAGATGCCTTTATTTTTATAATATGGGAAACACAAGCTACTGGAGATGCAGCTTATCACAACTGGTGGGGGCTTTTGCACTGTGTAATAGGGAACAAGAAAACTAGGATTGCCAAATCTGGTTTGGGAAATTCCTGAAGATTTGGGGCCAGTTCATGTGGAGAGGGGAATTTCATCCAGAATCCATTGAATATCCCCGAGTCTGGTCCTTTGAAGCTGCCATTTCCTCCAGGCAAACCCCACCTGGAGGTTGGCAAGCCAGGCAGAGGATCTTTGGCGCGACACTGGGATATTCCAGGCACATCTGTCCGTTTGTGAGACACTGGCAGGAACCTGCCATTGTTCATAAACTACCTGGAATTCCAGTCTTGCGGAGATTGTCTCCAAACCGGACAACTGAATCGGTCAGCACTGCGGGGGAACAAAGCAGCCTTCTTGAGGGCACTCTGCACGTGCTCAGAGGCATCCTCCATTTTATTTCCACATCACCAGCTCTACTGGAGCTGCTAATACTTGGCCTCCTGTGGTACTTTCTGTGCGTGCGCGAAAGAGCAGGGGGCCGCCCGAGCTTTTTCCGCCACAGCCCCAGACAGACGAGCAAGAAGCCCTCCCTCTGCTCGGCTTTACCCAGCGGAACTACAACTCCCAGGTTGCTTTGCGAGGCCTAAACGGCCGCGTCCCTCGAGCCGAACGGCGACTTCAACTCCCAGAATGCATTGTGTCGCCAGGCCGACGCGGCGCCCGAGGAGTCGGTGGAGGGGAAGGAAGTGAGAGGATCGCTGACGTCAGCCGCGGCGGTCTCTTCCCCCTTCGCCGTCGTCCCGTCATACTTTGCGACGGTTGGCGAGAGGAGAGCAGGTCGCCTGCGCTCGCGCTCGGGGCTCGGGCCGCACCCCCGCCCCCGGTTGCCAAGGAGACGCGAATTCCTCCCCGGCGCCCTCTTCTTGCCTCTGCCGCCGCCGCCATTATGTCGGCCCAGGCCCAGATGCGGGCGCTGCTCGACCAGCTCATGGGCACGGCTCGGGACGGTGAGTAGGGCCTTCTGGAAGGCAGGACAGACGCTGCCGCCGGCCTGGCGACAGCAGAGCCCGAGGCGAGGCGGCTGCGGGGCCCGCCGAGGCCCGGGGGCGACCGCTCTTCTCCTTCTCTGCCCTCCCCCGAGTATCGCTCCGCGCCAGAGTTCAGCCGCGGGGGCTTGCCTGAGCCGGGCCTCGCTTGGCTGTCGTCGCCGCCGCTCTCCTGATTTGGGGCGAAGGGGGCAGGCCCTGGGTCTCAAGCTTGTGGCGTGAGGTCTTGAAACCAGGCGAGGAAGGAACACTCTGTACGTGCACAGAGGCACCGCTCTCTGCTGCCGCGTTAGGCGCCTGTGAAGGGTGACTACTTTGCATGTGCTCAGAGGCACTACTCCGCCTGCTGTTTGTCAGGCTCTGGCGAAGGCTTAAACGTTTCCACGTGCTGTGAGGCACGGGGCTCTGTTGCATTATTGCTCAGGTTCTTGCAAAGAGTCGGTGCTCTGTTATTTCTGTGCAAGATGAGATGCGCTGCTCTGTTCCATTATATCTCAGGTTTTATGTAGAATGAGCATTCTGTACATGCTCAGAGGCGCAGCTCGCTCTTTGCCTGCCAGCCCTGGTTTAGATCAAGACTCGAGAATCGGAGTTACTCTGGAGATGTGTGGTGGGAATCTTAGAAGAGCCCTGGCAGATTGTGATAATGCAAGAGTCTTGTGGCACCGTAAAGATTTGCTGATCTGGTGTGTGTTAGTACACTTAAAACACATGTGCAGCTTTAAAGTAGCTGCTTTCAGATTCTACGCACAAGTGAAGCCTCCACATTCAGAAACAGTTTACCTCTGAATGCTGGGGAAGGAGGTGCAAGGGCTTTCATTGTCGCCCCCACTTCAAAACTTCTTAGAAACACCCAGCTGGTTGCTGTTGGACACTCAGTGCTGTACTAGAAGGACATTTTGTGTGATCCAGCATGGCTCTTCCGAAAATTGTAGGTGTCATATGTGTGAGTTTTGAGGCAAGGACAGCTGGGTGGCAGAGCGCAGCAAAAGTCAAACCAGTCTGGCCAGTTCAACGTTCGGCCATGTGGCAGGTTGGCTAGCCTGGCGTTTGGGCGGTGAGGCTCTCCAGGCCCAACCCTCCATGGCAGGTGCCCAAGCAGGATGGCCAAGTCCCCCTCCACCTGCGTCATCACATCCTCGAGGTGTGCCAGCTCAGCCTCCCACCAAAGCAGGCGATGCTGTTACTGGCACAACGGTTGATCCCCTGGAAACATCTGCTCGGTTAGGGTAAAACAGTGGTACAGATGGCAGGAGGGGAGCAATCTGGCCTTTTCAGAGTAACGCAGCGTGCTCGGCACATTTCTGGGGCTGTTCGGGAAGCAAGGAATAAATACAACATTAATTTCTGTAACTTGGGCAGTCGAAGCAGGTGGAGCATAGAGCTTTTAAGTGCCAGATTTATCGGCTGTAGCTCCCTGTCACGTGCTGTAAGTCTGACTGCTCAGCTCTTAGGTGGTGAGGCTTTTCTTCTGTAGGCTCACCTGTAGCATTAATGCTTTCTGTGTTAAAAACACAAAGGCAGATCTGTTCTGTGTAACAGACGGGATCTTAGTGTCTTGCTCCAGGAAATTACTTCCCTTCCAAAAGCTGTGCATTCCTGACAAGGTTTGTATCTGCTTCTTCACTCAAATCAGCAACTTAAAAAAGCCTAGAGCGTTTGCAGAACTCTGCAAGATAACTTTTTTGCACTTGGTTTCGTAAGTGAATAAGTGCTCGTTCTTTCTTTGTGTATTTGAGTTGCTTTTGAATTGCTTCCCATATTTTTATTTCATACAAACTGAACAATTGTGGCCCCTCTATTTTATTTATAAAGGTTCAGTGTATCTTTGCCTGCCTACATCAATCTGCAAGGGAGTTGCAGAAAAGCCTCATGTTCATCGAGCCGTGAGTCACAACCAATTTTTAAAGCTGTTATAACAAAAAAAAGTGTTTGCTTTTTTCACGAATAACTTTAAAAGTGTAGTTTAGAAAGAAAAAGGAGAAAAAAAAACATTTTCAGTAGACACAACATTAATCCTGGATGCTTGCAAATCCTGAACGATACACAGACTAGCTTTCTTTTTAAAAAGAAATTGTCACATACCATTACCACTTTGCCTTTACTTCTTATGTATCATTCCCCTGACTTCCTTACTGCAGGTGTGGGCAAGAAAACTTTTCCTTTAAAACTTTTCAACAGCGGGCATAAAATTCTGCAGCTGAGGTCTTGAAGAATGCAGATGGGTATAGTATGTGTTGGAGCTCGCAGTGTGTATTAACCAACTTTTTTTTTTTTGGTTTTGCTTGTTTTAAGTGGCTCCCGAATGTAAAATGTTTTAAGGGGTGGGGAAAGGGGAGGGACAGGGCAAGATCCTACTTTCCAGGCCAGCATCTAAATGTCCCTGTGGCTTTGGGAAGTTCATTACATGTTAATCTTTTTATGTGTAACTTGGCAGTATTTATCCTTTCCAATACTGGAGGCAGAATTGCTGCCGATCAAAACTCCCAGATGTGGGTATCGTGATTCACGGCCTTCAGATAGCATGGGTTTTGGTATCTCCGGACTCATGCTCTTCATATTGAAAATAGGTGTGGGCTTGATCCAGACTGCCTTTTGCTGACGACACCATCTCTTTATGTAGCTGTTACGGACAACTTTACAATCTGCACCCTATTTAGTCACTGGTGCGTGTCACATTTAAATGCTACCTAGCGTGATTCTCGGCTGTGGAAGGAAAAAAAAAGTTCTATAACTTAATGTTTTTTGTAGTTTTCCAAGCAGTTCTGGGGTTCGTGAAGTATTTTAATCTGCGTAATGAAGCAAACATAAAACATACCACAGCTTGCCGTATTTAATCACCTTTTTTTTTAATGCTCTTTGTATTTATAACCAAACATGAATTTCAGGAGATGAAACCAGACAAAGGGTGAAGTTTACAGATGACCGGGTCTGCAAGAGCCATCTTCTGGACTGTTGCCCTCATGATATTCTTGCAGGAACGGTAGGTGCTTTGGGTTGGGCAGCAGACGTGTGGCCAGAATAATTTTTTAAAATTGCTTGCTGCATGGTGGCAAGCCCCTGTTTCTCCTCCTCTTCATACTTGAGAGCAATCATCCTGGGCTGCTTTATAATGGTGCTGTACACAAGCAAAGTGCTTGTTAGGAAAAGCTCTGCATGATGTTCAAGTGTTCTGGTTATGAACTATGTAACAAGATGCGGCCTTTTGGGCTGCAGTTGCTGCAGGGGCTACAGCGCTCAGACCCAGACCCAGATTTGAAGCAGCAGCTGTTGTGAAATCTCTCTAGTCAGGGCCACAGGCACCATCCTTCTTGTAATGATGATGGATGTTTGATGCCACGGGTGCTTCCCAGGCATCAAACATAAGAGCTGCCCTGAACACCACCTCCTAGTTGTGAATCTGCTCTTTAAGGGGGGAGCCCTTAGTGACATCAGTGCCTCAGACGCAATGTCACTTTCCTGAACCATGAGCTTCAGTTGGTTAGCCCTCATTACACCCCATACCAGTTTCAGGAACTCAGTAAACAGCAGTAAAGGAGAACTAGAGGTGAATGCTGTCTGCAGGTTGATGGCAGTTCACTGCCTCAGTCGGTTCTGAAGGGGGAGGAGGAGGATAGAACCTTGTGGATCAGCAGCCATGGGTACCGTAGCAGTGCACTGCACCACCTTTTTTAATCTTCCCGCCAACAGCAAGAGCTCTGTACCCTACTTCTGATTCCCAGGCAGGTGGTCCAGAAAGATCACACAATCATTAAAATAAGTAGGGAGGGGGAAGTGAGTGGTCAAGGAGAACCAACAAGATGCCTCCCTTTTTTCCCATCAGTGTAGGCTGTCTTGACATGACAGAACTTGGTCCCAGTCATTTTCTCTGCTTATAGATATTAAAAGGGTGGTTTCCAAAATAATTAACTCCTTACCAATATCAATTGCTGCTAATTACATGTTGTTGTGTTTGTAGCAATGCATAAACATTTTTTTTTGTCAACAGCGCATGGACCTGGGAGAATGTACAAAAATTCACGATTTGGCACTGAGAGCAGATTATGAGATTGCAAGCAAAGAGAAAGACCCATTCTTCGAGCTGGATGTAAGTTCATTTCTGTTTTCTGGCAATGATATCAGACTGGGCAACAGCAAGTGCTGATTTCCCAGCAATCTCACATAAGCAAGCTTCCTTTTGCCAAGATCAGTAGTGGGGAGCATTGCTGTTTACAAAATATTAAGTGTTTTCTTGAATATGTGGAACTGCAGGTGGTGATCCATGGAGACAGACTTAATATCATGCGCGGGAGTTCACTGAGCAATTCTGATGGCCAGACTATTCTAGGATTTGTCTGGAGCTACTCTCCAGAGCCAGTCTGAGCTGAACTTTTTTAATTTGTTTACAAAATTTATACTCTGCCTTTCTGGCTTGCCTGGGCAACCAAGGTGGCTAATTCATCTTTGCTTGAAAGCCTTCCAGTGTGACAGATTCCTAGACCGTGTAAGCAGCCTGATGCAGCTCTGTGTGGTGAATATTGTTGATATAAGCCTTCTCTGGTAGTTTTTTGTAAGACGAGTTACTGGTTTTTGAAGGCCTAATTAGGAAGCACCCTTATTCACCTGGAGCTCTTGAGATCACCCTGAGAACCATGTGGATTAATATGATCGGAAAGAGGGTGGGCTTCAGCCTGTGTACCCCAGTAAATAAGTTCAGGCTATTCCTGTGTACTCCGAGAAGATGGCTGCACTATTCCTTTAGATAGGAACTTCCTTCACTTGCCTCTTTTCCCTGTCCATTTTCATCTGTGTTGTCCCACAGTGAGTAACAAGAAATGAAGGCAGTCTTGGTCATGTTCTGCCGAAGCTGGACACATTTGTGTCAGTCACATTGCTTATAGATTTCCAGGAATGGAATGCTGTTAAAGTAACATCACAAGAGTGTCCAGATTTTCTTTTTGTAACGTGCACAGGCAATGGATCATTTGGAGTCCTTCATTGCTGAGTGTGACAGAAGAACCGAACTTGCCAAGAAACGTCTTGCGGAAACACAGGAGGAGATCAGTGCTGAAGTGGCTGCAAAGGTATATGGCCCATGTGAAATCGTGAACAGCAGGCTGCTTTAGTAGTTTGGCAGCTTTGTTAGTGAAATTACATGCTGTAGTGGAGAACATAAGCAGATGTCAGGAAGTCTCTCTTAAACGTCATTATGGCTGTTAACTCACTAGTAATCAAGAAGAAGGGGGGCTGCATCAAGGCAAAACGAAGAATCTTTAATAATAATACAATCCCAGCTAGGGTTGTATTATTATCAAAGGTTCTTCCCTTTGCACCAGTTGCCTTCTTTTCTTTGTTGTGAACTCAGTAGACCAGGGGGGTCCTCAACGCAGTAGCCCTTGGTGCCGTAGTGTGCCAGGAAAGGTCCCCCCAGGTGTTTTCAGAAAGTGGGTGGGGCCAAGTGGGGCTTTATCCAGCAGGGCTTTTGATTGGCATTTGGAAATTTGATTGCCTGGGCAGGTTTTTTGAAACTTGCTTCAGCAACCGCTGCCATCACAACAAAAGGACTTTCACTGTGCTACTGTGTGTGTTCATTTTAAAAGGCATCATATTAAACAGAGCTTCTGCCTGAAGTGTTGAAGAGTGACTATTAAGGTATGAATAACCACACTGCCTGACTTCCTGTGGCTGGCTCCTTCTTGAAATTCTGATTATTTAGCCAGCTTTCCCCAGAATCTAGGCTCTAAGACAACAATACTTTAAAGTATTCACTGAAATTAGCATGTTTTTCCCCAGAAGCCAGGCTCTGAGACAACACAATCCTACTCTCAGGAGGTTCAGACCCTGGCAAAAACATTCTTCTCTTTCACTTTCCCTCCATCTAACTCCTTTAGCCTTCCTCGGGTCAGCTGCACACGCCCATACCAAAGAGGATTAAAGGAGATTGGTGGTTGACATAAAGGGTCAGGATCTTTGTTCATCTATCGCAGAGATGTCCATGACAATCTATGCAAACCACCTTGATTTCTGCAATAGAAGCAAACCAGAATACAAATATTAAAATAATGCAGTATAAGGATATGCATAAGGCTACTATGCCTAGTTTAAACTGATGTAGGGATAACTTAGATAATGTATATGATGTGGTTCAGAGGCTTAAGAAAATCACTGAAAACCATTATAGAATCAAAGAACATAGGCAAAAAAGCAGATTTCAAACCAGTCTATTGCATTAAAAGAACGTATTACATTTTTGCCCCCTTGAATCTTTCATGCAAGAACTTGGGGGAAATTAAGGTTCTTTAGGCAATTAAATCTCTTACTTTTGCAGAACAAAGACTAAAGATGCAGTCTATGCATTCAGTTGCTAAAAAAAAATCCTTCCCCTTCCCTTTAGGCAGAAAAAGTGCACGAGCTCAATGAAGACATTGGCAAACTCCTGGCTAAAGCTGAGCAGCTGGGTGCCGAAGGGAATGTGGACGAATCCCAGAAGATACTGATGGAAGTTGAGAAAGTTCGAGCGAAAAAGAAGGAAGCAGAGGTTTGTGTGGTTTTCCTCATATTTGTTTCTGTGTGCATGTAACTGAAAACTGTTTCAGTCTAAGATTGTAGCACAGTAAAATATATAAGAAAGCAAAATACAGAATTAACCTAAAGCAAGCCGTAGTTGAAGGGTTGCTGATTATCTAGAGGTCTTTTCCTGGTTTGAAATTATAACTCAGTTACTCACAGTGAACTCAGCTTTTCTGAGTTTTTTAATGCTGCTCTTTAAAACTTTCTTTTATTTGATTGTCTTCTTTTAATATAAAGTTCTTCTGAAATGTATTTTTTAATTGAGAGCTTGAGAAGTAAATCCACTTCGGTTAAAAAAAAATTGCTGAAACATTTTCATTGATAGCCCGAGAAGTAAATCTTGTCATCAGCCTCAATTCTTCAGGAGCAAAAAGGGTTAAATGAGCCTTCTTCCCAGTATTCCCTTGGCGGGATATAGCCAGAATCTATAGGAACTATTGTGTATTTCTGCTAATGTTGTTGGTAGCTGTTCAAACGGCCCAATCCATAGACTAAGTAAGACAAAAATCTCAAGATAATGGGGTTATGAAGGTTATGTGTTTGCAATATACAATTAATTGCATGAGAGTAGAGAGGAATTTGTTGAAGTGGAGGAAAGAGCAAATAAAAGGGAGAGTGCCGTGGAAGTCACAACTAAAGGCTGCCTCTCTACTTTCTCCTACAGGAAGAATACCGTAATTCCATGCCTGCATCCAGTTTCCAGCAGCAGAAGCTGCGGGTGTGCGAAGTCTGTTCTGCATACCTTGGTCTCCATGACAACGATCGGCGTCTTGCCGATCACTTTGGAGGCAAACTACACCTGGGCTTCATTCAGATCCGTGAAAAACTGGACCAGCTGCGGGTAAAGTTTCTTACACCTTTGCATTTTTTTAGCAAGTTAGCTGCTGCATGGTTCTCCCATGCTTTGTTGTCTTGTCAGCTGCAAGTAGCTTCGCATAGTTGTTGCCCTGCTTCATATCTTACCTTGTTTGATAGTTGTCCATTGGTGTACAGTGTGCTTAACTGTGATGCTTCCCTTTCTGCCGCAACTCGTCTTGTGTCTGTTCCATTTTCCCCTCAAACTCCCATTCCCAGGTAGCGTTGATATGTGTGAGACCATTGGTGATGGGCAGGGCTTTTTTTCAGTGGGAATGCAGTGGAATGGAGTTCCAGCACCTCTTAAAAATGGTCACATGGCCAGTGGCCCCGCCCCCTGATCTCCAGACAGAGGGGAGTTGAGATTGCCCTCCGTGCTGCTTGGCAGCACGGAGGGCAATCTAAACTCCCCTCTGTCTGGAGATCAGGGGGTGGGGCCACCGGCCATGTGACCATTTTCGCCGAGGGCAATTTAGACTTAAAAAAACCTCCCTCCTTGTTCCAGCTGGCCCAAAGTGACGTCATTGTGCGGTCTTGAGTTCCACCACCTCTTTTCCCATAAAAGAAGCCCTGGTGATGGGTGTTTGCCACAGCCATGTCCATGACACAGAAATATCATACTAATATATTGGATTTTTTATTCCATCCTTGAACGAATTCAGAGCTTTGTACACGGTTCTCTTTTTCTCCAGTGACCATGGAAGAGAAGTTAAGCTGAGAGAATGACTTGCCCACAGTTATCCAAGGAGTTTAATGGCTCAGTGGGCATTTAAAGCTCTGTGTTTCTGGTCCTAATGCTCTGAATTGTTACACTGTCCATACGCTAGCTTGTAGGACAGATCTTATCTGCATGTTCATTAATATGTTTATGCTCCCTCTTGTGGGTCTAGGCAGCTTATACCTCCAGAAATTTAAAACGTATGCAATAGAGTAAAACCCAATTTACCACCGTCCCAAGAAAATGCAACTTAAACCCTATTAACATCCCTCTCAAATGATACGGCCTTACAGAGCCCTCCTGATTTGAGAAGGAAGCCTGTTCCATAAAGTGGGAGCCAATATAGGAAAGGAACAAGCTTAGTAGACGACAAGCAGGCTACCTTAAGTGGGGGAACAGCTGGAAGGTGGCAACCAGACGATCATATTTGACGTAGAGGGAAATACGGACCTTCCGATTTAGAATATCACTTGTTTGTAAGTGTCTGATGAAACCTGTGCCCTTTCTTCCGATTTCTTTTCATCTGTTCCATGACATTGTCAGACACTTATTAGTGCACATGTTCAGCTAGATATGTTTTCCGATCCTAGAAAACTGTGGCAGAAAAGCAGGAGAAGAGAAATCTGGATCGGATGAGACGGAGAGAAGAAAAAGAGCGAGATGAACATGTGGGGCGACGGTGAGTGAATGCGAAGGTGCCGCTCTGTGGTGTTGCAGGCTAGCAGAACTGGTATGTCAAAAACACTTGGCCCAGGGGAAGTTTGAAAGTCCCAAGCAGCTGCCATCCCATGTGGCTGCCTTAAGGAAGAAGTAAAATAGCAAGGCCTGTTTCTCTGGCCTGCCTGGGAACAACAGCAGCCTCTTGGCTCTGTCCATTATAAAACTGTCTCCTCCAGCGCCCATTCCATTTTGCAGTCTTTGTGGAACAGTTCCATTGGCCACCTAGGAGTTAGTGCCTGGATTTGCTTGTTTTCCTCTTCTCTTTTGACCCCAGTTTGCCACTTCAGGTTTGTTGGCATTATTTTATATTCCATGTGGCTCAGTGGCAAAAAGGCAGTATATAAAGGAGACAAATAGATAGACTAACATTCCTTGCGCTGCTTTTTCTTCCCCTAAGTGGAGCAGCGTAAGTTTCTGCTCTTTCTTTCCCACCTGTACAGGGCACGGAGGTCATTTGCAATAGTGTTACATGGGGTGGGCTTTGAGAGGAGGGGGGACAAAAATATTTGGCAGGGTAGATAATTTGATGAGCCCTGCAAGCGAGCAGCAAATTGCATAGTTGGTCCAAAGGCTAGAGTTTGCATTAAGCTGCTACATTTTGCCATGTAAGGAATGCAAAACCTAATCCATGTGACTGAATGAGAAGAGGGTCTTCTTGGCCGTGTTGTAGAAGTCATGGTTCATGGCTTTCACTCTGGTTGCTGGGAGGAAGGGTGCTTTCTCAGGCAGTGTAGCCTCCGCGATTGAGTTTTGAGTTTGCAACTTCAGGTTGCCCTCACTAAGCCACGTTGCAGATGTCTGTATTATCTTCTGTGAAATGTTGCTCCTCTTCTCTCGTAGGTCTGGATCAAGAAACACAGACCGCAGGAGGTGAGTCATCCTCTGTTTTGTGAGAGAAGGTTATGTGAATGTTCCATGGGGCAACTTCACACAACTCCTCTTTTTCTTGCTGCCTGGAAATTAATTCTGAGTGGGTTGCATCAAAATAACTCATAAAGGATCTACGTGGTGTTTATTCTGAGCCCATTGATTTTAGTAGCCTGGAATAACTTGTGTGGGACTGCCGTGTTTGCATAGCATAACTGATTTTAAGTAAAAACTGCTGCAAGGAGTCCCTCTTTGAATCCACCACTTAAACGCTTGCTTGTTTGTGAAAGGCCTTGCTGGAGTTTGAAGAAAGTTCTCTGGGCAGGTTCACACATGCATATATAGCTCTCAGTGGCTGAGCACTTGATGATTTCCTGCTGAGGCCTACGTATGCAGCAGAGTTGGGCAGTGGTAGCAGACAAAGGCCGAGACTGCAGGTGGGCAACACCACTTTTGCATGCCCCTCCTTGCAAGCCAAACACTGGCTCAGCCATGAAGAATTCTAAGCCAGCCTTCTCCCTATTGCATTATTCTTGGATTCAGCTGGGGTTATTACGTAAGGGAGGATCCAAAAACATGATCACACCACTGCAGTCTTGGATAGCACATTTTGTTCTACCACTTAGTTCTGTTGCATGTGTTAGATCAGTCCTGAAAGAGTTTGGATTGTCTCAGTTAGGGATTTAGAGGTAAGATCAGGGCCTTTTTTCTGGGAAAAGAGGTGGTGGAACTCAGTGGGTTGCCCTTGGCAAAAATGGTCACATGGCCGGTGGCCCCGCCCCCTGATCTCCAGACAGAGGGGAGTTTAGATTGCCCAGGGGGCAGGGCCACCAGCCATGTGACCATTTTCAAGAGGTTCTGGAACTCTGTTCCACCGCGTTCCAGCTGAAAAAAAGCCCTGGGTAAGATGAAGTCACCATACGTGGTGTTTGCTCTGTGATGGCTTTTTGATGTACGTTGAGTTATAGCTTGATGTTGTCATCAAGAGACAAAATGTCAGTGTGAAAAGTTTCTTGGGTTTTGTCCGTTTGTCAGACCTCTGGAGCAGGTATGGTTCTTGCTGTTTGTTCTTCCTGCAAGGAGGGAATTGGTAGGTGACAGATTTTCAGCAGGTCTTGGGCAGTTCCAAAGCTATGTAGGACCAAAAGGAGCTAAAGCCACTGCCTTGTAGAAGCATTTGTGTGGAACATTTGCTTGCCAGAGTATTACTGGGTTTCACTTGGTTTATGTGTCCATGTAGGTCTCGATCTCGAGAGCGAAGGCGAAGACGCTCAAGGTCCACTTCTCGGGAGAAGCGAAAGTCCCGCTCCAAGTCCCGGGAGCGGGAGAGGCACAGGCGCCACCGCAGCCGTTCTGGCAGCCATAGCCGAGGCCACCGGCGAGGATCCAGAGACAGGAGTACAAAGCACAAGTACGCCCAGCCTTTATAACTGTTTTCCCTCGGGGGAAAGGCTTTTTGGCTTGGCCACGAGAAATGCCATTCATCTCAAAGTTCAGAGAAATTAGGATGGACTCCAAAATTAGCAAACTGTGGGTAGATGGGTGCGTGTGTTCCCAATCCAGGTTAAATCTTGCAAATCAGCTAGGGTGATTTAAGAGCCACCTGCAGGTCTCATCTTCAAGCTCTAGACACCATCTGGGGCTCATGGATTATTTCACAGAAGAAAGCTAAATGTCTGACTTTGAACCTTGCAAGAGGAACTCCCTCCTCTCCTGCCCTTGTAACACTTGGCATCTGCTCAGGGACAAGCTGGTAGCTTATAGAATTGCTTCAAGTGGACCTTTCAGTTTAGAAACCCACATCGTGCTGCATTAGAGACAAGCACAGGACATTCCCGTATAACAAGACCCAGCCCATGTGCTGTACTGTGGAGAGCAAAGGAACAGGCAGCCTAGTGCAACAGCTTCCTTCTCAGTTTCTGTCCCCACCCTTTTTAATACCTGGGGGCGAGCAGGGACAGTAGTTTATACTACGTGGCCACAACAGAAATTGCTGGGCATAGCTTCTAATGCATAGCTTATCATATTCCACTTGTGTTTTTTAATAAATATATATCTTTTTTGTTGTACACAAAGCTTAATGCGAAACGCTGAGTTACGGTCCCTCGCACACAAGCATGTTCACCCAGTCTCCTGTTGATGCAGCTGTATCTAGCGTGCTTGAAGCTGCTGGTGATTCATTTCAGCAGTGCCAGGGCCCTCGTTTTGTTTTCAAAGGCCACCAAATGAGCTTTGCGGAACGGTAGAGGTTTTAAGCCTCTTTTTTCCACGGTGAAGTATTGAAATTAGAGAAGAGGGTGTTTAGAAACAGGGTGCCTGTAGTTGGGATACAAAATTTGTCTTTAAATCTTTCTTGAACACGTTCAATTAAACGTTTGGATGATTAGGAAATGAGGAAGACTAACTGCTACAGAACAAGGTAAGAGGATATTTTGGAACATTTAAGTAAATGTACACTGGCCCATCTCAAAGTGTTCCCTGGGGAAGGAAAGGCTTCAGTTATTTTTTTGAAAAGAAAAAGATGTCAGCGAAGAAGGGATTCCTGTAACTTCTTCCAAAGGAGAGCCTTAGTTGCTTTGATACGTTGTGGGGTAGCAGTAGATGTAGAAATAAGTATTGCAGTTTTACGCAGGAGTGATAGCCCACACACAAGAGAGCGGTGGATGAAAGATGAGATCCATCTTGTCAGAGGATATGGCATTGTTCTCATCTTCTGTCTTAGCATTGTGTTCTATTAAACCTTTAAATGTTAACACTTAATAGTGTGTCAGCATTAATGTTCCAGAAAAATTAAAGTATTGTTAAAAATTAAAGCTTTGTTCTTGAATATTTTTTTCCCCGTTTGATAGTCTTCTTTGCCCTAGAGGTCCCTGTTGTAAAACAAAGCTAACTTGATATGAAAAGTTGCTGATAGTCTTCCTTAGGTTGGCAGAAGCTTTGAGCCACTGCTTCGGCTTTGTAGCTGCCCCTGTTTGATCCAAGTATAAAAACTGGCACTTGTCTTTGAGCTGAACGTTAACGGAAGATAAAATGTCAGAAGCAGCATTTTTGCTGCCCTTAGTAGATCTGTTTTAGTAGATCTAAAGGGCGACTTTATGTGTAGAGCTGCAGTAATCAAAAGTAATCATATTGAATCAATTTAATGCATACGTGCCCTGCTATTACTTTGTTGAATACCTGTAGCCTCCCATCAGCCCTGTGAATTGCTCCAGGCTTGAGAAATAGCAGGTCACCTGGGAAGCTTTATAAGTTAACCCACTTGGGTTTTCCACATCCTGGCCATCATACTAGCCTGCCCTCCCTTAAGGTCACCATTTTGAAGATGGAGTTCTGTGATAACAGTCTCCCAAGTTCACCTGGTAAGTTCTGGGGGTTAGGACAGCACTCTCCCTCGTCTGTTCTTCACTGCTGTATGGTGTTCAGCCCCTGCAAAAGACAGTTGAGGGGAGAAAATGTTTGGGCATAGAATGAACTGTCGGCCAAAACAGAAAAAGATAAACATGAGAAGGCTTAGATATTTCAGTGGCTGGCCTGCATGATTGTTCTGTGAGGTCTTGTGAAGAGTCTCAGTTATTGAGTCGGCTGCTGGTCGCTGGCAGGTATCTGCTGAACTGAATAGGCATGGCCTGTATTACTGTTCAGAGTGCTGATTTAGGCTGTGCCCTTCTCTGGTGTTGCAGGCGGTTCATTCCCGTGTGTTGGTAAGAGAGGAAGTTGATCAGCACATCTTGCCCCTTTCCAATTGTGGTCTTGGTTTTGCTGTTGGGAAAGAGCCAGGCTCCCTCATGCCGAGGATCTTGTTTCCAGAGAGGGGCTCTCCGTTTGCTCCCTATGACAACTTGTCTTAGGGACTGTTAATTTCTTTCTTACCCACGTAGGGCCACTCATTCCCATGGGGGTGGCTCTGTGTGTGTCATCTTATCTGGGGCAACTTTGCATTTAAAAAAAATCTTGAAGCAGATAAGCCAGTGCCAACAAGGTAAATTGGTTATCTGGGATAGCTGTGAACTATGCTATGAAGAGGAGATGGGTTCAAAAGGGCCAGCAGAACCTGCCAATGGGCACCACTAGCCACTTGGCTCTGGGTGCTGTGCAGGGAGGTCAGCTGGAGAGCGTAGCCCTGTAGGTCTTAGCCATCAGTCCAGGGAGACCTAGATCATTCCTCCCTCCCAGCTTGGGCTATCCTCCTGTAGGAAGGAGAGCTGGCAGGGTAAGTCCACAGTCACCTTTCTCTGGACAACGTCTTCATTTTTGTGCCCTGATGAACACTGCCTGTTGTGGGGCCCTTTTTATAGTGTGGTTTGGTTTGTGCTTCAGATCCACTCGAGATCAGTCCTCCAGGGAGAAATCACGGGAAAGAGAGAAGAAAGAGAAAAGTTCTTCTGAAAGAAGGCACGAGAGCACCAACGGCAAATCTCGTTCGAAGAGGTCGGAGGAGAGGGAAGCTGGCGAGATCTGAACTCCAGCGAGGCCTCTTATACTGTATATTGTCCTTGAGAAATGTCTGATGCAGTCCAAATGTCTCATTTCTATTAACTGAATACAGCACATCTTTTGTAGTTTTGGATTTTTATTATTTTTTGCAGATGGCAGAGCTGGTATTGTGACAGTTCTTTACCATTGACCAAGACTTTTAAAAAAGAATAGAAATAAACAGTAGCAGCAACCAGTCCTCAACACAGGTGAACGAGGCTTCTGGGAGCTAGTCCTGCGAGGAGTCCTAGCTTGCTATAGTCTGACCCCTGCTCTCCCCTTGCCTGGATTTAAAAATGCCTTTCTGGTGCAGGCAAAGTTAATGAAATTCTGAAGGACCTCAAGTTGCGCAGATGCATCTCTTCCAAATTTGGCAAATCCATCTTATGTTCCCTCTTTTTAACAACTAAATGTGAACAAGCCTAGTTGGTCTCACCACACCATTTTTCAGAATCTGTTTTGGGGATAGTTTGTATCACATGGTACAGTCCCCTTTTCCTAATATTTATAGGGGCCCAGTAAAATAGTACCCATCTGATGAAATGAATATTGATTCTTAACCCCCACCCCCTTCAAAACAGTTTAATCAGTGGCTGATTCCGCACACGTTGGATAATGCACTTTCAGTGCACTTTATCAATCCTTTGAGGTGGATTTTTTTGTTCCGCCCACAAAAAAATCCACTCCAAATGATCTATAAAGAGGATTGGAAATGCATTATCCGACGTGTGCGGAATCTCTCAATGTCTGTTTTTATAGCTTGTGTGTTCATATACTCCTGAACTTCATTTTCTCCCTGAAGCTGGCTCATGTCCAAAACTGAACAGTTCACATAGATGTGTTACCTGAAAGGGGTGTGTGTGTCACAATTTATATGGATTTTACATCTTGCCATTGCAGGTGCCCTTGCGGTATTCTCCAAAGTGAGGTCTACCTCCTTTTTTAGTGGAATTTCAAAACCTGGCCTGTGTGCCCCCACGGGGTGAACCAAGAGTCGCCACCCTGAATTTATCGTTCTGCTGGCAGATGCTTCTTCTTGGCTCCTGCTTGTGATGCTAAGCATTAATCGGCTAGTCATAGGACTGTGGCTCCCTTTATCCCCTTGGTTAGCTGGTCCAATATCTAACTAATGCATTGTTGGGTGAAATCAGACCTCTGTAGGGTTTTGAAGCTGATGGTCACAGTGGTGCTGTGTCCAGGGCGTGGTTGCGTTTGACTTTGTTTTGGGTATTTTACCTTGTTTTTCAGTGGAACGTTTCTGCCCCATGCTGCGGTGGGAGAATGTCTGTTGCATTGTACAGGTTGATTTTTTATGTTCATCTTAGTGCCCATCTAGAATTTCCTTGTGATTTTTCCCCGTCACTGTTGCATTTGCTCTTATTTAGTAGCAGTTGGAGAGTGTTCTCTAGGCCTTTTTTTTTTTTGGTAGAGGCAGCTGCCAGCTACATGAGGAATTCCCCAGCAGATCCATTTGGGCCAGAGGCATTTGTCCCAGTTCAGATTTAGGCCTGCATCTTCTCTCTCTCTCTCACTCACACACACAGTGAGTCTGGGGGATGAGCAGGGTCTTGGTGCATATCCTGCTTTCAGAAAGTCAGTAGCCCAATAAAGGAAACCACCAGGACTGGTCACATGAAGAGTGCAAAGTAGTTATCCATCCCTAAATGGGATTTGGTTATTTGATTTTATTTCTTTTTTCCTTTGCTTTTGATGCATTTTGATCTAAAGTTGTGAGTAAAATGCTGTTCTGTTGCCTGTCTGATTCACATTAAAAGCTTACCTTTGTGGCTTGGAGTGGGCAGTGCTCTGTTCAGGTGCTCTCTTAATGCCTGGGCCTTCCCTGACGACGAGGCCATTTCTCAGCCCTTTCTCGTGAGTCCCAGCCCTCTGTGCTCTTTTGACTGCCTGTGTGTAGTTTGGAGCAAGTTTGGTCCTGACTTTTACAGAAAACAACTCCAAAGGAACCAGGAATGGCAAGACTTTGCTGTGGAGCAATGCAATAAAGGTCTAGTACACAAATCTAAAACTGCCCAGAATTGTTTGTGTGTAAGTGCTTCATATATAACCCATTTTGCCTTAATCTTCCTCATATTATACATTGGAGATGAGTGGCCAACTCTAAGGCCAGCCAGCAAGACAATGGTTGAGGTAAGATTTGAGCTAGAGATTACTTGTCTTATATTGCATCCCACCTAGCCCTGATGTAGGCCAACTTATTTAACAAGGTGGGGAGGAGATGTGTGAAACCCAGTGATACAATAGGTTGCATTCTGCCACTCGGTTGAGTGCAAAGCCTTGCACCAGAGGGAAATGCTCTACACTGGAGAAAATCTACATGCTTAACTAAAGAGAGTGGTAGGATATAGCCAAATAGGTAAAAGACTTGGGTGGAATTTGGTATGTGAGTTTAGAACATCTGAAGACCTACTTGATCTGAGCCCCTCGTTTTGTGTGTGTTGGGGGGAGTTGGATATGAGATCACTAGCTTCCGGATACTAAAGTCCTCCTGATTTGCCTTCTTCAGATTCCACTGCGCAAGTACATAGGCTTAGTTCAAGCTCAGTTGGGTTGAAGAAAATCAAATTGGTAACTCTTTTCGGTGTTGCATTTGAATCCCACAAATGAAATTCTTGCACACTTATAGTAGTAATAAGTAACAATAACATGCAGATAGTGCTTGGGAGGAGTTTGTTCCTAAAGATGACAACTAAAAAGCTGCATTAGCATTCGGACCAATGTTACCAAAAGAGGTAAGTTGTTGGCCTGCATAAGCAAATCCTGAACGAGAAGGTCGTATGCTTGCTTTTCCTCACTGGAAGACCGACATGCACGGCCAGTGCAACTGTTGTTTGACTGATGAAAGAGTATCATGGTTTTATTCAGGAACAGAAGTGCATAAACCCCAGTGCTTGAAGGAGCAAGCTCCATCATCTGTAGACCAGATTTTGGGGCTAGGAGCCTATTGTTTAAGGATTAGGATTTTACATGTAGAAGTCCCACCTGCAAAATTGTGGGTGTGGGATAGGATTGCCAGCTCCAGGCTAGGAAATTCCTGGATATTTTGAAAGTGGAGCCTGGAGAGAGCAGGGTTTGGGGAGGGGAATGACCTCAGTAGGTTATAATACCATAGAGTCCATCCTCCAAAGTAGCCATTTTCGCCAGGGGAACTGATCTCTATGGCCTGGAGATCAATTGTAATTCCAGGAGATCTTCATACATGTTACAAATCTGTATTCCACTCCCACCACTGCTGCATATGGCAAACATGATGTCTGTTTTAATATGTAAACACAATGTTATTGGGATAAAATCTGGTTTGTTTTTGTTCTCAGATGCCCCTGACGTCCATGATCTCAGTGGTTTGTGACATTTAAATTGCATTCTAGGATATTCCATGAGAGGGCACCAAAGCCTCTGTTGAAAGTTTAAAGACATCAAGGATGAAGGGGAGAACAATTCTCCATTCTCTATTTGCTCCAACCCTTCAGAATGTTTTAGATCTCTTTATAGAACTCTGCAAGAGCCAGGATGGGAGGATGCATTGAGTGTCAGACTGGAAGGGGGGAATCCCAAGCTCCAGAACCCACCTAACCATGAAGCTGTGAGCTAAAAACAGCATAACCTACGTGTCAGAGCTGTTGTGAGGGTAAAATGGAAAATAACGTTGAGGAAGGGCTGGATAAAAATGAGAAAAAACACCCTTTAGAGTAGGGGTCCCCAACCTTTTTGAGCCGACAGTCACCTCTGGAATTCTGACCCAGGGAGGTGGGCCCAACCACAAAAGGTGCAAAAGTTTCTAAAATGCACCAAGTTGGAGACTTGCTGCAACACATTTCACGTGTTTCCATTCCCCCTCCCCTATACATGCCTTTTAAAAATCTCAACCTGGGGTCCATTCCATTCTCCTTCAAGATTCTGCATCTGCCAAACCTGTGGAGTTCAGAAAAAAAGGGTGGGGTTATGCATAACGCTATTAGTAACTCTTCAGTATTTCAGGCACGATGCCTTACATGATGAACATACTGTTTAAAATATTTTCTGGCTTACCTTCAGTTACACAGTGGAGATCCTCGTGCTATGGTGACAGCTGATACCAAAGAAACATTTTGCGTTATTTTCAACACAGGGCTGTTTTTGTTGGGACGTCTCATTCCTTCTGGGATGTTTCCTTAGTGCAGCACTCTGGGAGCATCCGCATTATCCTCTATTTGTCCTATTTTCAGGTTTCTCCCTGCTTTTCTATGATTTTCCTTAAACATGGTTTGATACTACCCTTTCGAAGATTGCAGGCAAAGCACCAATGAATACTGTGTGGATGGGCACATGAATTTCTCAACTCCCACGTTGATACCATTTTCCATATCTCACCCCAGACAGCATCTATGTCCTCCCTCACTGGAGGGCTTTTTATTTTTCATTTTTTAAAAACAAAACACATCCTGCCTTTCAGGCCTCTTAAGGGCAATCAAGGTGGCCGATAAATTAAAATGTACATAGTACAATCATATCATAAAAACATAGGGCAGGAAGGAGGGATCACTGAGGGGAATGCTAAACAAAGCAAAAAAAACTTCACTGGCACAAAATGGCAACCAAAAGGGACAGACGAGTCTCCCTGGTGCGAGAGTTCAGGGTTTTCATGCCACTGTCAAAAAGGACCTGTCCTGAGTTGCCACCTGCCTAATTTTAGAAGGCAGGGGCACCCAAAGCAGGGCTTCCAAAGATGATTGTAATGTTCAAGCAGGTTCTTAACCGATTTTTAAAATCAGTAATAGTTACAGTGCTAGTCTTGCAACAATATACTAATTAACCCTCTTTTGGTTGCAGAGTTTGAAGGTGAAAGGCATAGGGTTTTATTTCAGCCGGAACACCCAGGAATGCAGTTCCAGTACCTCTTCAAAATCATCACATGACTGGTGGCCCCACCCACCTGATCCTCGTTGATTTCCCCTGCTGGAGGCAGAAGGGTGCCACCTCGGGACAGCAGGCTGGGCAGCTGGGGTTCCCGGGTGCCGCCAATCTCCCGAGGAAAGTCCCTCCTGCCAAATGCTTGAATTTGCAAAAATGGTGGTAACGCTCTAGGAGTCTCCCTCCTAGTCTCTATGGTAAAGCTACCATAGAGACTAGAAGCCTTACACTTGCTTTAAAAGGTGTAAAGCTGAAAGGAGAGAGAAGAGCACACCTGGTGTGCTGAGAGGAGAGGTGGGTCTCATCTTCTCTCTCAACGTTCTTGGGCCCCACAACCCTGCAAGAGAGAGTGAGACTGAATGAGTGACTGGCCCGAGGAAGCTTCCATGGCAGAGCGGGGATTCAAAGCCGCATTTCCCAGATCCAAGCCCCACTAAAGTATGCCCATTGTTAAGTAGGGCTGCTGACCTCCAAGTAGGGCCTGCAGATGTCCCAGAATTACAACTGATCTCTAGACATCATAGATCAGTTCTCCCCAGGAGAAAATGGCTGCCTGTAAGGTGGACTCTATGACATTATGCCCTGTTGAAGCCACCTGCCACCCTTCCAGGAATTTCCCAACTTGAGAGGTGGCAATCCACATTTAGTAAGGTTGCCAGCTGGAACTAGAGGGTTGGTATTCAATCATTTCAGCCCTCTCTGAGGAGGTGGACAGGATCCTGCAGGTGGTGAGGCCTACCACTTGCCTCCTGGACCCGTGTCCATCGTGGCTGGTGAAAGCCAGTGTCAGTGGAGTATGGGATTCCTTGGAGGCTATTATCAACACATCCTTGAGCTCCAGGGTTTCCCCTGGGGCACTAAAGGAGGCTGTGGTGAGGCCCCTGTTAAAGAAACCATCACTGGATCCCGCTGACACACTCAGTTACCACCCAGTCTCGAACCTCCCGTTTCTGGGTAAGGTGAATGAGCGGGCGGCGGAGAAACAGCTGCAGAGTTTCCTGAAGGAGTCCTCGGCCATGGATCCCTTCCAGTCAGGCTTCCTGGGCAATGGGACCGAGACACCGCTGGTCACTCTCACTGATGATCTTCGCAGACACCTGGATCGAGCAGAGTCACCTGGGCTCAGGAGCACATGGTCTGCAGCTGCTAGAGGAGGTAAGGGCTTTTTGCCTTCTTGGCTGTGGTGGGTTAAGCTGAGAAGCTAAGGGTGGTCCTCTCTAGCTTTGGGGCTTTTTGTGTGTAGTTTTGTGTTGATTTGAGTAGTTTTGAGGCTGAGTGTGTTTGGGCTTGATTGTGTTTGAGGGTGAGTGTGTTTGTAAGGCTGCTGGGGGTTGCTGGAGTACAAGCCACACACCCCTTTGTGCTCACCTCCTGTGCTTAGCAGGAAGTGACCTTTTGCATTGAAAAGGCAACTGCTGGGCAGGGGCGCGAGCCTTTGGCGCGAGCCGAAGGGCGAGAGCTAAAGGGCTCTTGGCCTGTGGCTCTTAGCCGGGGGATCATAGCCGTTTTCTTTCCTCTTAGTGTGTTATTCCTAAAACAGAATAATGAAGTCAGAATGCCAGCAGGGGGTTGGGGGCTTTCCAGTGTATTGCACTGAGTGTCACATGTATGACTATCTGCCTTCTGGTCAGAAGTCCTGGATGTGTGCTCGCTGCAAGGAGCTCCTGGTTCTCAGGGAACGAGTACGTACCCTTGAGGCCAAGGTGGCTGACCTGGAGAAGCGGAGACAGTTAGATAGGCACGAGGACAAGATTCTCAGGGACAGGATAGATGTGTCCCACTCTAAAAATGGCAGCGTTCTTGTTGTCAAGGAGAATGAGGATCTTGTGGAATCAGGGCACCGTACTGAGGATAAGGGGAACATGCCCTCAGAAGGGACCTCTTCTTCAGTTGGTGAGCAGGTTTCCCTTCGCATCAAGGAACCATCCCTGGGTGGGGCGGGAGGGAGGCTCTTGGTAGTTGGTGATTCGATCCTTAGACAAGTAGATAGCTGGGTGGCACAACCGCGTTCTGACCGTATGGTGACTTGCCTGCCTGGTGCGAAGGTAGCGGACATTACGCGTGTTATAGATAGGCTGGTAGATAGTGCTGGGGAAGAGTCAGCGGTCGTGGTCCATGTTGGAACCAACGATGTTGGGAAATGCAGTCGTGAGATCTTGGAACAAAAATTTAGGCTGTTAGGCAGGAGACTCAAGGCCAGGACCTCCAAGGTAGCCTTCTCAGAAGTGCTACCTGTTCCACGCGCAGGGCCAGAGAGACAAACGCAGATCAGGAGTCTCAATGCGTGGATGAGACGATGGTGTAGGGAGGAAGGGTTCAAGTTTGTTAGGCACTGGGATTCTTTTTGGGACAAGCGGGAGCTGTACAAGAGAGACGGTCTCCACTTGTCCCGAGAAGGAACCCGGCTGCTGGCACTTAAAATCAAAAAGGTGGCAGAGCAGTTTTTAAACTAAATGCTAGGGGAAAGCCGACAAGAGATAAAGTGTCTCTGGTTCAGGATGGTTCATCTCAGAGAGATGAAGGGCTAGGTATAACACTTCTACAGGGAGATAGATTAGAGTTGTCAACTGAGATGGAGACAAACAGTGCAGATGACCTAACTACGTCTCGAGGCAAAGTGTGCCGGGGAAGTTACAGGTGTTTATATACAAATGCTAGAAGTGCCCGAGGTAAAATTGGGGAGCTGGAATGTTTAGTGTTGGGCGAATCCATAGACATTGTGGGCATATCAGAAACTTGGTGGGATGAGGAAAATCAGTGGGACATGGTGATTCCTGGATATAAATTATATCGGAAGGATAGGGAGGGAAGGGTTGGTGGTGGGGTGGCTCTATATGTCAGAGAAGGTATACATTCCAGTAAGATTGAGAAGGTAACTGAATTAGATTCGCTTCTGGAAATGCTATGGGTTGAAATTACGGGTCCAAATGGAAACTTAACTGTGGGAGTTTGTTATCGCCCTCCAGATCAGAAAATAGAGGAGGATTATAAAATGATGACAGGATTAAAGATGGCTGCTAAACAAAAAAACTGTGTTGTAATGGGTGATTTTAACTACCCACACATTGACTGGGCCAATGGGTGTTCGAATCGGGGGAGAGAAAGTGAGTTTCTAGACTGTCTCAATGACTGTGCTATGGAACAGATGGTTACAGAACCTACTAGGTGAGAGGTGATCCTGGATTTGGTCCTCAGTAATGCTGAAGACCTGGTGAGAGATGTAAATGTGATTGCACCACTTGGGAACAGTGACCATAATGTTATTGAGTACAACATAGGTATAAATAGGAAATTGCCAAATAAGACCAACACAGCCATGTTTAACTTCAAAAGGGGTAACTTTTCTGAGATGAGGGGGTACGTGAAGAAGAAACTGAAAGGGAAAGTAAAAAAGGTCAAAGCACTTGGGGAATCTTGGAGACTATTTAAAGCTACAATCCTGGAAGCTCAAATTAAATATATACCGCTGGTTAGGAAAGGCACAAATAGGTTTAGGAAAAGGCCAGCATGGTTAACAAGCAATGTAATAGAAGCTGTAAAAGGTAAAAAGGATTCTTTTAGGCAGTGGAAAACTAGTCGGAGTGAGGTTGATAAAAAGGAGCATAAGCTGTGGCAAAAAAAGTGCAAGTCTGTGATCAGACAGGCAAAAAGGGAATATGAGGAGCATATTGCAAAGAACATAAAGAAAAACAATAAACAATTCTTTAAATATATTAGAAGTAGGAAACCAGCTAGGGAGGCAGTGGGGCCCTTGGATGACCAAGGCGTAAAAGGATTACTAAAGGGTGATAGGGAAATGGCCGAGAAGCTGAATGCGTTCTTTGCTTCTGTCTTCACTGTGGAAGATAAGAAGTGCATGCCCACTCCGGAAGCACTGACTTTGGGAGGGGTTTTGAAAGACCTGAGTCACATTGAGGTGACGAGAGAGGAGGTTATGCGACTGCTAGATAATTTAAAAACTGATAGATCACCGGGCCCAGATGGCATACATCCAAGAGTTCTGAAAGAACTCAAGTGTGAACTTGTAGATCTCCTCACAAAAATATGTAATCTGTCATTAAACTCTGCATCTGTTCCTGAGGACTGGAAGGTAGCTAATGTTGTCCCCATCTTTAAAAAAGGTTCCAGGGGAGATCCGGGAAATTACAGGCCAGTCAGCCTGACGTCAATACCGGGTAAGTTGGTGGAAACTATTATCAAAAATAAAATTAGTGGGCACATTGATGACCAAAAGCTGATGAGGAAAACTCAGCATGGGTTCTGTAAGGGAAGATCTTGTCTCACCAATCTGTTAGAGTTCTTTGAGGGAGTGAACAAACAAGTGGACAAGGGAGACCCGATAGATATTGTTTATCTTGACTTCCAGAAAGCTTTTGACAAAGTTCCTCATCAAAGGCTCCTAAGTAAGCTCAGTAGCTATGGGATAAAGGGCCAAGTCCTCTTGTGGATCGAAAACTGGCTAATTAATAGGAAACAGAGAGTGAGTATAAACGGGCACTTCTCACAGTGGAGGGTGGTGAGCAGTGGGGTGCCACAGGGGTCGGTATTGGGTCCAATGCTTTTTAACTTGTTTATTAATGATTTGGAATTGGGATTAAGCAGTGAAGTGGCTAAATTTGCAGATGACACGAAATTGTTCAGGGTGGTGAAAGCCAGAGAGGATTGCGAGGCACTCCAAAGGGATCTGTCGAGGCTAGAAGAGTGGGCATCCATGTGGCAAATGAGGTTCAATGTAGCCAAGTGCAAAGTAATGCACATTGGAACCAAAAATCCAAAATATAAATACAAGTTGATGGGGTCTGAACTGGCGGAGACTGACCAAGAGAGAGATCTTGGAGTCATGATAGATAACTCACTAAAAACGTCAGCACAGTGTGCGACTGCCATAAAAAAAGCTAATGCTATGCTAGGGGTTATTAGGAAAGGGATTGAAAACAAATCAGCCGGTATCATAATGCCTCTGTATAAATCGATGGTGAGGCCTCATTTGGAGTACTGTGTACAGTTCTGGTCGCCACACCTTAAAAAAGATATCATAGCACTGGAAAAAGTACAGAGAAGGGCAACTAAAATGATTAAAGGGTTGGAACACTTTCCCTATGAGGAAAGATTGAGGCGCTTGGGGCTCTTTAGCCTGGAGAAAAGACGACTGAGGGGAGACATGATAGAGGTTTACAAGATAATGCACGGGTTAGAGAAGGTAGAGAAAGATGTGTTTTTCTCCCTTTCTCACAATACAAGAACTCGTGGGCACTCTATGAAATTATTGAGCAGTCGGGTTAGAACAGATAGAAGAAACTACTACTTTACACAAAGGGTGATAAACACATGGAATTCGTTGCCACAGGAGGTGGTGGCAGCTACAAGCATTGCCAGCTTCAAGAGGGGACTGGACAAATATATGGAGCAGAGGTCCATCAGTGGCTATTAGCCACAGGAGATAGATGGTATTCTCTTTGTGGGGAGGTGGTGCTCTGTTGTCTTGGTGCTGGAAGGAAGGCAGTGGGAGGGCTTCTGGTGTCCTGGCCTCACTGACAGTCCTTTAGATGGCACTGGATTTCTAGCCACTGTGTGTGACAGAATGTTGGCCTGGATGGGCCACTGGCCTGATCCAACATGGCTTTGCTTATGCTTATGAGGTGGAACAGCGCTGCTGATTTTACTAGATCTTTCGGCAGCATTCGATACGGTCTATTATGATCTTCTGACCCACTGCCTCGCCGGCATGGGAATTCAAGGGACGGCATTACAGTGGCTTGTCTCCTTTCTCCACGGTTGGGGACAGAGAGTGGCGCTAGGGGAGAAGTTGTCATCCCACTATCCACTAGTGTGTGGTGTGCCGCAGAGGGCAATACTCTCCCTGCTATTGTTCAACATCTATATGCGCCCCCTCACCCAGCTGGTGCAAAGTTTCAGGCTTGGGTGTCATCAGTACGCTGACGACACCCAGCTATATCTGTTGATGAATGGCCAGCCTGGATCAGCCCCGAATGTCCTGGAGCATGCTTTTGAAGCTGTGGCTGGATGGTTGAGGCAGAGTTGGCTGAAGTTAAACCCCTCGAAGATGGAGATCCTGTACTTGAGTCGCGGGAGTGTGGACTTGGGGCCACACTCGATGGTGCAGTGCTTACACCGACTCCGAGAGTTGGGAGCCTGGGGGTGATCCTGGATGCCTCCTTGACAATGGAGGCCCAGGTCATGGTGGTTGCTAGGTCATTGTTCTATATCCGACAAACCAGACAGCTCGTCCCCTATCTTTCGACCCACAACTTAACTACAGTGGTCCAAGCAATGGTCACCTCTAGGCTAGACTATTGTAATACGCTCTATGCAGGGCTTCCCTTGAACTTGATCTGGCGGTTACAACTGGTCCAAAATGCGGCAGCGCGTGTCACCACCAGAGGGCTTTCTAATGCACCCATAACACCAGTATTGCACCAGCTGCACTGGTTGCCGGTGGAGTACCAGATCAGATTCAAGGTTTTGGTATTAACCTATAAAGCCCTAAGCGGACTGGGACCGGCGTATCTACGGAACCACCTCTCCCTATATGAGCCCCAGAGGATGCTTCGATCCAGCAACAAACAGCTGTTAATGGTCCCTGGCCCCAGGGAGGCCTGCCTAGTGTTGACCAGAGCCAGGGCCATTTCAGTCCCGGCTCCAACCTGGTAGAACACTCTGTCTAAAGAGACCAGGGCCTGGCCGGATTTGTTATCCTTCTGCCGGGCCTGCAAGACGGAGCTGTTCTGCCAGGCGTATGATTGACGCTGGCTGGGCCTCCCCGCCAGCCGACTAGAGGAAAACATATGCATCACACACCTAATAATAACATTAACATTCGATTTATATACCGTCCTTCAGGATGACTTAACACCCACTCAGAGCAGTTTACAAAGTATGTTGTTATTGTCCCCACAACAAAACACTCTGTGAGGTGGGTGGGGCTGAGAGAGCAGCAGAGAGCTGTGACTCGCCCAAGGTCACCCAGCTGGCTTCAAGGGGAGGAGTGGGGAATCAAACCCAGTTCTCCAGATTAGAGTCCCATGCTCTGAACCACTACACCAAACGGGCTCTCATCAATATCCATTGGTGTTCAGATGAAATGTGGCCACACTGGCTCCTGTTTTTATATCTGGTGGGAGATGTATCAAGATTCAATCTATTTATATCAGTAAAATTACAGGAAATGTCATTCTCTTGCAACCCAAAGTGATTTTTCTGGGAGTTTTATTGTCTAAAACAAACCTTCAAATATGAAGAGAACACATAGTATTGTTGCTAATAGCAGCCAAATTCCCAGTGGCAAACCCCAGCCTAACATCACATGTTGGAATAATGGTATTGTGGATAATGGAGAAGATGGCAGTGCAATTGAAAGATCCCTGTTCTACCTTGAATTTACGGAATGTCTGAAAAAAGGACCTCTGACTCTCAAAAAGCTTACCCCCTGAAAATTTTGTGGGTCTCTAAGGTGCCACTGGACTCAGTTCCTGCTGTTTGACTGCAGACTAACACAGCCACCCATCTAAAAATATCTTACGTGGAATCCGTGAAAGAATATACTTTAAGATTGGGAGTAAGGTAATCTATATATGCTAAAAGAAAAGCAGAATGTAACGTGGTTGTTGTGGGTTTTCGACAATACATAGAATGTAACTTCCTTATATGCATATTTAAAAATACATTATGATATACAACAATACAGTGTACTGTTAACAAGTTCTCGCTTTTCATCTTCATAATGTGGCACGAGATCTACAACTTTGTAAAAACATGTTCTGCTCCTTTTCGTTCAGGATCCTCTGTTGTAAATCTGTTGACATTTCAAAACCCAAATAAAAAGTGTGTGTGTACTAATGAAGCAACAGACATTGGATCTGAGCCAATCCAAGTTCCATTGTCTTAACTAAAACATCATCTGTTTATGGTTGTTGTGGGTTTTCCGGGCTGTATCGCCGTGGTCTTGGCATTGTAGTTCCTGACGTTTTGCCAGCAGCTGTAACTGGCATCTTCAGAGGTGTAGCACCAAAAGACAGAGATCTCTGAGAGATCTGATTATTTCCCTCTATTATTTCCCTCCCTCTGAGAGATCTCTGTCTTTTGGTGCTACACCTCTGAAGATGCCAGCCACAGCTGCTGGCGAAACGTCAGGAACTACAATGCCAAGACCACGGCAATACAGCCCGGAAAACCCACAACAACCATCGTTCTCCGGCCGTGAAAGCCTTCGACAATACATCATCTGTTTAATTTCATGTAGTTAGCTTAATAAGTTTATGGATCAGGTTTAGACTACTGCTGTCTTTCCAAACTTGGGTAAATCACAAATGATTTTTGCCATTCAAATTATGATGATTATGAACTATCTCATCATACAGGGGTGGTCTGTTTTCACTTAGGCTGGTCTACAGATGTGATGGAATCCCGACATGGTAGAAATGTGATAGTGTGTGTATGGGGGGAGGGGGGGGAGGACAGATGCTTAGTGCTCCCCCCCTGTAAAATCTCCCAGCTACAAAATTAGTATATGTAGGGCAAAGGTGCTATCCTAGTCTTCTTCATGTTGTGCAAACTTTCTAGTTGCAAGGAATTACTAGTGATGGGAACCTTTGGGAAAGCTATCTATCCCCTCGCCCATCTTAGCTTTCTGCCACCATGGTGGTGTGTAGACCAGGCACTGTAATTTCATTCCTTGCCCTGAAGGGGCAATTTTGTATTGTACTTAAGTTGTGGCTCCAATTTTGATTTCAATAAATGATCATTTTTCTATTTATATACTTTTTAAAAAACCTTAAAAGGTAAGTTGCAAAATCAGTGAAAGATTGGTAATTCTGCAGTCCTGCACAGAGCTAGTCTCATCTAAACTTTTTGACATTATATTCTCTGTAGCAGCCTCCAGGTTCCTGATTTGTTTGGTTGAAGCTCTTGCTCCTGATTTTCAAATGAGAGGCTTTTTAAAGAAGGCATTTTTAATTGGGTTGTTGTTTGATTAGGTTCCACATAGATCACTATCTGGACTGTGTGTTTATCCTGCTGTATGCGTTGTCTGATTTGATTTTTTAATGCTGTTTTATTATTGGGAGATTTTATACAGGTTCAGGTGGGTGGCCATATTGATCTGTATTAGAAAAGCAAGATTTGAGTCCAGTAGCTCCTTAAAAACCAATACGATTTTCAGAGTATACGCTTTTGAGAGTCAAAGCTCTCCTGTATCTGACTAAGGGAGCTTGACTCTGTTACTAGACTTAAATCTGGCAGATTTCATCTGCATCACGTTGTCTTTGCTATCATTCTTTCCTATAACTACAGCCTCAACTGTTTATAAACTGACATCCATTGATTACTAGCTTTCTGTATCTGACATTCACCTTTGGGTTTTAATTTCAGAATTTGGGTTTTAATTTCATCACTGGGTGGTTGGATGTAATGGTTCTGAGTTAATGAATGACTCACATTTTGTTTTGGCCAGAAAGAAAGAAGCTCTCCCAGACAAACAGGTCTAAATCCAGAATAGTATCCCACAACCAGGAGATACAGAAATATAATGTAATAATTTAATAAGTGAAAAAGGGCAAAGTGCTACTAATAATATATCAAATTCTAAGAGGAAGTATAATACGTATCTAAGAATTATACAAAATGACAATATTCCCAAAGTGGATAAGTTGGCCAAAAATAGTAATACATTCAATTCATTCATCCGGAAATTCAGCAGGTTAGAACAAGAAAGGTATGAACAATCTTCAAAGCGGTGAGTATCCAAAAGTATAACAAAAGGCAATAAAGTCCAAGCTGATATCTCTGTATTCTCTCGATAGGTGGAGACACAACAACAGAAAGAAGTTCCAAAGAGTCTCCAGCAAGTAAGTATCTCTAAAAGTATCAATAATTATACATGTCTTGATCAGGGCTTTTTTTCAGCTGGAACGGAGTTCCGGAACCTCTTGAAAATGGTCACATGGCTGGTGGCCCCACCCCCTGATCTCCAGGCAGAGGGGAGTTGAGATTGCCCTCTGTGCCGCTCCAGCACCACGGAGGGCAATCTAAACTCCCCTCTGTCTGGAGATCAGGGGGCGGGGCCACTGGCCATGTGACCATTTTTGCCAAGGGCGATTTAAACTTTAAAAAACTCCCCCCTTGTTCTAGCTGACCCAAAGTGATGTCATGGTGCGGTCCTGAGTTCCACCACCTCTTTTCCCAGAAAAAAAGCCCTGGTCTTGATTATATTTCAGTTTTCATTGCAGGTGGAGCAGGATATCGGAAAGGAGGTGTCACGTTCCAACAAGTACGTGTCACAGTGTGGAAAAGATGTTGGCAGGTCATTTATATCTCTCAGTGTCCACACTGTGACACTGAGAGATCTCTGTCTTTTGGTGCTACACCTCTGAAGATGCCAGCCACAGCTGTTGGCGAAACGTCAGGAACTACAATGCCAAGACCACGGCAATACAGCCCGGAAAACCCACAACAACCATCGTTCTCCGGCTGTGAAAGCCTTCGACAATACATATTCACAGTGAATTTATAAATATTTAAAAAGGCTCACAGCCTATATAAATCCAGAGGAGTTAGCTGTGTTAGACTGTTGTAGCAAAATAGTAAAGAGTCCAGTAGCACCTTTAAGACTAACCAACTTTATTGTAGCACAAGCTTTTGAGAACTACAGCTTTCTTCATCAGACAAAGAGAGCTGTGGCTCTCCAAAGCTTATGCTACAATAAAGTTGGTTAGTCTTAATGGTGCTACTGGACTCTACTATTTTGCTAGCCTATATAAAGTGACATGTGCATATGAAGTAAACAATACAGTGATAATATTTCCTGTGTTGCATCAATCTAATATCATTCCAAGAACATATATAAGTTACTCGATAAATATCATAAACACAATAAATACTATTACAAAAGCTGGTTGGTAATATACAGAAGTCCTTTGAAGCCCAGAAGGTCAATTTCCTTTCCTCCTTAACTGGTAAGTCCTTTAAAGTGCGTCATGAATTATCCTAATGCTGAGGGCTCAGAAACAAAGGTAAGTTACAGGTAAACGTCCACATGAGGTGTGTTCTCTGTATAATCACGTTTCTCTCTCTCTCGTATTTCAGATGGACAAGAAATTCAAGGACACGGGAACAAATCCACCCGTCCTGTGCCTGACCAGGGGCCAGCTATTAAAACCTGTGTTTATCCACTTCCTCAGAGGCTTATATCATGATCTAATGGCAATAAGCAGGGCTTTTTTCCAGCTGGAACGCAGTGGAATGGAGTTCCGGCACCTCTTGAAAATGGTCACATGGCCGGTGGCCCCGCCCCCTGATCTCCAGACAGGGGGGAGTTTAGATTGCCCTCCACGCTGCCACACAGAGGGCAATCTAAACTCCCCTCTGTCTGGAGATCAGGGGGCGGGGCCACCAGCCATGTGACCATTTTCTCCGAGGGCAACCCACTGAGTTCCACCACCTCTTTTCCCAGAAAAAAAGCCCTGGCAATAAGTACTCACTCTAACAAACAAACTTTACACACTCAAATGGCAATATATAATGAAAGGCGATCAGTCTACCTGCATTGAGTTTGTGTGGGGAAAGATATTATTCCCTAGTACTTCGATCGTGATTTCTCCACCTATTGTTTTTGCTATACATAGGAATAGTCTCTCCCTGATCATGCCAAACTTTTAACTATTGGCAAATGTGTTTCCTGTCCAGGGGGATTAATGGGTCCCTTCCCAGGACTTCACTTTGATGTTTTGTTTTCATTCTCCCCACCCCTCCAACAGAGAGGCCACTGTTTTGAACTGTCACGCAAAGGAACCAAAATGAAACCCCAACACTCTGACACATGAGCAATGATGTGTTTTCTGTTCTGTGCTCCTTTTTATAGCGAGTGATGTACAAAGAATGCTAACCATGCTCCTCTCTTCAGCATGTGGTTTTTGGCATCCTGTCTGCAGGTTAGTTTGATGAAAAGTTTGCTCAGGCCGCAGCAGAGCTGCTGAACCCTGGAGGAATGACCCAGAATTCTCTTTCCAGATAAAGTACTAAAGAGGACCGTACACGTTCCATCATTTCATTTCTGTTCGCTACGGAGTGGCATGCAGTGTGTGGAATTTAGATTGCTTTACAGAAACTCAGCCAGATTTGGGGGCAGCTGAGCAAAGTGAGGCCTTCAGTTAATTGACTGTTTGGCATTTCGAGTGTGGTATAGCGGTTAGAGTGTCAGATTAAGATCTGGGAGGCCCAAGTTCAAGCCCTCACTCTGCTGTGAAGTTCTCTAGGTAACTTGGGGCCAGACCCTATTCCTCAATATGAACTTCCTCATGTCAGGATCAGAATGCTCTTTTGTATACTTATGCTTAACCGACTCCATATTTAATCCTTTCAGTGTTCAGTGCTTTCTTCCCCAGGTGCAGAGGTTCCCAGGCAGCTATCTCTCAGACCAGCATTGTTTTGGCTACCGACGTTCCACCAAGAACCGGCCTTGGGGAAGCTTTCGCTTTGGCAGCTTCAAAGGGAATATTTTGAGAACTGTGGGGGGAGGATGGGTCAGCTATGATATTTAATATGTATCTCTTGCTTTGCCTGGCATTGGTAACAATGCATCTGATGAAGAGAGCTGTGGTTCTTGAAAGCTGATGATGTATCTGATGAAGAGAGCCGTGGTTCTCGAAAGCTGATGCTACAATAAAGTTGGCTAGTCTTAAAGGTGCTACTGGACTCTTTACTATTTTATGATTGAAATGTGGCATACTCTTGGGCCAGTCGTATTGAGCAAGATTTGCCTGGGAGCTGGTTTTCTTAGTCTCTGGGTAACACAGAAACGGAGACTCCTCCTAATGCTAGTTCCTGGCAAGTGTGGGCTTCAGGGGTTTTTTTTTTTCTCGGTGGTCACCGCACACTGCACATGGCTGTCTTGCAGCTTTTGAAATGAACAGGAAGGAAGATCAAGTTAGACCCACAGCACAGGAAGAGGTGAGTAGCAAATTTTTACCAAAAAAAAAAAAAGACAGCGAGAAAGCAGCTCAGCTGGAACGGCTTCGGTAGCAAGGCAAAGAGAAGGAAATCTGTAAGTGTCTGATCAGCCCTTTTGCTTTCCACTTCTCTTCTGGATTTGAGGACATCCCACCAGCGCAGGGAATTTCTCCTTTCCTTAGCAAAGTTGACTGAGCTTTCTGAACGATCAGCTTGTGGAGTAGGTATTGCTGGCTGCTGCCTCTTTCAAACCAGACCATCTTCAGTTCATCCAAGTTATTCAGAGGACGTACTCTCAAAATACGCAGGCGTGGCTGAAAGACCTCCTTGTTCTGAAGAGAAGACTCCCATAGGGGAAAGTGGCATTCACTGGCGTGGCAGGCCCAGCTTGCTATACAAGGGGAGAGAAGTTGATTGGAGAGTCCTGCAAGAAAGCAAGGTGTCTGGAGAAGGTAGGGAAACTGATTAATTTGCTTGGGGTTTCTTCTCCCTGGAATATCTTTATGGCACCAAAGCAGGAATGTCTTTAAAGAGCCCCTGCCGGATAGGCTGTTAAGGGGATGTTGGAAGGTGTGGTTTATCACCCAAGGGGTACAGGAGCTGCCGTGCCTAGGCCTGGTTCTACAAAAGGCCTTCACACTTCACAGTGCCCTCTTTTGCCTCTGGCTTCCCCACTTTACAAGGTGAGTGATTGATCGAATATTTGATGGAGATTTCCTGATGAACAGAGTAAGTGCTTAAGATCCTGAACCAGAACTGGGTAGATCCAGGTTCAATTCCCTACACAACTTTCTGGGTGACGTTGGGGAAGCAGTCCCAGTGCCGTTTCAGTTATTGCATGCAAGCTATAAAAAAAATTTTTTTTTAAAAAAAGAAGGCATGGTAGAAGTTTCCAGGGGAAGCGTTTCACACAAACATGGTTTGCTATGGTTGAGCTGCCTTTGTCTGGCTGTGTTTTCGCTTGCAGTTCTGAACTGTCTCTCTTACTTTGTATAAAGGCCTCAAGTATGTTTCCTTGCATTTCCATGCATATCTTTGTTACATCAAATGTCAGTTTTCACCCTTTGCTTCTGGACAAAGGTGGACGTGGCCTCTGTCATGTCATCCACACCTAGGAAAGACCGTGTTGGTCTACTATAATGTGCGCCACTTGGGGCTACCCTTGAAAACAAGTTGGAATTTACATCTGAGTTAGAATGCAGCAGCCAAACTTTTGGCTGTGCTTCAGCAGAGAATGTCCTCTTCTAATTTTAAAGATCTGCATTGACACAGAACCAAGCTAGAAGTGACAAATTACACTTGAGTGACAAGTGACCAGACTCACGTGTATTCCTCTCTGTTCACTTGCCCTCCACTTGAGCTACATGATCGAGTGGAGTGCAAGTGGAGTGCAAGTGAACAGGGAGGAATACACGTGAGTCTGTTCACTTGCCATTCAAGTGTAATTCGTCACTTCTAGCTTGGTATTCCTCCTTGTTCACTTGCACTCCTCTTGCACTCCACTCAATGTGATCGAGTGGAGTGCAAGTGAACAGGGAGGAATACACGTGAGTCTGTTCACTTGCCATTCAAGTGTAATTCGTCACTTCTAGCTTGGTATTCCTCCTTGTTCACTTGCACTCCACTTGCACTCCACTCAATGTGATTGAGTGGAGTGCAAGTGAACAGGGAGGAATACACGTGAGTCTGTTCACTTGCCATTCAAGTGTAATTCGTCACTTCTAGCTTGGTATTCCTCCTTGTTCACTTGCACTCCACTTGCACTCCACTCAATGTGATTGAGTGGAGTGCAAGTGAACAGGGAGGAATACATGTGAGTCTGTTCACTTGCCATTCAAGTGTAATTTGTCACTTCTGGGTTGGCCCCAGTTTGTATTGGGGCACAAACAACGTATGTAGAACCCAGAATAGTTGAAGGACCACCATCTCCTGTAACAACTTGCCTGTGTGTTCATAGGGTGTAGCATACGACCTGGGATACCCACATTCATTTCCTCATTCTGACATGAAGCTCACCTGGCAAACTTGGGCCAGTCACTGTCTCTAAATCTGATAACAGTGAGGATAAAATGAGGAAGGGGAAAGCATATACACCATTTGGAGCTGGGTGGGAAGAACGGTGGGACTGAAAAAGTATTAGATATGGACACAGTTTCGAATCCCAATCATCTCTCAGCTTAACCGACTTCATAGGGTTCTTATAGAAAAATGGACTGACCAGAGAGTTGTGTATGTTCCCTTCAGCTACATGCAGGAAGAGTGTGTGTGTTATGTGCCATCAAGTCGCCTCCGACCCATGGCAACTCTATGAATGAACAACCTCCAAAACATCCTATCATTAAGAGACTTGCTCAGATCTTGCAAACTAGATGATGTGACTTCTTTTATTGAGTCAAGCCATCTCATTTTACGTCTTCCTCTTTTTCCTTCTGCTTTTCACTTCTCCAAGCATTATTGACTTTTCCAGAGAATCTTGTCTTCTCATGATGTGACCAAAGTACGATAGCTTTAGTCTTGTCATTTTAGCTTCTAAGGAGAATTCCGGCTTGATTTGATCTAGTACCCAATTATTTGTCTTGTTGGCTGTCCATGGTATCTGCAAAACTCTCCTCCAGCACCACATTTCAAATGAATACAGGAAGAGAAGGGATGAAAAATAGGATAGCATGTATTCATCTTCAAGAGTGATGAGTAGACATGGGCACGAACAGCATTAGGTGGGTCGGCGCAAGCCTTGTTCGTTGTGCTTGGCTGCTGTTCGGGAAGCCAGACACTCAGGCGCCTTCAATCAATTGCCTCGGCAACGGAGGGGGGGGAGTGCCTGAACTCTGTCTGCACTCCCTCTATCGCCCCGGACACCCCAACTAAAGCCCAACTTAGCTTGATGGGCAGGTCTTCCTTCCAAGCGTGGAGCTGAAAATTGGTTACAGTCGGTAATGTGGGAGCAGACACCAGAGGGGGAGAGAGGGAAGAGGGGGGTGTTCTGTGGCCATGGGAACTCCAATCTCATCCCTGCAAACCCTGTTAGGCAGTTCTGACTGCCAACCACAGACCTCCTGCGTTTCTCAATCAGACCCCTGCTTATAAAAGGGCACTGCGCTCCCAGTTCTGGCTTTCACTTTCAGCAAGCACTGGAGTGGGAGAGAGCTGTTAATAGCGTTTGGGGAGAGAGACAGGGAGAGTGCATTGGAGCTGGGCTTTTTTCTGTGTGTGGTGGGTGGGACAGGGAGCTATCCCCTCTGGTTCCAGGGCTGCTGACAGGCTCTGGGGCCAAGCTCTGTGGGCACCTCGGCTGAGGGTTCACACTGATTATTACTAGTATCAATATCAGTGCCTGATCTGGTGGTCAGGCTTGTGGGTGTGCTGGGCTAAGGCTCTAGTCCCAGCCTCTGGTTCCAGGGCTGCTGCCAGGCTCTGAGGCTAGGCTCAGTGGGCTCACATTATTATTAGTTCCTGATCTTGTCAGGTATTTTGGAGTGCTGGGCTAGGGCTCTAGTCCCTCCCTCTGGTTCCAGGGCTGCTGCCAGGCCCGGGGGCCAAGCTCTGTGGTGGGCATCTCTGCTGAGGGCTCACAGTGTTCTCTCCTTTTCTGTCCTCCTTAATTCTAGTTTGGTGGCACAATGAGTCTTCCTGTTGTGGTGGCCGCCACGGGTGGTCGTGGGGTGAAGTGCAAAGGCAGTCCTCCTGGTTTACTTGTGGAAAGCAGTAGTGGGTGTGGCTCGGGGGCAGCAGAGAGTCCTCCCGCTCCCCCAAATTCACCTGTGTGGGCTGTGGAGGAGGCCAAAGAGGTCTTTCTGCTGGGTGGAGAGGATCTCTCTCAACATTTTGAGGAGGGGGTGGGTGACAGATCCCTGGAGGAATGGTTTGTGTTTTATGAAACATCCCTCCCGTCCCCATCCCAAACTCTTGGTGGTGTCCCTAACTGCAGTCCACCCCTCACTCCATCATCCGTGGCCAGCTCTGCAGCGCAGCCTGTAACCGTTCATCCTGCTTCCCCTGGGACAGTTAGTGGTCCATGTTCCAACACCTCTGTATGGAGGCACTTTTGGGCCCTTCCTAATGACCCCTGTGTGGTGCAGTGCCGTGCCTGTGATGTCCTGGTGCGCAGGGGCAAAAACCTGAAGCACCTGTGGTCGACGGCTCTGACTTTCCCCCTGAAGACACGCCACCTGAGCCTGTGGTCTCTGTCCTCGCCCAGTGAAACATCCGTTGGGGGGAGAAAGGGGGCAACCAGCTCTTCTGAGCGGGGATCAGTGGGAGGGTCACCGGAATCCACCCCAAGCAAGAATCCTTGCCCTGAGGGTGACGTTGGTGGGAGTGGAGCAATCAGGCAGCTCATGGAGGTTGTCCCCTTGGGGTCTGGGACAGGGCCGCTTAGAATGTCAAGGTTGACATTGGCAGAGACGATTGCCCTATATGGCTTTGCCATATCCATCGTGGAGTGCGTGGGCTTCTGCAGGCTACTAAAACATTTTGCCCCTTGGTTCTCCATGCCATCACCGCGCACCCTTGCCCATCAAGTCTTGCAGGTATCTCGAATGAGGCCCACTCCCACTGCTAACAGGCTTCTGAGGCCTTGCTAGGCCTTCCTGGCACAGCCAGATCATCATGACACCTCATTTCTGCGAAGGCAGGAAAGTGGGTGATGTTGGTGGCAGCCTCCTTTGTGCGCTTGTGCAATAGCTGAGGAGCTGTTGCACATGTAGTTGAGCCGCACGGTGGCCCTATCCATTGTAAACGTTGTGCCCTCTGAGCAGGGGGAAATGGGTCCCTCGACTCATGTCCTTTCCGCAAAGGCAGGAAGGTGGCCGATGGCAGCTGCTGCTGCTGCCCCATTTCTTTCTCTCCCTCTCTGGAACCACTCTGACCCGTCCAAGCAACATCTTCTGTCCCGTCCATCCCCTCCTTTCCGCGAAGGCAGGAAGGCGGTTGGTATCTGGCGGTGCCGCCCAAACTGTTATGAGTAGTACTTGTACTGCCTGCACAGGTGAGGTGTATCGGAGCGGTGTGGAACTGCTCTGGCCCTCCTCATTTCTCAGGGCTGATGGTCCCTCTTTCTACCTCTCCCTCTGTGGAACCACTCTGACCCTTACGAATGACCTCTCCTGTCCTGCCCATCCCCTTCTTTCCGTGAAGGCAGGATGGCGAGCCATGTCAGCCGCCGCTTCACGAGGGACTATCCTGTTACTGCTGCCTCCTTGGTCACGAGGGACAGCTCAGCTGCAATCGCGCAGCTGATTGTATCGTATAGGGATGCGGCACAGTTGCACAACTTGGGGGCTCCCCTGTCAACGGGACTGACTGGACCCCTTTGAGCCGGGTGGGAATGTGTCCCGTGACTCCCGTCCTTTCTGCAAAGGCAGGAAGGTGGGCGATGGCAGCTGCTGCCGCTGCCCTATCTCTTCCTCTCCCTCTCTGGGACCACTCTGACCCCTCCCAACTACCTCTTGCTTGGGAACTTTCCAGTTCACAGTCCATACCTCTCCCTCTCAGGTACTGCCACGCGTCCCTTCCCCACCACTTGCATCACCCCGTCCCCTCCTTTCCGTGACGGCAGGGAGGTGGGTGATGCCTGCAGCCGCTGATTCAGGGTCTTCCCATCCCCCTTGCAGGATCTTCCAGGTGCAGCTCGTCACTGCACCCGGAACACCTTGGTCCCCCTCTCCCACCCTGACCACTTCGTGTTCCCTCTTTCCTCCTCTCCCTCTCAGGTACTGCCATGACCCTTCCCCACCACTTGCACTGCCCCATTCCCTCCTTTCCATGACAGCAGGGAGGTGGTTGAAGCCAGCAGCCGCTGAACTTCCCGTTCCTTCATGCAGGATCTTCCAGGTACGGCTTGTTGCCGTGGCCGGAACCCCTTGGTCTCCCTCTGCCTAACCACCCAGCAGCCGCAATCCTCACTCACCTTGCTGCGTAAGCAGATAATCTGTCCGCCTCCGGCCTGGAGTCCTGGCGGGTGGGCACATGGGGGGTGCCATCGGCGAGTGGCCAGACCCCTAGCCCCCTGAGGGGAGGCAGCGTGCCACCGTCTCCCCACACCCACCAGGCCCGGCGGCCGCAGTTCTCACCCACCTTGCTGCATAAGCGGACAATCTGTCCGTCTCCGACCTGGAGGCTTGGCGGGCAGGCACCTGGGAGGTGCCGGCAGTGAGCGGCCAGATCCCCCTGCCCCCTGAGGGGAGGTGGCATGCCACCACCTCCCCGCGCCGAGCAGGCCTGGCGGTCACAGTCACCTTACTTCATGAGCGGATAAGTGTCCGCCCACCCATAGGCCTGGTGGGCAGGCACATGGGGGGGGGGTGCTTCCAGCCAGTGGCCAGACCCCCTGCCCCCGAAAGGGGAGGCGGCCCACATTCAGGTGGGGCCAAAATGAACTGGACTGGAGAGGGTGGCTCCGTTTGTATTGAATGGGAGTTTCCTGGGAGCGTCGAATTTGGGAATGGATAACTCTGAGATCCATACTGCAATCTTGACCAAACTTTGGTGATGGCTGGAGAAGAGCCTGCTGCACATTCCCTGTGAATAGGAGCTCTCTAAATGCTAAGGGGGCTGCTCTGGCGCCGACGAACAACAAACACCGAACATGTTAGTTAACGGGACATGTTCGGTTCCGGTCAGCTGTTCGTGTTCGTCATCAGGAACGAACACCAAACAGCCTGTTTGGGTTTTTCCCCCCGTTCGTGCCCTTTAAGAAAGGGAAGAAGGATGACCCGGGAAACTACAGGCCGGTCAGTCTGACTTCTGTTGCTGGGAAGATATTAGAACAGATTTTAAAGGGATCAATCTGTAAGTATCTGAAGGAATGCTAAGTGATCCGGGGAAGTCAGCAAGGTTTTGTCCCTAACAGATCTTGCCAGACCAACCTGGTTTCCTTCTTTGATCGAGTGACCAGCTTACTGGATCGGGGGAACTCTGTTGATGTGATTTATCTGGATTTCAGTAAAGATGAATGGGCAAACTGGAAAATTGTGGACTGGACTATAGGACAGTTCGGTGGATAGGGAACTGGTTAGAGAACCGCACCCAAAGAGTGGTGGTCAATGGCGTTTCATCAGATTGGAGGGAGGTGTCCAGTGGGGTGCCGCAGGGCTCAGTTTTGGGCCCGGTACTTTTCAATATTTTTATCAATGATCTGGATGTAGGAGTGGAAGGGCTGCTCATTAAATTTGCTGATGATACCAAATTGGGAGGAGTAGCAAACACCCGAGAAGAAAGAATTAGAATTCAACAAGACCTGAATAGTCTGGAGAAGTGGGCAGCTGTGAATAGGATGCAATTCAACAAAGACAAGTGCACAGTATTACATCTGGGCCACAAAAATGGGAAGCACAAATACTGGATGGGGGATACACTTCTGGGCAGTAGTATATGTGAAAGAGATCTTGGGTAAGAGTGGACTGTAAACTAAATATGAGCAGTCAGTGTGATGTGGTGGCAAAAAAGGCCAATTCAATCCTGGGTTGTATCAAAGGGGCCACAGGGTCGAAATTGCAGGAGGTCATAGCCCCTCTCTATACTGCCTTGGTCAGGCTGCACCTGGAGTACTGTGTGAAGTTCTGGAGGCCTCACTTCAAAAGGATGTGGACAAAATGGAGAGGGTGCAGAGGAGAGAGACGAGGATGATCAGGGGTCTGGAGACTGAGCCCTACGAGGAAAGGCTGAGGGCCTTGGGAATGTTTAGTTTGGAGAAGAGGAGATTGAGGGGATACATGATTGCTCTCTTTAAATATTTGCAAGGCTGTCATTTGGAGGAGGGCAAGGAGCTGTTCCAGTTGGCAGCAGAGGGTAGGACCCGAAGCAATGGGCTTAAGTTACACGCAGAAAGGTACCGGCTCGATATTAGGAAGAACTTTTTCAAGGTCAGAGTAGTTCAAAAGTGGAATCAGCTGCCTAGGGAGGGGGTGAGCTCCCCTTCACTGGCAGTTTTCAAGAAGAGGCTGGATGAATATTTGGCAGGGATGCTTTAGGCTGATCCTGCACTGGGCAGGGGGTTGGACTAGATGGTCTGTATGGCCCCTTCCAACTCTATGATTCTATATCTAGTGACGAGTAGAAAAGAGCAAGACTTAACAAAGACTTCACAAAATTTGAGGTAGAGTATGCATTCATGAACCATGGCTCACTTCTTCAGATACAACTAGAACATGAGTCCATCTGTCCTTATATCTTGGAGAGTAGAGTGATTACAGAAGCTGAAAGACAATAGCCGGTGAATGACAAAGGCAGGCATGATTGCATAGGGTGAGGTATGCTTGTAATGAGCTTTTGCCCGTGTCTAAAACTAAGCTTCAACTAGCCAAGAGAAAAATGTATCTCTCTCCGTGTGAGTTTACAGCAATTAGTCTTCAGACCTGTCAAACAGATAAGTTCTTTGAACCAGCTGTTTATCAGTACATGTATTTATATATGGTTCAATATTGCTTTGCAACTCTTCATCAAACACACAGACACCTGTCTAGAGTTTATTTCACTTTATTGAAAATACACCCTAGTTTTTTAATGAAGCAAGTAATCAAAATATAAATGGCTATTAATATAAATCCTATAAAAACAGAACACAGAAAGGCAATAAGAAATAAGTTCACTAACATTTCTTAATAAATCTTAAGTTTAACATGCTCAAAGTTTCTATGAAATACATAGGTAGAATAAGTTCTCACCTAGATTCTCCCAAGAGATCTCTTCCATCAGTACCCTGCTTATTCTATCTGTGTTTGCAATTATATACCTCATCATATGCAAACATTTAGGGTCTATTCACATGATAGCACAAACAAATAATGATTGGTTTGACACTTCACTGAATATTCATAATCTCATAGTACAGCCTTCCAATTAGTTAAAAAATTATGTCATAGTCAAAACTGCAAAAGAAAACTATAAATCTCTGACAAGTGTCAGGAAAAGTTAAGTTGGGCGATCACCATTGGTTGAATCTCTGATAGAGGAACATTAATCTCGATAGAGTCCACTATTTTAATTAGCTGACAAAGGATGAAAGCACACCTGTTAGAATTACCTAACACATAGAAAAAATACACAGACAGTTCATGCAAAGTTTAAAAATTCATCTAGAGTATACAAGAGTTTGGCCTAATACTGTTCAGTATTGATTATTGTCATGTGATTTTTAATCTGTATTGGCATAACATGCTGAGGGGGAGCGGGTGTGGAGAAATCAGCATTGGTAATGAGCCAGGAAGCCTTTGTTTGGATTCAGTCCAGGTGGATGTATTGTCTTGAGCTTTGTTATCAGTTGCAGTTCAGCCGTCTCTCTTTCTAATCTCCCCTGGGAACGCCCCTGCAGGATAACTGCTACTTGAAGAGGATCATGGGAGGGGACACTATGTAGGCCACTCCTCCCAGGTAGCATGGACCTCATGAAGCTGCCTTATTCTGAGTCAGAGCATCAGTCTGTCAAGCTCAGTATTGTCTGCTCAGAGTGGCAGCTGCTCTCCAGAGCCTCAGGCAAAGGTCTTTCACATCACCCTCCTACATGACCCCTTTTAAATGTCAACGCCAGCAATGGAACTGGGATCATCTTGAGCTTAGGGTGCAATAGGAAGAGGAGACGCTGAGCATTTCAAGTTCCTTTTAACGCCCTGTTGGCAGTGTGTGTGTGTTAGGGGCCGTTCAGTTGCTTCTCTGACCTATGGTGACCCTGTGAATGAAGGTCCTCCAAAATGTCCTGTCATTAACAGCCCCTCTAAGAAGCTCGTAGCTTATTTGTAGCAATTTATCTATGATTGTAACCTGCCCTGAGCCTGCTTGAGGGGAGGGCGGGCTAGAAATCAATCAATCAATCAATCAATCAATCAATCAATCAATCAATCAATCAATCAATCAATCAATCAATCAATCAATCAGAAACGTGGCTTTTCCCTCCTCCATTTTTGCAACATCCCTCCAAGGGTGGTTAAGCCAAGAAAAGGTGACTGGCTCAAGGTCACCCAGTAAAGCTTTATGGCCAAGCGAGGAATTGAACCTAGACTGCCCACTATAATACTCTTCTTAACTCCTACCTTTGCTGCATTGCAAGCAGCTTCTGAAACCAAGTCGTGATTCAAAAACTGCTGCCGGAGGAAGGCTCGCTATTCAAAGGAAACAGAGATGTAGAGATTTTCGGCCCTGAATGGCCAGGATTGGGTCCAAAGCAGCCAGGATAGATGATGTCAGGGGGTGTGTCATATGCAAATCAGTTATGCTAATGACACACTTCTGGTGATGTCAAGGGGCATGGCATATGCTAATGAGTTATGCCAATGAGTTCCTCCAGCTCTTTTTCTACGAAATGACCCCTGAAAAGCTGTAAGGTGTGAGAAGAACACAACATATCCTGGGTGTGAGAATGAGTATTCAGCACATTTGAGAAAAGTTCCAATGTTTTCCTTTCGTCTTGACAGGCAAGTGTGAGCCAACCAGTTGTTGCCTTTGTCTGTTTATGCGTTTGGGTTCTTCTAACAACATTTTGGTGGGATGTATTTCGGCAAGCGCAAATGTATGCAAGTCAGTATTGTAAGCCTACCAGTCCCAGGTTAACATCATGCCCATTTTGGTTCTCTAGGGTGTCGGTTGGGGATTCAGTCCGCAAGCTACCACCCATCTCTGGCAGAAGGAGGTAACTGCAGGGAAATTTTCTTGCACTGATAGACTGGAGAAGGTCAGGTGGTACATGGTGCCCCCTTTAAGACCTTCCTGCTCAGATTTGCTCGGTGGTTTTGAACCAACTGGAGTCCCGTTTGGTGCAGTTTGCAAGTTCGCAGTTGAAATCAGTGACTAATTTCCCTCACTTCCTCTGCTCTGCCCCTCCACACTTCTTTTGAAGCTTCCTTTCTTTGTATTAGAACCATGGACAAAGGCTACTCTGGTAATGCTCACCATGTAACAGGACACGTTTGTATGAACTGAAGAACACTCTATGAAGGGGAGATTGCAAGATACGGCCTTCATTCTCAGCCTGCAATCAATTAGGCTCTCCAGCGAATGGTCCCAGCACATATCTGATGGATGGTAAGTGGACTGCAGTTCCTAACACAAAAGATACTAGATCTGTAAAACCTCCCCCCCCTCCCGTCCCCCGGGCCAGTTCATTCCCCTTATCATCTCTAGCCAGTCCTGAGAATTTAGGAATATTTGAATCTGTATCTTCTCATTGGCAGTATTTGCACTTGCCCAGTCTTACGTATATGGAAATATGATTCCCTCTGTTCTTCTGTTAACTTCTCTCTGCACAGAGCGGATGGTGCCGAAGCACATGGAAACTCTTCAAACCTGGTGTGGCGCTAGCACAGACCTTGGCCCCTTGGAGAGACTGACCAATCTCCTTCTGGTGGAAGGGCTGACCGACCTCCAGCAAAAACAGCATGATTTTGTACAGATCGAAGCCACCAAAGGCACGGCCCACATGTCAAAGAAGATCTCATTGGAGAAACTCTTCCTGCCTTTGTCCAGATTCAGCATCCCTCCACGCATCTTGGTGACTGTTGGAATTGCTGGCATTGGCAAGAGCACGTTGGTAAAGCTGTTTGTCCATACTTGGGCCAAGGGAGAGATGGGTACAGACTTTGAATTTGTGCTGCCTCTGACTTTCCGAGAACTGAACTCTTATGACAGACTTTCAGCGGAGAGGCTGATCCGGCTGGGCTCTCCCCATTTAACGGAATCAAGCTTTCTCTCAGTGGGTACTCGCAGGACCCTTCTTATTCTGGACGGTCTGGATGAATTTAAGACACCACTGGATTTTTCGGACACGATCATTTGCATGGACCTCCAGAAGGAGATCCAAGTGGACTACTTGATCACCAACATAATCAGAGGCAACCTTCTACAAGAGGTTAACGTGTGGATCACTTCTCGGCCTACAGCAGCCAGCCAGATCCCAGGTGGACTGGTGGACCGGATGACTGAAATCCAAGGGTTTGGAGATGCAGAGATCAAAGTCTTCTTGGATCGCTTGTTTGTTGAAAACCAAAACCTCTCCGATAGCGTGAGGGATCATCTCAAGGTCAACAGATCTTTGTATGCTCTTTGTGCCGTGCCGTCGTTTTGCCACATCTGTGGCTCTTCTGTGGGCCACGTTCTAAAGAGCACTGACGGCTCTCTGGAAGCATCAGCACTTCCTAAGACTTTGTCTGAAATTTATTCCCACTACTTTAAAATGGTGCTGTTTAGCGATGGGCAAGCTAAACAGAAGGATGCCCCCAGGATAGAACAGGTGGTGAATAATAATAGCAAGAAAATGATGAACTGCCTAGGCAGGTTGGCGTTTTACAGTCTGATCAAGAGGAAGTACGTCTTCTATGAACAGGACATGAAGACGTACGGCATCGACCTGTCTTCCCTGCACATCGGTTTGTGCAATAGGCTGCTTCTTAAGGAAGAGACACCCTTGTCGTCCGTGTACTATTTCCCTCATTTGACGTTCCAAGAATTTCTGGCTGCCACTTATTACTACGCCTCAGCAAAACGGGCCCTTTTCGATCTCTTTGTCGAGAGTGGCATGTCTTGGCCCAAGCTGGGCTTCCTCAACCACTTCAAGAATGCCATCCTGCGGTCGCTGCAGTCCGAGGACGGACATTTAGATGTCTTCGTGCGGTTCCTTGCTGGCCTCCTCTCCCCGCAAGTGAACAAAGCCCTGTCTGATTGGCTGCTGGTGAGGGACGAGCATCACAGCTACAGAAGCCAGGTCGTTGGCATGCTTCAGAACCTGCTCAGCGTGGATCGAGCCGTCTCCTGCAAGACGGTGAACCTCATGCGATGCTTGCATGAGCTCCAACAAGCGGACGTTGCCGCCCATGTAGAGGAAGCTTTAAAAAACGAGAGCCTGGCTGGGATGTTAACGCCGCTCAATTGCTCTGCCTTGGCTTATCTCCTGCAGACTTCCGAGATCTGCAGGGAAGAGGCCAATTTGTCCAGCTGCCTCAGTCACCACACCTTCCAAAGCCTCCTGTCTCAGCTCCTTTACTGTAGTAATCTCAGGTAGGTCACGTTCAGGATGGGGCCCCGCCGGAGCATTCCCTCCCCTAGTCTGTTCTCAGGGTTGGTACTTAGGGCTCAAGCATGTCTTTCTTCATCCATAAAACATGAATGGCAGAATCAATCAGCCTTGATTTGCCTTGTGTAGGGAAAGGGCCAGCCTGCAACCTCTGTTCAATTCCACTGTTCAGAACTGGTTTTCCTGCTCTCTGCCGTGAGCATTTTAAAGGAGAAAAGTGTCCTTTAAAAAAAATGCTTTTTGCCCTTTAGAGTGATAACAACAAGGCAAGAAGGCCAGGTTTCAAGTTTCCATCTTTGTGGGATCTTTGTGTTGCCTCTTTGAGCCTTTACTGTTAGATCATGAAGCCGCAACACAGAAGAGTGCTTTTGAGCATCGTTCCAAGTGTATGCCATCCTTGGTCTCTAAATTATCCTTCTTGACCCATCTAACTGGACTAGCAGAAAGGATTTCATGGCTGGGGAGCTCACCCATTGGCATGTCACCTTGGCCTCTCCAAAATTGTTTCCTGGATGAAGAGAAGGGAGAATGGTGGGGAACAGGGCAGGGTTTTTTTTTTACAGGGCTACAGGCCTGGTTCTGCCTGAAGCAGTGTCACCTTAAAGCAAGCAAGCAAAAGAAAACTGTATGTGATAGAAATTAGCATGTGCATGAGAGCACACAAAATGGCCCTTGTGTTGAGTCACACCCCCAATCTGTCTTGCTCCGCTTTGTCTGCCTTGGTGGCTCTTGGGCAGAGCAAAGTGTTTCCCCAGTGCCTTTAACTGAAGGTAGTGGTATTAAACCAGGGACCCTCTACACACAGGAAATCAATGGTTGGCCGAGTGCTCAGTGGGAGGTCTTCATTTAATTGGAGACGGACCTCTTTCTCCTCCATGCACACAAGGAAACACTGGTAGGAAATAATGCTTCCATCTTATGTCAGCTAAGTCTTCTCTCTTTGGCTCAGGTTGGACAACAACCAGTTTAAAGACAGTGCCATGGACCTGCTGGGCAGCGTTTTGAGTGGAAAGGATTGTCAGATTCAGAAGATCAGGTGATGTGATGAGCAATCTCCCGGTGGACCTACTAAAGAGCATACAGCATGACTGTGCTCAATTTGCTTAGTTCACCCAAGTGAAGTAACAAGTAGGAGATTTATTGTCGAAGGCTTTAACAGCCGAAGAACGATTTTTGTTGTGGATTTTCCGGGCTGTAGTGCCATGGTCTTGGCATTGTAGTTCCTGACGTTTTGCCAGCAGCTGTGACTGGCATCTTCAGAGGTGTAGCACTGAAAGACAGAGATCTCCTTGATACTGAGAGATCTCTGTCTTTCAGTGCTACACCTCTGAAGATGCCAGCCACAGCTGCTGGCGAAACGTCAGGAACTACAATGCCAAGACCATGGCGCTACAGCCCAGAAAATCCACAACAACCAAGTAGCAGACTGTGCATTGGTGGCACAGGAGGAGATTGGCACCACCTCTTGTGTCTAGCTTTTATCTCAGTCCACCCCCCCACCCCCAGATCAAAAGATCTGCAACAGATCAAAGAATTCTTTTAAAAAGAACAAGAACAAAAGCCTTATGTCACCTTGAAGACAGACAGGTTTATTATGGCATAAAGCTTTTGGCCATTTTCACACTGCTTACCAGCCACGGAACATTGCGCCAAGCTCCCAGAACGACAGCGTCTTCCTGGCATTATTTTGCGCGAGAACTGCTGTTCTCGCGCGAAATCGCACCAGGAAGACGCTGTTGTTCCGGGAGCTCAGCGCGATGTTCCGTGGTCGGTAAGCAGTGTGAAAATGGCCTTTGTCTGCAAACATTTATATGCCATCTTAGAAGTGTTTATTTTCAAGGAATCACAAGACCTTTTTAGAAATCATTTCCATTGCAGGAGGCAGAATGCTGGAAATTTCCACAGATATAGAGCCAAGCTACAAGTGACGAATGACACTTGCCTGGCAAGTGAACAGACTCACGTGTATTCCTCCCTGTTCACTTGCCATTCACTTGTGCTCCACTTGATCAAGTGTCATTCGTCACGTGAGTCTGTTCACTTGCCAGGCAAGTGTCATTCGTCACTTGTAGCTTGGCTCCTAGTGTGGCATAGAGCAAGAGCATAAGGAAGACCCGGAGTCAAATTACTGTGATCAGTAACCCCCCCCCCAGTGTTTTGGATTTGGAGTCTTTCACCCCCCTACGCTAGATTTGTATGGTTCATGTTTTTCTTTGGTCAAGGTTTATTCATATGTATTTCTTCATCAGCTTGGCAGAAAACCAGATTGGTAACAAAGGAGCCAAAGCACTTGCTAGATCCCTGATGGTCAACAGGAGTCTACTGGCCCTGGAGTAAGTTTCAGTTTGGACCTCTTTTGGATAGTCACATTCTGAGAGTGTTGAGATTTGCCCCACAGGATGGAAGGCAGGGCTTTTTTTCAGCAGGAACGCGGGGGAACGGAGTTCCGGAACCTCTTGAAAATGGTCACATGGCTGGTGGCCCCGCCCCCTGATCTCCAGGCAGTTTAGCTGGAGCGGTGTAGCGGAGGGCAATCTAAACTCCCCTCTGTCTGGAGATCAGGGGGTGGGGCCACCGGCCATGTGACCATTTTCGCCGAGGGCTATTTAAACTTTAAAAAACTCCCCCCTTGTTCCAGCTGACCCAAAGTGACATCATTGTGCGGTCCTGAGTTCCACCACTGAGTTCCACCAGCTCTTTTTCCAGAAAAAAAAGCCCTGATGGAAGGTATCAGCAGCTGGCAGCCTAGAGACTATTTCTGGCCACTCAGTCATCAACCCAAAGGCTGTGATGTGTCTTTTGATTTCAAAAATGCAGGTTCTGTGTACAGAGCTTTAAGACATGGGTATGGTCAAAGTACACAAGGCTTCGGTAGGACCAGGCATGTCAGGGTAGAGCTAGGAAGAAATCTCACCTTTTAAGCTTATAAAAGTACACCAAAAGGTATAATCACAGATTCATAGCAAGTGTGAAGTTGATCTTGTGTGTCACAATACCATATTAAGACCATATAAAACATCCCAAAAAAGTGGGCCATTTTTCCACTGCATCAAAAGTCTTTATCAGGCTGGAGTGTTAAACAGAATGGGGGAATAGGTAAAGTGAGAAGAGAAAAAGGCCCCTGTCTGCATTTTGCAATTGTCTTAAGGTGGAATGAGAAGGGCATTACACAGACTTAATTTGACTAGACCATAATTGAGGCAGAAAGATCTCAGGTGGCAAAGGCTTGCAGGATCAGAAGAAAACTGATTGCTCTACTTCTTGAAAATGTATAAGCCTGTAGTGATTTGGATCTGTCTCTGGCGCTAATTGGATCAGATAGCTCCTTTATCAGAATCAGAATAATGTTTATTGCATGCAGCCAAAGGCCATCATAATTAAGCAAATAAGACACACAACGTAAAACATATACAAGAAATGATAAAACTATGGTGTTAAAAACAGAGAAGTACATTAAAACACATTCACACTTTTGTTATACACAGGTGAAGGAGTTTCAACCGTTAAGCACGGTGGAGTGTTCAGAAGCAGGGAAATTTGTGGCTGTTGTATCAGCAAAGCGAGGGTTTACTTTTAGATGGAGTTCTGTATCTGTAGTCTGTTTTGATGTTTGTGTGTCAAGATCAACCTTCTCTTCCTTCCTTCTGGCCTAGTCTTCGGAGCAATTCCATAGGACCTCAGGGAGCAAAAGCGCTTGCCGATTCATTGAAAATCAACCAATATTTGCTTTCTTTAAAGTAAGTGGACCTTCATTTCATTTCTTGGGCCCTGAGAGCCAGGGTCAGGAAGCAGTGGTTGACTGAACTGGGAGAACCCTGGAACTTGCGGGCCGATCTCAGGACAGCCCATCTCTCTTTGTCTAGACTACCTTACAGGGATGTTGTTAGGCGATTAGAGGACAGGAGAACTGTGTATGAGACCCTGAGATCCTTGGGAAGAAGGTTAGATTAAAGATGGATGAATAGATTGACTAAATAGAGAAAGCATATCTGGATACAGTAGAATGTCCAAGCCCCCTTCTGCTGTCTGAGAGTGTGCTTTCTTAGCCCATAGGCCATTGTAATAGGAAGTGATTTATCAGTCTATCCACTAACAATGTCCTTTGGGGGTGGGGAAGCGGTGACAACACTTGGCAGCAAATGCTGATGTATTGAGGGGGGAGCAAGTGGTACAGTCCTCCTTGGGATTCTGCCTCCAGAGTTCAGGTGAGGAATCACATGTTTGAACATGCTCTGGCCTAGGAAGCTCCATGCTTGTGTAAAAGTTGGCCTGTTGGAGAGAAGGCTAAGAGCTAGTCTTTCATGTGCAAAGGAGTTGGTGATTTGGAGGACGGGCTGTTTTCACACTGCTTACCAGCCAGGGAACATCGGGTCGAGCTCCCGGAACGACAGCGTCTTCCTGGCGCGATTTCACGCGAGAACTACTGTTCTCGCGCGAAATCACGCCAGGAAGACGCTGTCGTTCCGGGAATGCGGCACGATGTTCCGTGGCCGGTAAGCAGAGTGAAAACGGCCAAGGTCTGGAATACAGAGGGCAAAGAAAGCAACAAATGGTGCCAGGAAGAAGCCACATGTAGGGGAAGCGGAAGGGAGGTGGAATGGTGTCTCGGAGCAGATGTTGGGCAAGGTGAACAAATAGCAAAAGGGATGCATATTTCAGACAGCCCCAAACAGTAGCAAGATTTTGCCTCTCTGTGTTAACCCTTAACTGTGGATTGCACGACACCTGTATGAAGTGAGTTGTCTTCTTACAGCCTCCAGTGTAATGCGATCAAGGAAGATGGCACAAAATCCCTGGCTGAGGCTCTCATCAACAATCACACACTGATGACTTTGCAGTTGAGTGCTTTTCTGTGTTCTCCTCTGCTCATGTCCTTTATCCACTAGTTCCTTTTCGGGGCAGTTACCCTTCTGGCCCATGCCTGTGGCTGCAACTATCATTGGGGGACGCTGGCATCCCAATCAATAGCTGTATAAGAGCTAGTTGACACAAATCAGCAGGTTCCATAACCAAATTACGATGTTTCTTAATTGCCTAACAGAGCACAGTCTAGCTTTTTCTGGATTGTTTCTCTACAGGCTGCAGCGGCCATAAGAGGTTTGCAAATCTGGAAGCTCCCTACATTTTACATTTTTTAAAAAAGTAAACCTTGCATTTTGAGCTAAGTCTTCTCCTTGACATAGTAGTCTGATGAGCCACCAAAAGTTAGCATTTGATTCTGCATTTTGTTTTGACTGGCCACCTTCTGCTGATGTCTTAAGATTTCGGTGTGTGTTTTAACCAGGGCTTTTTTTCTGGGAAAAGAGGTGGTGGAACTCAGTGGGTTGCCCTTGGGGAAAATGGTCACATGGCTGGTGGCCCCGCCCCCTGATCTCCAGACAGAGGGGAGTTTAGATTGCCCTCCGTGCCACATGGCGCGGAGGGCAATCTCAACTCCCCTCTGCCTGGAGATCAGGGGGCGGGGCCACCAGCCATGTGACCATTTTCAAGAGGTTCTGGAACTCCGTTCTCCCGCGTTCCCCCTGAAAAAAAGCCCTGGGTTTAACCTTTCCATTGCTCTCCAACATGTGTGACTTTTGCGAGGGTGGTGGTGGTAATGGTTCAAATGCATGTCCACGTTTTCAGGCGGATCTCCCCCCGACCCCGACCCCTGCTGCCTTTCGTATCTATCTTCATTATTTTTGCCTTATGATTTAGCTAAGACAGCAGGCTTATTGGGGGACCCTAGGTCCAAAATGTGAATGGTTGAGGAGGAGTGAGTTGGGTGGAACTGTTATCTTTGACGCACATTTCTGGTGGCTAATTGGATCTTACGTGTCAGGTTGCAAATGATCTGGGGGTGGGGGAAGGCTTCCTCCACGCATGAAGAACTTTCTGCAACTAAAACGACTAATGTGTCAGAGTGAGAAGTTCTGGTTTATCCAAATTTTGGATATTCTAGTTTTTCTTCTTGCAGGGATTTCTCAAGTCAGGTGGCATTCAAAACCGCAATTGCTCAGTTCTAGAGTGGCACGCTAATGCCCATTCTGCGACTTCATTTAAAGCAGACTTTTATAATGCTGAATACAAGTTTAACAAGAACAAGATAAACCGCTGTGAAACACAGCGCTTTCCAATTTAATACAAAATGGAGACCAAGAGATATATACCAACTATACAAGTTTAAAGCATTTAAAGCAGACCTGCTCTACAGCAAAGCTTTTGCTTGTGTGGCTCATGAAAAGCTATGGATAGTGTTAAAAGAAATGGATGTGTCACAACATCCGATTGTTTTGATGCGCAACCTGGGCCGTTTCCAGATGGCTTACCTGAAGCCGCTCCATGCCGCAATGTTGTGGATCGTGCCGGGGAAAACGCGAAATATCGTGTTTTCTCGCGCAAGTTTTGCGCGACATCACGCAAAACTCTCGTGAGAAAACGTGATATTTTGCGTTTTCCCTGGCACGATCCACAACATTGCAGCATGGAGCGGCTTCAGGTAAGCCATCTGGAAACGGCCCTGTACTCTGGACAAGAGTACTGTGTTCAGACAGAATATGGGGAAACAGAATGGTTTCCAGTTGGCAAAGGTGTCAGACAAGGATGCATATTATCTCCCTACCTGTTCAACCTCTATGCAGAGCATATCATAAGAAAAGCTGGATTAGACCTGAAAGAAGGTGGAGTGAAAATTGGTGGAAGGAAAATTAACAATTTGAGATATGCAGATGACACCGTATCAGTAGCAGAAAATAGTGCAGACTTGAAACAACTGCAGATGAAGGTTAAAGGAGAAAACGCCAAAGTAGGATTACATCAAGAAGACAAAATGACTACTGAGGAGTTATACAATTTTAAAGTTGACAACGAGGAAACTGAAATTGTCCAAGATTTTCTATTCTTTGGCTCAATCATCAACCAACAGGGAAACTGCAACTAGGAAATCAGAAGGAGATTCAGACTTGGAAGAGCAGCTGAGAGGGAGCTAGAAAAGATCCTTAAAGATAAAGGTGTCTCTCTGGGAACCAAGATCAAGATAATCCAAACAATAGTATTCCCCATTGCCATGTATGGATGTGAAAGTAAAGAAAGCTGACAGGAAGAAAATTGATTTGTTTAAAATGTGGTGCTGGAGGAGAATTTTGCAGATACTGTGGACAGCCAAAAAGACAAATAAGTGGATACTAGATCAAATCAAGCCTGAATGCGCCCTAGAAGCTAAAATGACAAAACTGAGGCTATCATACTTTGGTCACATCATGAGAAGACAAGATTCTCTGGGAAAATCAATAATGCTAGGAAAAGTGGAAGGCAGCAGGAAAAGAGGAAGACCTAAAACGAGATGGTTTGACTCAATAAAACTGTCCTCCAGTTTGCAGGAACTGAGCCAGTCTTTTAATGATAGGAAGTTTTGGAGGTCTTTCATTCATAGGGTCGCCATCGGTCAGAGGCGACTTGATGGCACATAGCACACAACACAAAGCAGACTTGTAAAGCAGGCCTATGTGATGCAATGTGGAGGGCAGGATCCTGTAGAAATCTGCTTTCTCCACTGCTTCATGAGTTAACCTTTGGAAAGAGGAGGGGTGAAGATGGTGGCAGAAGAAAAAAAAAAGCGTTCACAGTGCTGCAAAAATAGCAGGTCCGTTCGACCTGTTGCAATTTGCCCAAATAACCATACCAGTCCGGAGAACGTTGCAAGAGGAAAAGTTTTATTCTGGAAATAAAGGGATACAGAAGAATAGGGAAAAAATAGCTCTCTTCCCACCTCAAAAATGGTGGGATGGATCTTTTATAACTTACTTTTCTGAGACAAAGCCCCTTTCTGAGACAAAGCCCACTTCTTTGTTGGCTTCTTGGCTCTAAGTGGAATTCTACAACAGTGCATTCCTGAGCCTCACAACTGAAATGACAGACGTGCATTTCAGCAAATTGGACTCTTGCTCAGCCGTCACTCTTACCCCTCGACTGCATTTCAGACAAGCAATCCATCTTTTATAAATCAAAACACTGCAGGAACACTTACGGATTTATCCCGTTACTCGTTGTCTTTTTTAAAAAAGTTTATTTTCAAGTGCCAGACTGCTTGAGGGGATTTTCCTGATGACAGTCCCGGTGCTAGCCAATCAGGTTTGTGCAAGCGTCTGTGTTATGAACTGAATGTGGTGAGCCTGCTTCTAAGCTCGCACAACCTTCCTTACAGGGTTGCTCTGAGGATTGAGTGCAAGAGGGAGAATCTTGCCTGCCAACCTGAGCTACTCTGTAGGGAAGGCCTGGACAAAAATGTGATAAAAATGTCAACCAGGGCCGTTTTCACACTGCTTACCGGCCACGGAACATCGTGCTGAGCTCCCGGAACGGCAGCGTCTTCCTGGCGCGATTTCACACGAAATCGCGCCAGGAAGATGCTGTTGTTCCGGGAGCTCGGAGCTATGTTCCGTGTCCAGTAAGCAGTGTGAAAACGGCACAGCTTTTAAAAAGCTGTGTTATTTCAGGTAGAAGCCAAAACGTACCATATGAGATACTTGAGTGGTAGCATTCCCTACCTCTTTCTTTCCCTTCATTTAGGGACAGGTGCTGAACTTTCTGCTTATTGATGGCCTCCTCTCCTTTTGTAGCCTCCAGAAGAACTGCGTTGGACCCCAAGGTTCCAAGAAACTTGCAGAGGCACTGAAGAAAAACGGGGGCCTCAAGGAGCTAATGTAAGAAAAGTCAGAGAGAGAGAGAAAGAGCAACTTGTATTCCACAAGCACTGCAGGCGCGATGGGGTTTGCAAAACTGGATTTTCTCAGCTTCTCCTCTCACTGTAGCTCACTCCTGCCCCTGGGTGGGCAAAATAGGAACTGTCAAACCCTTGCTTAGAGATGAAATTCTGCAATGAAGTTCTGCAATTCTGGATTGGGTTTAGATACTGAACAATTGTTGGAGTGCGTTAATTGGTCTTCTCCCTACACCCCTCCACAGACTCTCCGGTAACTGCATTGGAGATGCTGGTGCAGCAGCCCTGGCAGAAGGACTGAAGGTGAATCAGACACTTTTCACTCTGGAGTAAGTCACTTCCTGTCTCATAGTTGTGTGTACCTGTGTTGCTTTATCTTCCATGGGAAGGATTTCTTGAGGGGTTTTTCCATAGCTTCAGCCAGCAAAATCATCTGGACAGAATAAAGAATGATCCAGGAGAGCTAAGAAATCATTCCTGCTTTATGGTCCCAACAGAACCAAAGAGGCAGTTTATAAGATATACTTGTATACATCGTAACAGGTAAAAATCCACAATAAAATGATGCCAAAGCAATAACGAGGGGAAAGAAGAGTAGTATTTATTAAGAGAGCCGATGTATTTGGTATAGTGGCTAGGGCGTCAGACTAGAATGGGTAGACCCACGTTCAGTTCTCTGTTGAACTGTATAAGTTGCTTGGGTGACCTTTAGATAGTCCGTAGCTCTTGGCAGTTGTTAGACAATTCGGTCCACTCTTTGCTTTCCCTTCGCTGTCTTTGGAAGCCAGGCAGCTGGTTATCGGGGACAGGGTCTTCTCAGAGGTGGCACCCCGTCTGTGGAATCAATCGGGTGCTGAGTGAATACCTCTAGGGAAGCTAGCGACGTTTCTATCCTTCCCATTCTCCAAGCAGCTCAGAGTGCCATGTATGGTTCTCTCCTCCCTATTTTTTGTCACAGTAGCTTTGCGAGTTAGATGAGGCCGAAAGAGAGAGCAACTGGCCCAAGGTCAACTTACGAGCTTCATGGCAGCGTGGAGATCTGAACCTGGTTCAGATCTTGGTTCTGTTCAGACATTCCGGTCACTTTACTGCACCCCTTATCCGCCCACTCTTTTTTGTTGTTGTTGTTCAACAATTTTGCTAATGGCCCTTTTCACACTGCCTATCTGCTGCTGCAACATCGCGAAATATCGCCCCAAAAACGCGGAAGATAGTGTCTTCTCACGATGTTGCGCAAAACTCTCGCGGGAAGACGCTATCTTCCGCTTTTTTTTTGCGCAATATTTCGCGACGTTGTGGCAGCAGGTAGGCAGTGTGAAAAGGGCCAATGGCAGGTAATTTACCACTTTTGCTTCTGTATACTTGTTATCTGTTTTTGCTGCTTTTCATTTGGAGCTAGTTATTTTAACGTGTATGTTTTGGATCTTCTTTAAATATGAATTTTGTCTTGGAATTTATGTTAGAATATTTTCTACTACATAAGCTAGTGGTTGTCTAGCAAACGAACAAGAACAGGTTCTCCCCAAATCTTGGCAGAACATAATAACCAACGAAAGGCACAGAACCTGTTCCAGAAAGCAACGTGGCAGCGTTTCATTTGCACCAAGTCTGGGCCAGAGCAATCCAGAAGATGTGCCAAACAGCCTCTCATCTTGTGCTACCACAAGAAATTAAGCAATTGTGGGTGGGAATTGTGTTACAGATATGTTACAGACATCTGCTTGGTCTTGTGTTTGATGCACACGACATGTAGGGACTATTCAGAGTATTAAACGTCCACCTGCAGATATTTAAGAAATACTGCTTGGCAGGGCTTTTTTTCAGGCAGAACATGGGGGAACGGAGTTCCGGAACCTCTGGAAAATGGTCACATGGCTTGTGGCCCCGCCCCCTGATCTCCAGACAGAGGGGAGTTGAGATTTCCCTCCGCGTCATTGAAGCTGGAGCGGCGCGGAGGGCAATCTGAACTCCCCTCTGTCTGGAGATCAGGGGGCGGGGCCACCAGCCATGTGACCATTTTCTCCTAGGGTAAACCACTGAGTTCCACCACCTCTTTTCCCAGAAAAAAAGCCCTGCTGCTTGGACACTAACTAGCTCCTGTTTCAGCAGATATCAATTTTATCTCCATCATAAGCACTAGATACTTGACTTTTTTTCTTTGGTTAAGTGTAAGCTAGGCTGTGAGTATATTTGGGAATGGGCTAGGAAGAAATCTCAACAGATGGTTCAATAAATACTAGCCTGGCGCCTGAAGAACCTGCCCCCCTTCAGTCTCTCTCATGCTTCTCTGCATTATCGTTTCAGTCTCCAGAGCAACTCCATCAGTGATGTGGGGGTGACTGCGCTCACACGTGCCCTCTGCTCCAACCGAGGTCTCATTAGTCTCAAGTAAGTCTTGATGTCATCATTCCCTGCCTCTAATTCCCATTGCCCAGTGAGCTTTCTCTGCCAGCTTGAGGACTTGGGAAAGATATGCAGATATGCGCTGCAAGACAGCTGCAAAAACAGTACTTACAGAACAGACAAGCATGCATTCTAAGCATCAGATGAAAAGGTTTGGGGCTTAGCAAGGGCAGCCAGCCAGCCAGGGTGCCATGAATGTGGGTTCTCATTGGTGCTGCATCATAGTACAATAAAGCACATACAGCAGTAAAATAGTGATGGGCTGGAAGAGAAAACTAGAGACATGCATTGTCTGATAACAGCGGCCTGAGCCCCAGCACAGCTGACCTGAACTTCTTCTAGTTCTGACCAGGGCTTTTTTTCAGCGGGAATGCAGTGGAACGGAGTTCCGGCTCGTCTTGAAAATGGTCACATGGCCGGTGGCCCCACCCCCTGATCTCCAGACAGAGGGGAGTGTAGATTGCCCTCCGCGCCAAATGGCGCGGAGGGCAATCTAAACTCCCCTCTGTCTGGAGATCAGGGGACGGGGCCACCGGCCATGTGACCATTTTCGCCGAGGGCAATTTATACTTTAAAAAACTCCCCGTTTGTTCCAGCTGACCCAAAGTGACGTCATCGTGCGGTCTTGAGTTCCACCACCTCTTTTCCCAGGAAAAAAAGCCCTGGTTCTGAGGAAGGACTATGTAGCATTATAAGCCAGCCTCACCTGGCAAACATTACAGTTGGTAAAGCAGAGGAGGGACTCAGGCTTTTCTGCGGGAGTTAAAAAGCCTCAGGCAGCTCAGTACGCAGGCCTCATGGCCGTCTGGTCTGCATTTTTATTAAGGGCTGCAGAAGAGAGATTAAGAACTACTGAGTTTTGTCTTAAGCATCTCCTGGCTGATGGCAAAACACTGCCGGACGGGATGGGGTGGGGAATGCGCTGCCTCAAGGGAGCCTGATTGCAGCTTTGGTCTCCAAGCCTGTTCCTGTTTAAAATTCAGAAAAACGAAAGGAGCCTGAGTAGATGAGGGAGGTGCTGGCTATCCGCTGGCTTCCGGGTTGTAGCCTTTTAGACAGGGCGGCTGTTGCTCCTGTAAAAGAGATTTTGTTCGTTTCACTCCCCCACCCAGTGTTTCCCTTGGGTTAACTGATGTTGTTGCTTCTTTCTAAGACCCTGCTTAGATCAGATCTCAGAAGCTAAGCGGGGTCGGCCTTGGTTAGTAATTGGATGGGGTACCTCCAACAAAGACCAGGGAGGCAATGGCAAACCACGTCTGTTAGTCTCTTGCCATGAAAACCCCACCAGGGGTTGCCATAAGTCAGCTATGGCTTGAGGGCACTCTCCACCACCGTTTTATGTTACATTATTCTCATCTCCTTCATTTTTTCCTTCACAACAACTCGTCAGGGTAGGTTAGTCTGAAAGTATGTGACTAGCCTAAGGTCACCCAGCAAGGTTCCATGGAGTGGGGAACTGAACTTGGGTTGTCCAGGTACTAGTCCATCACTCTAGCCAAGTCATCACTCAGTCCCATACTGAACCTGACATTATTCAGGGAGGTTATTAAGAGTATTTTTGTTTGTTTGTTTAAATATTTCTACCCCACCTTTCGTCTTAGCTTAAAGTAGAATATTATATAAATTATTCTGTGCGCCAGTCTGAAAAAAACAGTAAACAAAAACTTAATAAAGTTGTTGCATCCCAGCTCACCGGCTCCACAGATATGCACACAACCGGATGTATATTTTATGTGTGTGTTTTCTCAGAAGTAAATATACTCAGAGTGGGCTCAGTTGGGTTTGCTGGCTTTAGCCTGCTGCCCCCCCTGCCCCAATGCTGAACTTGTGAACTGGGGCCCAGAGAGTTTGTAACTCAGAGCCAAGCTACAAGCGACCCCTGACACAGGTTGGACACTTGTCAGCTTCCCTCAAGTTTTGATGGGAAATGTAGGCGTCCTGGTTTTACAGCTTGGCTCTCCATTACAGCTGCAAGACCAGGATGCCTACATTTCCCATCAAAACTTGAGGGAAGCTGAGGAGTGTCCAACCTGTGTCAGGCGTCACTTGTAGCTTGGCTCTCAGCCTTTTATCCCAGCATGCCAGAAGTTACTGGTAAATTGGCCTAAATGAGGGGATACCTCTTTATAATAAGGATAACTTTAATTATTAATTTTAAAAAGAAAGTTGTAAAAAAAAATTGGTATCAGGTGATTCAAAAGATGGGCAGTTAAAAGAAAAATGGAAGAATTGATTTTCCTAGTACTGTTACTGGACAAATAAGTATTTTACTGGACAAAAGTATTATTCAACACATCAGTTGCATTCTTAATTAATTAGCTGTGATTTCTAATAGTTTGAAATTTCATTTTTCAAAAGAGAGAAAGTGAGTGGCTCTGAACCCTGACTCTCCACTATTGTCATTCCTACAATAGACAGATATCTGGCATACTTTCACTCAAGGCTATTTTTCTGGGAAAAGAGGTGGTGGAACTCAGGATCGCACAATGACGTCACTTTGGGTCAGCTGGAACAAGGGGGGAGTTTTTTAAAGTTTAAATCGCCCTCGGCGAAAATGGTCACATGGCCGGTGGCCCCGCCCCCCCGATCTCCAGACAGAGGGGAGTTTAGATTGCCCTCCGCGCTGCTGCGGAGGGGATCGGGGGGCGGGGCCACCGGCCATGTGATCATTATCAAGAAGTGCCGGAACTCCGTTCCACCACATTCCTGCTGAAAAAAAGCCCTCCTTTCACTGAGAGCCAAGCTACAAGTGATGAATTACACTTGCCTGGCAAGTGAACAGACTCACAAGTATTCCCCCCTGTTCACTTGCGCTCCACTAGATCAAGTGGAGAGCAACTGAATGGCAAGTGAACAGGGAGGAATACACGTGAGTCTGTTCACTTGCTAGGCAAGTGTAATTCGTCACTTGTAGCTTGGCTCTGAGATCCTTGTTCTGGATATGGATAGAACTTAAAGAGCCAGCTGGTGCCTATTTGCTAGGTGCCACTGTTGAAAGGGCCTTGGAGAGAAATCTGGGATTTCTCCCTGGTGAGGAGTGTACAGTATACAACAACAGTTTGCTCGTTCTTAGAAGCCATTGCAAATAGGGAGAAGGGGCTGCCTGGAATCCCAAATTCCCCGCTCCCATTTTCCCCTCAAAGTTCTGAGTGCCCAAGACTTGTGGGTTACTCCCTAGAGAGGGCTCCATGTCCCCAGTTAAGGATGAGTCCAGGTGAAATGGATTGGTGGCAGGGGGTTGTCAGTATAATGTCACCAGCACAGTCTTCTCACACACAGAAGCTCCTATCAAAAGGGTTTTCTTGCCATACCGCTTGGGCAATCGGGTGTATAACACAAGGACAGCATTTGGAAGACTCTATGACAACAATGATGGCTTTCTCTTTATGTTTTTAGTCTGCGGGAAAACTCCGTTAGCAAGGAGGGAGCTTGTGAGATCGCCCGTGCCCTTCGAGAAAACAGCACACTGAGAAATTTAGAGTGAGTCACTTGATCTTATATATGGTCTCTTCAATAATCCTACCTTAAGAAATGTTAAGACATGGCACCCATTTAATTTACTGACATAATGCACAGGTAGAAGGGTTGGATCTCAGATTGGCACCAGGAGATGCGATGCAAAGAAGAGCAGGTGTAGGAGAATGTTGGCAGTGCGGCTTCTCATGGGCCCACAATGTTGCTGTTGTTGGATTATTTTTCTTGGGTTGCTTAAACTTCTGCTCTGCACATGCTAGAATATTGATAAATATGCTAGTTTCTCAAGGGGCAATAGAATTTTGGAAAACAGGGCAGGTTCTGTGGGGAAGTCAACCATTGGCTTGGACAGAAGGCTAACAAAGGAGCTGAGGATGGGGGTAGGTTGAAGGCAGGGCTTCTTTTCTGGGAAAAGAGGTGGTGGAACTCAGTGGGTTGCTCTCGGAGAAAATGGTCACATGGCTGGTGGCCCCGCCCCCTGATCTCCAGGCAGAGGGGGGTTTAGATTGCCCTCCACGCTGCTCCAGTGGTGCGGAGGGCAATCTCAACTCCCCTCTGTCTGGAGATCAGGGGGCGGGGCCACCAGCCATGTGACCGTTTTCAAGAGGTGCTGGAACTCCGTTCCACCGCGTTCCCCCTGAAAAAAAGCCCTGGGTGAAGGCAAGATGAGAAGAGGGCTCAGCTGATGGAGGACACAGTGGGCAGTAGACTGCAAAATAGGATCATAAGAGAAGGATGCATGCTGACAGCTGGGGAAAGAAAATCAGAAGAGATATGGAGTGGAGAGAAGGACAAGCAGCAAAGGAAACTTCTTTTAGGACCCAGGTATGAGGCAGGAGGGACAAAGGTAGAAGCCTGAATCTTACCTGTGAAATCTGAGCTCACCAGCTAGACGGTGACCTGCACTATGTCACTGAAGTCTCCTTTCTCTGGCTTCTGTTTCTAGCTTGACTGCCAACCTGCTCCATGATCAAGGTGTCCAGGCCATCGCGCTGGCGCTGAAGGAAAACCAGACACTCGCTTCCCTGCAGTAAGTTTCAGGGCATCGGGGGCTGCATTGCTTGGGACTGACTTGTCTTTCTGCATTTCATAGCCCCGTGGTTGGGAACTTGTGTTTTGCTGAGGGGAACATGGCTGGCGGCCACACTTGGTAATTCACAAAGAAGTGGGGCTGGGCGGGTTGCTATTTGCCTTGGCCTGCAAAGAGGAGTCTGGCTGCGGCAAGGTGTGCATGTATGCAACACTCAGCTTTTGTGGCTGCAAGGTTTGCATGCCTAAGTCGTCCTAGCTGAAACCCCACGTGGAAGATTTGAGACAGGCAGTTCCAGGACATGGGGTGCCGCTGGGGCAAATTCAATCTGAGCCTCTGCAATTTCCACTATAAAACCAGACCCTAAGAGAATCCATAAAAGTGCTATGCAAGGGTTTTTACTGTGGAGCCTTCTTCTCATACCTCTGCTCCATCCTGTCCATTTTCTTCCAGTTTGCAGTGGAACTTCCTTCAGTCCAAAGCTGCGGAGGCCCTGAGCCAAGCACTGCAGGTCAACAAGAGCCTCGCCACCCTGGAGTAAGTCCGTCTACATCTCTTCCTCCTGCTCTGCCCTTGCTGGTGTGAATCCTTTCATCCCAAAGGAGAAAATGTCCACTCTTCCTCTAAGCACAAGGTGGCATAAATAGTTCTCACCAGGGCTTTTTTTCTGGGAAAAGGGGTGGTGGAACTCAGTGGGTTGCCCTCAGAGAAAATGGTCACATGGCTGGTGGCCCCGCCCCCTGATCTCCAGACAGAGGGGAGTTGAGATTGCCCTCCGCGGAGGGCAATCTACACTCCCCTCTGCCTGGAGATCAGGGGGCGGGGCCACCAGCCATGTGACCATTTTCAAGAGGTTCCGGAACTCCGTTCCACCGTGTTCCCGTTGAAAAAAAGCCCTGTATCTCGGAGCTATACCCTGCTTTCTGGGACTGGTTAAAAGTCTTGTATAGTGGGGTGGGGTGTGGGACTATTAAGTATTCAAATATGCTTCTTGTACACTCCACTGCATGTGTGGGTCTACCCGGACAGGCTTGCTTGTCACCGGTTGGAGTCTGTGCTGTCTGGGGCTCAGGTCCAGGGAAGCCTGTGCCTCAGAGGGCTGCACCCTTACGAGGAAGAAGCGGATTCTTCTTCTTCGCTGAGCTGTCATGCTCACTGTGTTTCAGTTTACAGGAGAATGCCATTGGAGATGAAGGTCTGACTGCCTTGGCCTCTGCCCTGAAGGTGAATTCCACACTCACTGCTCTCTAGTAAGTGGTCATGCAGGAGTATGGGAGAGGTGTGTGGCGGGGGGGGGGGGGGACAGCTCCCAAACTAACAGGTGGAGCGTCTGGCTTGGCTGGAAGGGATCCAGAAGGGGCAGAGGAGGGGCCTCCACAGCATACTGAGTTGGTGTACAGAGAAGGAGCAAGCCTGGTGGGAGGGAAGGACTCCCAACCACGTAGTTAAGGAAAAAAACAACGTACCTGCTCTCCTGCTTGGGCACCTCAATAGCAGAAGCCAGAGGTCTTCGGTCCCTGGGTCAGGAACACCAGGCGTGTTGCGAGCCCCTCCAGAGCCAACTTTGGATCTTGGGGCTCTGCCCGTCTTTACGTCCATACTGGGAGGAGCAGCGGAGGCAGCAGGATCCTTTGCCTGCATCCCTGCTCAAGGGAGATGCCCAGATATACTCCCCTCCTCATTAGAGTAACAACTTGCTTAGTCTTGTCAGGATCTGGCCGAACTAGACAGGCTGGAGAAGTTCTAACGGTGCCCCTCTTTTTTTGTGGCAGTCTTCAGGTGGTGATGGTTGGTGAGAGAGGAGCCAGGGCCCTGGCAGAGGCCTTGGTGACGAACCAGAGCCTTGCAACTCTGGAGTAAGTGTTCCCACGGCCTCCCCTTTATGCACCCTACCCCCTACCCCCCCCACACACACACACCAAGCAACGTGCTGAGCTTTTATTTGTGTGTTCCTGGGACCTGCTAAGCTTTGCGCCGCCCACAGCTTGTGGGAATTGCAGCTCTGATTTTGGCTGTGGTGCAGTTTCACCTCTAGGGTGGGACGGACAATGTGTCACTATTTCTCTGGGGTCTGTTTCAGCTTGAGAGGGAATGCCATCGGTTTGGCAGGGGCCAAGGCAATGGCCAATGCCTTGAAAGTGAACTGCGCCCTCCGCAGGGTCAAGTAAGTAAAGCAACTGCAAACTGTTTCTGTGAATGGGACCAGCCTATCCTATCACACGAAGGGGCAGAGATGACTTTCTTTCTTCTTTTGTGCAGCCCAGTAGTATTTGATAGATGGCATCTGATAGCTATTGGCTACTCACAGACACTGGGATGTGGAACTCACCCGTTCTGATTGGGTTAGGGCTGCAGGAAACCGTTTTGGAGTTCTCTGGACAGACTCTTGAGTTTGGCAGCTGGCTGGCCAGAGGAAGCCTGGACAAGCTACAGGCGTCTTTTGCTTGAGGAAGGGGGTGGGGAGCTGCTGGACAGACTGGAGATCTTCATAAAGCAGCACTAGTCTCAGATCACCACAAGAAAGCAAAACCAATTCAAACAACAGACCCGAAATGGCCTAGTGCTGGGAACAGCACCCAGCAAAACTACGGGCACCATGGAGGCTTTGGAACACTGTCAGGCAAGCACTGAGTTCCACAGAACCGGCTCCACTGATTGTGTTGTGTTTCCAAGAAGCTCTAATGTGCAGCCAAATAAGAGCAGCTACCATGTGCATTATTATATCATCTTGTGGCTAACCTTTTGCTCTCCCCCAGCCTCCAGGAAAATTCCCTTGGTGTGGATGGAGGCATCTGCCTCGCCACTGCCCTATCGAGAAGCCACGGCCTCACATACATCAAGTAAGTGACTTCTCAGAGAGTTGGGTCTAGAAAGGGAGTGTCTGCCTGAGCCCTTTCACATTTGGCTGTACGAATGTACAAGGACTGGACAACAGTGATGGGTTAACAACTTTGGACATTCCACACAACTCCAAGTGGATTTTCTAGATGCCGTGGAACTTGGTGCTTCACTCACTGTCTTAAATTTAAAACAGTTTTCTAGTCTCTGGGCCAAGCTACAAGTGATGAAAGACACTTGAATGGCAAGTGAAGAGACTCATGTGTATTCCTCCCTGTTCACTTGCGCTCCACTTGATCACGTGATCACAAGTGAACAAGGAGGAATACACATGAGTCTATTCACTTGCCGTTCAAGTGTCATTCGTCACTTGTAGCTTGGCTCTCTGTCTCTAAGATGGGTGGTGGCAGTGCTGAGCAGTGGCCAGGGGGTTCTGTGCTTTGTGCCCCCTCTGGAGGGGGATCCTATTCCTTAGCCCAGTTTTTACCAAAAAGGAAACTGCAAATAGCAGGGTCTGATTTCTGCAACCACCACAAGGGAAGGGCAAGCAGGGTGTTTTTAGCTGCCATCTTCAGAGCTTTGGTGCTAGACGTTTGGGATAAGGTAGGCTGCTGCTATTTCTGGGATTGTCGGTGAGATCCCAAGTCCAAAGCTTTTCCTGTAAGAGGGAGACCAGGTTTAGTATGTGGGCTGTGTGACTGGAGAGGTTTAACAAGAGGCTTTCCTCATTCCTTTTTTGAGCAAAACGGGTTTGTCTTTCTATCACCCTCAACCTACGTATCTTGGGGCACGTGACCATTGATGCTTTTTGAAAAAGCCACATGTTTACAGGGGGAGTCTCCTGTACACCACTTGCCTAACTCCTTCTTGCAGTTGGGATACCCCCATGCAACAATCAGTCAGACTCTGAACAAAATTTCTGATTGCGAGGCTGACCTAAGGCGTCTTTCCTTCTCCCCTCCCAGCTTACAAGGCAACCAGATAGGTGAATCGGGAGCCAAGGTGATTGCTGACACCATCCGCGCAAACGCTCCTGAGTGCATAGTGGAGATGTGAGGAGGACTCTGCTGGAGGGCAGCCAGGGAGCCCGGAGAAGCCAGACTTTCCAGGGGAGCCAGCTAAAGGAAAGACCACCAGATCCTGGACCATCCCTCCTGGAAATGGGAGGCCGGAACTGGAAAACGTTCTGCCTAGAGCTTCTCTCCTTGGGCCTGTTCTTACTTGCATTTGGGAGGCTGTTGCTGCCAACACAGAAGCCTGCATGGCTTGGAGAGGGTCAGCAGATCTCTACAAGCAGCTGATAGGATACTGTCTGGGTTGAAGGCTCAAGTTCATCTACAATCAGCAGCAACAGAGGAACCCACAAGAACATCAGATGGAGGGAGGAGGCATTTATTGGCAAAACGTGTGCATGTAGCGGGACAGTCTCCCTTGCATACAACCAGGGGCTCTGGGATCTTTTGCTTATCCTTTGAAAATGGAGCTGTGTAGGGAGGTCTCTGTGCAGGATGCATAAAGCTTGAGGTGAGCACGCAGTGGAGTTCAGTCAAATCTGTTCAATGCCAAAATACAAAAAGCAGTTATTGGAACAGAAACGTTGGAGGGGGAGGGAGAGAAAGGAACAAAAATCTAACAGGAGTTAAATAGCACCTTAAAAACGAAGATGATTTATTCCAGTTTTAAGTTGTTTGAGTCAGAGCTCACTTCGTTAGATGCAGTTATTTATTCTTAAGAGTTACAAACAACCAGACTCGTGAAAGCTTGTGCTGGAATAAACTGATTTTGCTGTAATAGACTAAGGCACTATTGGACTTCTGGCTGCGTTAAAGAACAACACAGCTACCCCACTGGAATTATTACTAAGGTAAAAACAACAACTTGCAGCTCTTCTTGTGAATCTAGTGAATGAAAATATGTCTCAAAAAGGCCAAACCTGTCTTGGTATGGTGAGTTTTCACATTGACTATATGTTTAGAGTTTACATTCTGCTCCCAAGAATTCCAAGGTGACAATGATTCCTTAATTTGTTTCACCTTCAGCCTTGCTTAGATGGCCAAGGGGTAAACCAGAGGTTCAACAGAGTTTAAATATCCAGGGATTCCCACGTTTCTGGGTCCACACCAATGAAAGTTATTGTCTTTGGCTTCAGCCCTCAGCTGTCCAAGTCAATTTACATAATTACCATGGGGTTAATACCTTTGAAAATATTTCTGGACCAAAAAGCCTCTAAGAATTCTGTTTAGCATGAATGTGCTGCTAGGAGTTCTCAAACCTTTGGCACCGAGTACCACAAAGACCACAACCCCCGCCCTGCAACTCATTTAATTGCTTCAGTTTGAACTTCTGTGAAAGCAGACTTTGTGCACTGATGACAGAGCAAAGGAGTTTAGCTTCAAATGAACAATGAAGCCAGTACTAAGGAAGCAACATGACTGATTCACTTTGAGCGTAATTCCTGTCAGAGTGACTTGTGCCAACCTCCTAGGCTTCATTGTTGGAAATAGCATACCTGTTTCGGGGGGTGGGGGGGCAGGCTCAGAAGTCATTATCGCTCTCCTCCAGTGGCTCTGGCTTCCTGGCCCTCTGACTGGTCTTGTTGGCAGAGATGGCAATGCTGTCGTCTTCCAGATCTTCATCATCCTCATCATCGACGTAATCCAGATCAATTTCTGAGTCCTCAGAATCTTCCTGTTAGAACAAGATTTTTTTGAATTTCTTTTATGGTCTGGGATTAGGGTTGCTCCTCTTCTTTTACAAAAATCCAAAAGTCTCAGTGTAAGTAGAAATTAGAACGTACAAAATCAAAATGCTGAAATGCCTTTCATAGTAATTGATGCCCCCAAGAACCATCTCTTTACCTTCCAGCTACAAAAGTCTTGGCCTAGTTTTAAAAAGCTCTCGTGCTGTTCCAGGAAAATGTAGAGGTTCTGACATCGACTGACAGAATCCCAGAGCTGGCAGTACATCCTGAAAAAATGCCTTTCTGTGGGCGAATACAGAAAGCAACGTAGCCAAGGGGCAGTTGGACTCAGATGGCACAAAACAGCATACCAGCTGACTGCCAAACAGGATTCCTGTTTCCCTGGATTGTTGATCAGGTACTTGGGTGCTCTAGGACTTGCCTTGCCAATTCTGCAGGGTGCCACAGATCACTGGAAGGTTACTCGCCCATAGATGCCCATCATGGTTTGGACTACCCCGAAATTATTACGGCAGGCTATAGCAAGCATCTTGAACTTCATCTTTAGACAGCGCCATAACCAGGATAACCTTACAGGAGACTCTCCTCTGCCAGCAAGTCCCAAGTATCAAAGCTGATCTATGGGGTTTGGGGGGGGCCCGGTATCAACTGTAACTGATTTCTTTCACTCATCAGCCTGTGGAGTGTGGGAGCAGGCTGGCTATTCAGGCAAAGGGAAAGTTGATTCTGCCAGAGCTGCTTCCTGTGCTGGTAGTTTTTGTTAGAGAAGCAAATGGGAATGGGAAGGTTTTGCCCAGTCATGTTTGGTATTGGGCTACGGCACAAGCCAAGCCTTCCCTGGGTGGAGTTCTCAGCTGCCAGTCTATGTATGACCTCTGTTCCTCATGAGTGCTGATAAAATAGTCACCACCTCTGGAAAGGAGTCTAATCCGCAGCTCCGTAAAAGTGCCTCTGGCAGAGCGCAGTTACTCCTCTGGTCTTAGCAGAAGACATCCAGACTGCCAGAGTGCTACCTCCCAAGCAGATGGAATGGGTTTTCTTTGCTATGCTTGCAAACAGTGCAACGTGACTGGGTCTACACTAGTGATAACTTGGGGACCTTGGTTCTGAGGCCCCATCCTTCTTCCTTTGAGCAGATCTACTTAGCCCCACTTCCCTCCAGCTTTGGCTGAGGCTCCCTTTGAAGCAGTAATGGGTAGCACACAGCACGTACAGAGAGCACCTAGGCAGAGCCTGCATGTCAGCAATTTGTCCACCTTGACAAAGTCCAAATCGCTTAGAAAACGTCTGGGGTTTTTGTTGCACTGCCTCTGCCTTGTTGGTACCTTCCTACCAGAGCAGGGTTCATTCCCTTCCGTCCCAGACGGCTACCCTGGGGAAGAGCCTGCTGAAAGATGCTGCCAACAAGCTACAGAACCACAGAGGGAGCAAAGGGAGGAATACTGATCAAAGGCCCTGGCCCTTCCCAGCAGAGAATCACAGAGGGATACCCACCTTGGCCTTGGCCTTGGCCTTGGCTCTGGAGGCTTTGGATTTAGGAGCTCGAGCAGCCCCGACCTTTGGAGATGGGACAGCAGCACAGACACAATGCAAGATGGAGGCAGAAACAAAGAGAGAAATGAAAGCAGCAAGTTTGGTAAAAATGAATGATGGTGGGAGAAAGACCAGAGGGGGAGGGTCACATAAAGATTGGGGGGGGGGACCACTGCCTACCACTGTAGACAGCAAAGTGTTGGGCAGGGGGCAGCGGCTGAGAACCAACTCGGGCATGGGCAGGCATGCCAATTCATACTGCTGTGCCATCTTCCAACATCAGTTTCTCATTAAGCATTCCAGAGCACAACAGAGTTCCCTGGCAGCAGCATATGTTGGCCAGCTGCCTCTAGGCCAACAGCTAGGATAGTGTAAGGGATGGCTGAAATACTGACGCTGCAGAGACTACTGTAGCAACGGATTGGTAGCTGCCACCCCACAGCTTGTTCAGTGTGTGCCTAGGTCAACAATTCCTGGATTGTGTGGAAGCACAGTGAGCTAGCATGCCACAAAAGAACTGCCAGGGCCCCTGAGGGACTACTAAAAACCATTAAAGGTTACAACCAGCCCAAAGTAGCCAGACACACAAGGGAAGACAACTTAGTGTACCTTTGTATGCTTTGCTCAGGCCTAACCTTCCAGCAAGTCTCTGCTGGCTCTCTCTTTAATCCAATCACATTGGATACCAGCAGTCACTTACAGTCTTGGGACATGGTCTCCCCAGCAGGCTCTGCCCTCATATTTCTGTACTTTTCAATGCACACACCACCACCGCACTAAAGCCACAACACTAAAACCATCAGTTATTGCTCATCTCCAAACACACAGCACCGGTGTTGGTTTTGAACAGCAGCCAGTCCAAGCAGGCCTCTGTCCCATTTTCACCAGGGATGCCTCAATGTGTTTTTGTGTTTCCTATGACTATGTACTGACTTCATATTTACCTACATTATGCATGCACAAAATGGGCCTAGCATCTGCCCGGAAGAGCAAGGCTGCTCCCAACAGAAAGAGCCCAGCTTTTCTAGGGTGAAAAAGTAACAAACTGCAACAGATCATGACACCTTTGAGAAGGTGGTTGTGAAAAAGGTGCCTATGTGGTTAATTAAACCAAGAGCCACATTCCAAACCAAAAAAAAAGTCATTTCACATGATTCCAATGGTTCTCTTTGGAAAATCACCAAAGAGATAACCCCCCCTTTTTAATGTGCAAGAGATACCTGGTCCCCCAAAACCTTGGGCATTATCTAACAAGAGCCTTAATTTCATGGGGATTCAGAGCCAAGCCACAAGTGACGCCTGACACACGTTGGACACTTGTCAGCTTACCTCAAGTTTTGATGGGAAATGTAGGCATCCGGGTTTTGCAGGATGGCTCTCCATTACAGCTGCAAGACCAGGATGCCTACATTTCCCATCAAAACTTGAGGGAAGCTGACAAGTGTCCAACCTGTGCCAGGCGTCACTTGTAGCTTGGCTCTTTGTCACCCCACCTCCAAACAGGTGGTTGTCATGTCTCTGCAACAGCTGAATGCAATGCACAATGCCTCATCACAGTGTTCAAAACTTCCCCACAAAGGGCAGCCAACGATGCACAGCAGGAGACTGGAAATGCAGAGCACACCATCATGTCCCATGTTATCTTGAATTAAAATATTACTGGGAAAGCGAAGCAAGTGACCCCAACTCTGGTTCATGTTCCCAGCTTGCCACTCGAGCACTAGGCACTCAGTTCCTGCTAATGTCCCTCACTGGCAGAGTACCTGGTAGCTGTAGCTGCTTCCAAGGAACGGGACAATGATAAGATGTCCCAAAACCTCAAGTCTTCCCCAGGATCTCCAACACGGCTTGCCATTCCCCCAATTTTCGGTGGTTCATTGCAATAGAACAGAATCGAGTCACAGCTACAGGGAGGGTGAGAGAGGAGTCCAGCAAAGGTGAGAAACGGGAGGGCACGAGGGCACTGAGGAGAGGTGGACAGAAAACAGGAAAGGCAATTTACTGCTTAATGAGAAGCTTTCCAAGGCCAAAGAAGGCTACTTACATCATCCTCCATGTCACCACCTTGCATGGTTCCTATGATCCGCCTGCTTGGTCTCCCTGATCAAAGCAAGAAGACAGAGCACCTGTGATAATGGAGCTGCACAAGCATGCGAGAACTGACAACAGATGTGAGTGTGCCAGGAGCTGAACATAAGCTGGCAGAGAGACGCAACGCTCGGACCTGTCCCACTAGCAGCAGTTCAGAGGCTTTGTTTGAACAGGCGCTAAACAAAAGGATGCAGAGATCATAGAAAGACTCACCAAAGGAGAAGATGAGGCAAGAGGCCGCTCGGGGTTCTGTCTGTGAAAATCTGCCTTGCAGCTAGCAGGTATGCCAGACTCAAAGGGAAGCCCAAGGTCACACAGCTTCCAGGGCAGAGTGGGAGCCTGAACGAGAGTCTCCCAGGTCCTAGGTCCACACACTAACCACTATACTAGTTCTCCTTTTTTTTAAAAAAAAAATTACAGTCTAGCTCTGCTTATGCCTGGAATCAGACACTCCACGAAACCCTTTCAAGATCATTCTGGGGACACGCTTGTCCCTTTCAGTGCAGTGGCCATCCCCAACCAATCTGCTATGTTCTCTGCAAAGCCCTGCACTGTTTGCCCCAAGCAAGAACAAAAATTCTGACAGTGCCATTTGGTTTCACATCCTCCCACATTTATATTAAAATCTGCACATGAATAGCTCACATGCCTTTCTTCCCTGAGGTGTGTGAGGAAGCAGGAAAATGTGCCATAAACCTGAAAGCGGGGCAGAAGGGATGCAGAGATCCAGTCGAGGATGCCTGCAGCGTGCCTGCGTCTCTGGCTTTGCATCATCCAGTCCCTCTGGAATTTCTCAACCTGCTTCTCTAGAAGCATGTGCTGGATCTTTAGAAGCACTGCGGAGTCAGGACCAGTGGTTCAAAACTGCTGCTTTGCCAAATCCAGTTTAGGGAGAGTTCAGCAACAACTGTCTCAGAAGGCGCCATGGCTCCATTTTACAGCATCTGCCTGGCTCATGTTCCATCCCACCAGGCTGACCGGGCAGCATGAGGAGCCAATGTGGGCAAGAGCCTGAGTAATTGACGGCACTAGAAGTTCTCCTGCATGGCTTCCCGCTCATCTCAAAATGGATACACAAGAGAATTTCCAGCAGGATGGTGCGAAGCTTATCTGGGGGCGAATGAGCAAAAAGGGAAGCAAAGGGTACCTTGCATCAGTATCTGCATGGCTGTATGATGCCTTATGAGTTGCCTGTCTTCCATTTCACTGTTGGAATTCTCGTCCTCATGGATCTCCATGTCCGAGTCCTCGTTGCCTAGGCAAGACAAAAATGCCTGTTGCAGAGAGAGGTTCAGGAGGTTAACCTGGTCTTAGCTATCGCCCGGGGAGACCATGGCCTCGTGACATGCTACGTGCTCTGAATGCCGATCCATTTTGGAATCTAGCTGAGGGCCAACCAGGGCCTTCAGAACTCCTGTGAGGAGGTGGAGATGCAAGCCCTGCTCTCCCAAGGAGCAAGCTACTGGCTCTTCAGGATACTTTAATGGGATTGGAGTGGTTCGGGGCTTTGTGGGGCTTGGGGGGGGGCATTGCAAGAGACTTGGGTGCTGCAGGGGGCTCTGAGGCGGAGAGTCCAAGCCAGAAAGCAGGGCTGTATCCCCAGGGAAGACGACAGCAGACTTGGATTTCTGGGACTCCTCTTGCACATCAAAAGGGTGAGGCAGCTAGAGATGTCTCCATTGCTTCCTTCTGTGGTGGTGTTGGGGGCTCAGCCCCCCCCCTTGCCGGAGTCTTCAGATTCCTTAACAGGGAGGAGTCCTAACTCTGGCCCAGGACGCCCCTACAGCTAAATAACCTAGCACTGAATGAGGGATTTGCAGTATCTCAGAGGTCTCTAGAACAACATCTGCTATGCCCGTATACGGACTCCTAATATTTGTTTAAATAGCCTGCTCCTGGACTATTTTAATGATTTTTTAAAAATTATTATTGATTTTATGTTTTTTGTGATTTTAATGTATTCTTGAATGTTGTTAGCCACCCTGAGCTCATCTGTGGGGGGCGGGGGCGGGGTATAAATTGAATAAAATAAATAAATAAACTAGGCACTGGGCATAGGCCAAAAGAGAAGCAGCTCCCTGTGTGTGGTGCAGCTTCCAATCCTGCTCAAGATCAAACTGCTGGAAGGACAGCTTAGTCCATTCTCCTGCTCAAAGATCCTGGAGGAAAGTGCAGGGAAGCAATTTTGCAGTTCCGTGCCAGTGACTCACAATTGCAAAATGGAGTATCTGGTGCACCATTCAGCATCTGAAAAATTTCAGTATTCACTTTTTAAATATCAAGCTTCTGGCACCCATGGCTTCAAGGTAATGCTTGGTGTATGTAAACAATATGCAGGCTGTGTACAGTCGCTGTTGGCTTCTGTGACACAAGTCACAAAAACCCAGCTCTCCTGCCACAATATTTGGATGATGAATATATGCACATGCCACTATTAAGGTTTGCAAGATAGACCAATTGTTCAAAGGATTTCTTCTCTCTACTAGTACAGCATCTTCTCTAGCCCTAGCATCAAAATCCAAGTTGTCCTTCCCCTAGCCTATGCACCCACATTCTCAATGGCTGTTCAGCTGCTCCACTACGTAATCTCTAGCTCTGAAATACCACCCTTCCCTTCCTCTTCCTCTGGCTATAGGAAGTGCTACCATCCCATTGTACTTCGAGACAAGAAAGGGGGGGGGAGAGAACGACTTCGCATTGTTCATGCCTTGCCTGTCCCTTATCCATACTCAGGTGACAAATGGGGCCTGATCTCAGCACGGGGCAAAGAAACACCAGAAATAAATAAATATCCCATTTAAAAAACTGGAGAGAACAGGATCTGGCTACCAGCAGACTCTGCTGCTCTGATGGATTTTTCTTCCTCTTTAGGTCAAAAGGTTTCCTTTGCTGGCTTTTGTGAAGGACACTCTCAATGTTTAGTGGCACTGGGGAGAAGGGAGAAGGGGGGCACAATTCAATAGTACATTCACACAATGGCACACCAGGAAGGAAATAGAGGGGGGGGGGGAAGAATGAAGTCTCAGAACTGCTGAGATGGGGATGTGACAGAAGCTGACTCAGGCCTCGTGTAAAAGCTGTTCAGATGGTGATTAGCAAGGATTGCCACTGGAGGCTGCAATGTCCTCCATTCAGTACGGAAAGATCCACAGGAGAGGCTGCTGAAGCAAGGGAGGGAAGTGATCTTCCAGTCTGTGCCAGGAAGCTCACCAGGTAACTCTTGGCCAGTCTCTCTCTCTCACTGACTGACCTACCTCACAAGGATGTCATACAGATAATCGGTGGAGGAAGCCACTCTGCCACCCTCGGTATAACTCTCTCAGCTGAACACAGAGTATAAAACCAAGCTGCTGAAAATGCATCCTCTATCAAGCTACATCTCCATCTCCTTCAACAGCCGGCACCTGATTCTGATCTGCCACCCTTGTGAGTCAAAACAGAGTTGCCCTCACTCAGTGGCCACCGCAGCAGAGTTAGCTGAGGTTTCCCTAACCGCTTCCCTCTCTTTAGCCCACAGAAATCCCATTTTCTGCCAGCGTGACCCATCATTTTTGTAAGTCCTGTGAAATGAACACCACAAATGCATCCTTCTGACAAAATATTAAAACCAGGTGTGGAAAGATGGGTGGGGCTGGTTTGCCCCCCCAGCCATGCTCAGTACCTTGGAAGTGGAAGAGAGGGGGCATCATGTCCCCCTCTTCCCCTGCTGGCCTCACTCCTTCCAACACTAGGAATAAAGATCCAGCATTTCCTCAGAGGCTGGCCTCCCCCTCCCTTTTAACTTGAGCCCCATTACCAGTGCTGGCCTTGGCTCTGCCCCTGCCCTCTCGTGAAAGCCAAGGCTGCAGCAATCGCCCGCATGTGCCCTGAGAGCTGCCATCTTAAAATCCCACCCCAGTACCTAGCCCTGCTTGGGCTGCAAGTGGTCAAACCAGTGATGAGACTGCCACCAAAACAACGTGTCCCCTTTCTTGGCCCATTTACAGGGTCTCACTGAGCCTGGAATTGCAGTCTGGAAAGAATGTCCAGCGTTTTATGCTCGAGCTGCCCGTGCGTGCCATTTCCAGGATGCCCTGCAAAAAAGAGAGCCACTGAACTGTAGCACAAGCACCCCAAAAGCTGACCTCCACTGTCCATGAAGCAGAGGAGTCTTAGAGAAAGTAATAAAGAATGCCCATGCTGGGAATTAACAGAGAGCCACTCTAAGCAAGGCTGGGGAAGCCCTTTGTTAGGGACTGAAGCTAGAGACCCCAGACAAAAACGGCCTGCTGCTAGACTGATGCTGTTTTCTGCCACTTAGTCCCCATCCTCAAAGGCAGGGCACAGCATGGCAATAACCAACTCTTTGACTAAGCCAAATATTCTATGAAGTTGAGAACGCCTGCATGGAAACGGCCGCCAGCCTTTTCTTGCTGCATTATGGTCTGACAGCAGGGGGAGGAGCAAGGGCTTCCTTGGCCCTGCAACAACAAGGGTTGCGCAGCCATTCCTGCCTCGCTACTCTCTCCGCAGAACTTCTGCCTTGTCCCTTCCCAGTTAAGAAACACAGCCTAGATTCATGTTAAATGCTGACGTTCTAGACCAAGAGATGGAAACCCATACCAAGGATTACTGCACGATCTTGGATCTGGGGTAGCTGGGGAGACAGAATCTGACTAGCCAGGCCCTCTGCATTCTTGTGCGTCTGTCCCGGCCTTGGGCATGACGTTTGCTTCAAATCAAAACGAACTTTAAAAAAATGGGGGCCGGGGGAGGGGGGGCAGACAAGCTACCAAATCCCACATCTTTGAAACAAACCTACTACTGGTTCACGGACAGAACTCTGAGACAAATGTGTCACTTGCTTAATAACAACCCTGTTCTAGCAAAGAACAGTATGTGCTCCCCTTTGGGCTGGGGACATCAGAGTTCTTCTTGCAGTGAGCTACGCTGACAACCAAACACAACTTCTGCTCATTCCCCTGGCTTCAAATATTCTGCCCCACTATCCATCACGTGAAGCAAACGTGTGAGACATTCCTTTTTGATTTTATTTTTGTTTCTTCGTTTATACCCCACCTTTTCCCCAGTGGGAACACAAAGCATAGCTCACATAACTCCTCTCTCCCCCATCTTATCCCCCAGCAACTCTATGAAATAGGTGAGGCTAAGAATGTGTGACTGGCCCAAGGTCACCCAGCAAGCTTCCATGACAGGAGGGGAACTGAACCTGGTTCTCCCAGATCCTAGTCCGACACTCTAGCCACTATACCATGCTGACTATTCTGGAACCACCTCCTCAAATAAGGATGTGCCACTTTGGGAAACCTTTGGCTCAAGCCTTTTTATCTTCACCATGAACTGTAACCAAGGCTAAATGGGTTAACCCATATTTGCCCATGTTCCTCTCTCCCTTGTTTCCCCCTTGCCCACTAGACTGTTCCTGCCTCCTCCTGTGATTCCCGCCCCCCCCGCAACGCGAACATTTTGAATTCCCATTCTTTACTGTAACAAAATAGTGAAAAATTCCACGGGGGAGGGGGACCCTAATCCTGTTCTTTATGAAACTCTGCCACACACTGGGCACAATTATAGCCCTCTATAAGCAACAGCTATCATCTATGAAATGTCAAGTGGTGGTGGTGGAAAGTTCCATCAAGTCATAGCTGATTTATGGTGACCCCATAAGTCAGATGGCAAGAGACTAACAGAAGTGGTTTGCCATTGCCAGCCTCTGCAACCCTGATCTTCTCTGGAGGTCTCCCATCCAATCATTAACCAAGGCCAACCCTGCTTAACTTCCAAGATCTGCGAGATCAGGCTTGCCTGGGCTGTCCAGGGCCATTTTCACACTGCTTACTGGCTATGGAAAATCGCGCTGAGCTCCTGGAACAACAGTGTCTTCCTGGTGCCATTTCATGTGAGAACTGCTGTTCTCGTGCGAAATTGTGCCAGGAAGACGCTGTCGTTCTGAGAGCTCGGCACAATGTTCCATAGTCGGTAAGCAGTGTGAAAACGGCCCAGGTCAGGATAAATGTCAAGTAGTAGTACTCTTATTACAGTTAGAAGCAAAATACATATAGTTAGGATGGGTAGAATAAGTTTAACTGACCCTGCAAGGTTTTCAACAGCTGCCATGGAAAATTCGCTGTAAAGAATGTTGCTAACCAGAACAAACTGAAGAGAAACCAGTCTGCAGAGCAGAAAGCTTGAAGGGGGTGGGGCTGGGACCTGGAACCCTGGCCCAGGAGAGCCCGCCCTTCCGACCCTAACTTGGGGAGAAGGAATGTTGTATTGTGTTGAATACTCATCACGACCCATCTTTCAGGTTACATAATCAATTCCGGAGCAGAAAACAATAGGGCGAGATACCTATCAACTGTCCTTCTATGAGGCAGGTAAGAAAACGTGGTGAATCACAAAAAGCAAGGCTTCCAGGCCAAGTTCCATCCCACTAAGCATTACTACTTTCGAGTCTCTTGCCATGTGGAAGAGAGGTCAAAGCACTGGATGGCTGGTCCAACATCTTGCGGAGAAGACACCTGCTATAGCAAGGGTGAAATGGTCAAAAACGGTTCTCCGTCATTAGCAAAAAATTCCTCAACTGATCCAGAAGGGGAAGCCTCCTACTTTCCCACAAATGTTAAATGTGTATGTGGCAATATTAAAGTCAGTGGAATGACTCACCTGAGGGGGTCTGTCTCCTGATGCCCTCTTTCGGAAGGCCTCCAATAGGAGGCATGAATACTTCTGGCTCAGGAAGACGCAGTCCCCTTCCTGTCAGTCACCGAATTTACCTCTCAATATCGGAACGACTGTCTCAGTTACGGGACTTTTAGTACTACAGGAAGGACAAGATCTCCCAGTAGAGATGCGAGAGAAGGAAGGACTGACACTAAGGCTGTTATATATGCTTAGAGAGTTTGGGATTCCTCCTCTGCCTTTTAAGCTTAGACACTCCTGGCAATCAGATACAGCAGCTTCATTAACATCACAGGCATGTATTTCTTTGTTCCCTTCTAGGCTGCAAACGTTATGTGTGGGTGAGCAAGTCGGTAAAATGTCTACACTGCTCCACAATAGTAAGGGTAAACTGGAAACAAGAATGCCAGTTTAAGTGCAGCTGGGATCTGGGGCCCCCTTCTTTGCTGACACACACGGTTTAATGGACAGGGCTTACTTCCAGCCTTCAGCAAGCGTTTTTCTTCCTCTTTCAGCTTGTTCTGCATCAAACGCAAGGTGTTCTCTGCTTCCTGTAGGGAAGAGAATACATTGAGCTCAAAACAGCCACGGCAGCAATAACAGCTCGGGGGAGGGGGAACTGGTCACCATGACCTGCTGCTAAGGTTAAGATCAAGGGTTTCGTAGCCAGCACTGAGCTATAGAATGGAAGGGAAGGTGTTCAAAAGCACAGCGAGCTTCCAAATCTGATCAAACTCCTCTTTTATGTGTGATTTTTAAAAAATAAGAGTGATGTTTCTAGACTTTATGATTACAAAGAAGTGCTTGGAAGGATGTGGGTAATATCTCCTGAAATCTCAGAACCCACACTGTTGTCTGAATAACTTTTCTAATGGCCATGGGGAGGGGGGGGGTAAGAGAGCACTGCCCCCTGCATAGCCCTTTTCTTCTTCCTATGATTCCCAAACACAGAGTTTTGCAAAATGAGAACATTTGCCTAGCATATGTAATTTTAGGCAGGTCACAAAATCACACGGTTTGGGGTGCATTGTTTGATTTGGTGCAGAATTTCAAATGCAGAATTTACACATTTCTTCTGGACCACAGTAAAAAAAAGGTCCACCCACTGCAGCATCCAGCCTGATGCATCTTGGGAGTTCACACACAGGCCATGAGTTCCAGAAACAAGAGAGGCGTTCGACATTTGCACAGACAAAGCAAGCTATGAATAAGAAAGAATGCTTCCGCTCACGTAGAACCATTTTTAAGGGTGGTTTTCTTCCCACTTCCTACCTACAGATTTTAGGATCAGTTAAAAAATAAACCTCCCAGAGATAGTTCAACTTTCACTGAAGTGGGCAAAGGTGGATGTCATGCTTAAAAATCTGGTGAGCACCCCCTGCCTCACTGGCTTTAAGCTGCAGGATCACAAAGCCACTGATAACCCACAGAAGTCTTCTGTATGTAAGGATTCTGGGAACATACACACAAGGTAGATCTGAAAGGATTTATAAAATTAATCTAAAGCCTCCATGGGGGCTTCCACAGGTAGATGCTCCTCAAAAGATTCCCTTGCCCTATGCCAAGGGCTTTTTTCTGGGAAAAGGGGTGGTGGAACTCAGTGGGTTGCCCTCGGAGAAAATGGTCACATGGCTGGTGGCCCCGCCCCGATCTCCAGACAGAGGGGAGTTGAGATTGCCCTCCACGCTACTCCCCTCTGTCTGGAGATCAGGGGGCGGGGCCACCAGCCATGTGACCATTTTCAAGAGGTTCCGGAACACTGTTCCCCTGCATTCCCCCTGAAAAAAAGCCCTGCTGATGCCCCTGCTGGAGGCCTGACGAAAGAGAGCGCCCTTTGCAGAAGCGGCTGGGGGCTGTACTGATCAGGAAGCACAGCAGATTAAAAAGACGTCCAGCTAGGGGCGTCCATCTGTTGTGCCTGACAGTTTGGCACGGAGCAGACAAACATGCCCAGTGGCTATGGCTGGTCTCCAGCTCCGAGAAACTGGACCTCCCTTCCCCTCCCTCTGCGGAATGGGACGTAAATCATCACAACTATTTCCTTGGTTCTTTCTCCTCCCCGCTCTAATTGGCAGAACAGATGGCCCTGCATCTGATACCCGACTGAAAGAGTCTTCGGCGACAACGTGTTAGATAATGCGTTTAGGATGATGGCAGTGAAAAATCTATTTATTTCTCCTAATTAACAGCTCTGCTGAAGACCCAAATATTACCCTTCATCCTTATGGGGGGGGGGAAAGGAGGGAGAAGGGGAAAAACCCCACCTCTGTTGAAGAAATACATTATTTCACTAAAAGCTGTAATGGGGAAGCGCAAGAGGATTATTTAGGAAACTGCAAGCTAAGTTGCCCTCCAACTTGAGCCGCTGCTTCCTGGAGATGAAACTGCCTGGTCTCTTCAAGGACAAGTTTGAAGGCAGGGGCCTAACTGATCAGGCCTTTTAGAAATCAATGTTGTTTTTAGAGAGGCTGAAAAGCTCACTCTGCAGTTGCTCAGGAATGGTTGGTGTAGGGAAAAAAGAGAAGCCAGTTAACAGGCGGCTAGCAACCAATGGTTCAGCCCTTCCAGATATAACGTAAGTTCCCCAAGGCTATTCTCAACATATTTCATAGCAGCCTTGGATTTTTTGCCCCCTCAAGCCACTACTCACCCCCTCAAGCCACTACTGAATAGCATTCCACCAGCAAAATGACACCTTGAGATCGAGAACGGCACAGTGGTTAGAGAGCAGGGCTGTGATCCGGGAGACCGAGGTTCCAATCTCCACTCAGCCCATGCATCTCACTAGGCAACCTCCGGTTGGCTCAGTTCTGATGGCATGTGGAAACCGTGGCTTGTTTTCACTACGGTGAGTCTCTGAAAGTACGTCAGGGTTGGCAGACAATCAATCTGAGCGCAGGTTGCCCAGATAAATGCCGGCTTTGTCCATCACCTCTGTCCCTTCCATTGCCTCCCCTGCAGAGACCTGGCTGCTATTGCAGCCTGCACTGTGGTGAGAGGGAAGCCAGGGGACAACCTAAGATGTCTGCACTTGCCCATCACTCAAAAAAACAGGTTTTACTTACCATAACTGTTGTTCATCTAGGTCTTCCGTGCAGGCACACATGGGACTGCGCACGCGCAGGCCTGCCGATACCGGAGATTTCTATAGCTCTAAACCACTAGGGGGCGCTCTAGCCTCCAAGCGCGCATGCGCGGCCGCTTTCCCGCTGAAACGGCTCCTAGGAGGCGGAGCGCCCCTCACATACCCTCAGTTCCTCTTTCGCCGCCCCCTGCAAGCTAAGTACCAAGAGAGTTAGCGGGGAAGGAGGGAGGGCATGTGTGCCTGCACGGAAGACCTAGATGAACAACAGTTATGGTAAGTAAAACCTGTTTTTCATCTAGGGTCTTCCTGTGCAGTCCCACATGGGAAGATTACAAAGCTTAATACCTGGGTGGAGGTGACGCCAAAGCATCACACAAAGATGGACTGGAGAACCGCTGTGCCCACCGCTGTCTCCTTTCTATCCAGGATGTCCAGCGCATAATGTTTCACGAAGGTATCCGCCGAGGCCCACGTTGCCGCTGTACAGATGTTGTGAAGAGGAACACCTCTGAGAAGAGCCGCAGACGATGCCTGGGACCTGGTGGAATGGGCACGCACTTCCAAAGGGCAAGGTAAGTTAGCAGTAGAATAACAAGTCAAAATAGTTTGGACCACCCATCTCGAGATGGTCTGGGACATAGCCTGTTTCCCTTTATTCTGTCCCGCAAAACAAACAAATAAGTTAGAATCAAGCTTAAAAGACTTAACCCTATCTAAATAAAACAGAATGGCCTTGCGGACGTCCAGGGAATGAAGAGCTTTCTCTGCCTCTGAGGTCTGAACTGGAAAGAAAACTGGCAGTATCAGCTCCTGGGACAGATGAAAACGAGACACCACCTTAGGTAAGAACTCTACTTTGGTACGAAGAACAAAATTCTCAGGGTGTAGCTTCAAATAAGGCGGTTCACAAGATAAAGCCGCCAACTCTCCCACTCTTCTAGCCGAGGTGGCCGCAACTAAAAAGGCTACTTTCATGGATAAAAAACGTAATGGGCAAGAGGCCAACGGCTCGAACGGTTTGGACATCAGGCGAGCCAAAACTAAAGGCAATGACCATTGTGGAATCAGAGCCCGAATAGGGGGAAACAGATTATTCAATCCCCGTAAAAACAAACGTGCAGAATAGTGGGAAAACACAGTTTTCTTGTCAATAGGAGGATGAAAGGCAGAGATAGCTGCCAAATAAACCTTAACTGAACTATTAGACAGGCCTTCCTGTTTAACTTCCCACAAAAATTCCAAAATGTCAGAGAGGGGAGCCAAAAAAGGGTCCAAGGCCCGCTGTTGACACCAGGCCGAAAATTTGTCCCACTTCAAAGCATAGGACTGTCTCGTAGACAGACGTCTAGTGTTAAGCAAGACGTGCGTTACCGCTGAAGAAAAGGCACTCCCAGTCCGATCAGCCACGCCGTCAGTTTGAGTTTCCCGATGTTGTGGTGAAACACCCCCTCGCAGGACAGAAGGTCTGGAACCACCGGGAGACTGATCGACTGATTCTGCAGACTCAGGAGGGAGTGAAACCAGGGTTGCCTCGGCCAAAACGGAGCCACCAGGATGAATGTCGCCCTGTCCCTCTGGATCTTGCTGAGGACCCTGGCCAGAAGCGGGAATGGGGGAAAGGCATAACACAGGGGACCCGACCAACTTAGTTGAAATGCGTCCCCACGTGATCCTAGGCCTACGCCTCCCCTAGAGCAAAAACATGGGGCCTTGCGATTCTCCACTGTCGCAAACAGATCCAGCTCCGGATCCCCCCACCTGGAAAAGATCGGAGCAAGATACTTGTCCTGAAGGGACCACTCGTGGTTGTCCCCTTGGATCCTGCTCAAATGATCCGCCATAGAGTTCTCTACCCCTGGGATGTGAACAGCATGTAACCATACAGCGTGGTCTATAGCCCACTGCCAAAGCCTCATCGCTTCGGTGCATAGTGCCACAGACGCCGTGCCCCCTTGCTTGTTGACATAGAACATTGCCGTCGTGTTGTCTGTCAGGACTTGGACGGACTTGTTCTGGACAGCACCTGAAAAGGAGATCAGAGCATAAAAGATTGCCCTCAATTCAAGAACATTAATGTGCTCCACACGTTCTGACTCAGACCATAACCCATGAGCATAACCTCCCTCACAGTGAGCTCCCCAACCATATAAAGAGGCATCTGTCGTGACAGATAAATGGGTTTGGCGATGCCCAAACTCCACCCCTTCAAACAGGTTAGAATCCTCTAACCACCAGTCCAAAGAAGACACCACCCGTCTAGGAACTGATAATCTTCTATTTTGGGAATCACTGCTCGGGGAAAAAACTGAATTAAACCATAGTTGGAGAGGGCGCATAAACAGTCTGGCTAAAGGGACCACTGCAGTCGTAGAAGCCATGCAACCCAACAGAGTCTGAACAAACTTAGCAGACTGAAAACGACACCTCTTAAGGGTAGAAATGAGCCTCTTAATCTTCGAGGCGCGCTCTGCTGGCAAGAAACCTGCATTACGCACGCCATCCAAAATCACCCCTATGAACTGAATGGAGCGAACAGGATTCAGTTTAGACTTTTTTTGATTAACAAAAAGACCCAAACGGAGACATAAATCCAGAGTGAGAGACACCTGATTGGATACATCAGCCTCCGACTGGCCCACTAGCAGCCAGTCATCCAGGTACGGAAAAATGCAACAGCCCTGAAGGCGCAGGTGGGCCACTACCACTGCCATACATTTAGTGAACACTCTGGGGGCAGTGGCTAAACCAAAGGGCAAGACCCTGTATTGGAAAACACGATGGTCATAGGTAAAACGCAAAAATTTTCTATGGTCAGGGAAAATAGAAATATGAAAATAAGCATCCTTTAAATCCAGGACTGCAAACCAAGAAAATGGGGGCAGCAAGGTCAAAACCATTTGCAATGTGACCATCTTAATTTTCCGAATTCGAATAAATTTATTTAGGCCCCGGAGGTCCAGGATAGGCCTAAGCCCCCCATCCTTCTTTTCTACCAGGAACAGGTTGGAGTAGAAGCCCAACCCAGCCGACTCAGCAGGAATCTCCTCTATTGCTCCTTTCTGTAAAAGAGCTGAGAGTTCTCCCAAGATTTCCGACCGCGGAACATCCAAAGAAAAAACAGGGAGACACAAGTAGGGTAAATCAACAAATTCAACTTTATAACCAAACTGAATTATGGAAAGAACCCAAACATCAGAACAAATTAAACTCCAGGAACTCCAGAAAGCGCTAAGCCTGTCCCCAAAAAAGGGATCAGGTCCCTGTGATTGTCAGAACTGTTTTTGCGATTGGCTCTGATCTTTAGCTTGATGTTGCTGAGAGCCAGGCTTAGGACGTTGGCCCTGCCTCCGTCTAGGAAAGGCAGATTGCGGGCTCTGGTAGGGTCGGTGTGGCTGGTACGCATACCCCTGATAGGGTTGATAACGATGTTGTCTGCCACGCTGGAAGGAACGGTAATACGGACGAGAGGATTGCTGTGGGGCTTGATGTAACACCCCATACGAACGAGCCGTCAGGCGGTCGGTTCTCTTCTTTGACAGATATTCATCGGTCTTTTCCGAAAACAGCGTGGTGCCCTCGAACGGCAAATCCTCCACCTTGCTCCTCGTCTCAGCAGGGAGGGCAGTTGTACGAAGCCAAGCATACCTGCGCAAAATCACAGACGAGAGAAGGGATCTGGCAGCTGTGTCTGCCATACTCCTGCCAGCATTGATCTGATGCCTGGAAAGACGGACGGCCTCCTCTTGTATGACCCGAAGGAGAGTACGCTGCTCCTCAGGAATCTTAGGAAGGAAGGAAGCCACCTTCTTCCACAAAAACAATTGGTAGGCCGCCATCATGGCTGCATAATTAGCAACCTTAATGCCAAACGTGGCAGAGGTATACAGCTTCCTGCCCATGCTGTCAATCTTTCTGCTGTCTTTGTCAGCTGGAGCTGAAGAGGAACCCTGGCGAGAATGAGCCTGCATTTCCTCAGTCACAAGTGATGACGGGGGTGGATGCACTGCAAGGAAGGAATGCACATCATCCTTGGTTTTATAAAGGCTCTCCACCTTTCTGTTAGTAGCCGTAGCTGACGCCGGTCTCGACTGAAGCTTCTTCCAGATGTCAGCAAACCCTTCAATAAGGGGAAAAGCAATTGAGGGAGTAGACCCCGAATAAATATGCTGTAGAATCTTGTCGGTAAATTTGGACTCAGTCGACGTGACCTCCAAATCCAGAGCCTTGGCCATTCTCTGAAGAAGCTCATTGTAGGCTCGGAAATCATCGGTAGGGGAAGCCTCCTCCGAAGGCCCAATTTCTCTCTCAGGAGAGTCCGACAACGGGGATTCGCTGTATCGAGCTCGGCTCCGAGGAGACATCACCTCCGACGGACGGGGTGTTCGATCATGACCAGCATAGGAACCAGCTCTGGGAGACGGTGACAGAGAGACCCTCCGATAACGTCGGTCTGAGAAGTATGAGCCTTCTCTACCATAATAGTGGGTACCTAGATCGTCCCGGCCCCGACTGCCTCTAGACCGGCTTCGATAAGAACAGTGGGAACTCCGGTCGTAGGAGCGGGCCTGTCGACTCCTCGTGGAACGAACCGAGCCCGATTCGTATGACGTCGATCGAGGCCGACCCGATGGTGTAGGGGGCTTGTCAATCGGAACCACATCCACCTCCTGGATCGCCCCCGGCGGAGGAGTCTTGGATGGAGGGCGGTCAGCGGACTCGTCGCGGCCCTCCGACGGGGCTGGAGTAGGACCGGTCGGAACCGAGGATGAAGAAGTAAGTAGGGTCTCCAACACTGCCTTATCATGCTTGCTGGAGTGTTTATGTTTCTTTTTCTTTTCAGAATCGGCTCCAGCAGTTGACTTCGAAGTCGGATCCGAAGCCCTCGGATCCGATATCTCTCGGGGTGCCAGCGGGGTCGCCCTCGGACCCGAGGGAGTCCTGTCAGCACGGAGCTCACAGGTAGGTGGAGAACGGGCCGTCGACGAAGTTGAAGGGGGTCGACTCCGAACGGTTCTCGGAACCGAAGCTGTCGGATCCGACGAACTCCGAGCCGGGGGCCGAACGACTCGGGGACGGATTGGAGCGTGGAGGTCTGGCACCCGAAGTCTCAGAGAGAGGACGGGAAGGCGCAGCCGGTGCAGAAGAGGACTTCGGCGGAGGATCTTCTACCGACATTGCACGCTGCCAAAGGGAGGCATGCAAGCGATCCGCTCGTTTGGCCAGAGCCTTGGGGGTAAACGCGCGGCAATGTTTACACGCCTGAACATTGTGCGTTTCCCCAAGACAGTAGAGACAAATAGAATGGCCATCCGACCTTGTCATTTTGCGGTTACAGGTCTCACAACGCTTGAACAAGGCCGTCTCAGCCATCGCGACGAAGGAAGAGCAAGAACCTCAACGATCGGCGGCGAAAGAGAAACTGAGGGTATGTGAGGGGGGCTCCGCCTCCTAGGAGCCGTTTCGGCAGGAAAGCGGCCGCGCATGCGCGCTTGGAGGCTGGAGCGCCCCCTAGTGGTTTAGAGCTATAGAAATCTCCGGTATCGGCAGGCCTGCGCGTGTGCAGTCCCATGTGGGACTGCACAGGAAGACCGTAGATGAACTATAGTTAGCACTAACAGCAGCTAATAAACCAGCTTTCAAACATGGCTTCAGATTCTGGTTTAAGGTACTAGAACTAACCATGATAGGATAAGGGAGGGGCCTGTGTTTGGATGATCACACAAATTATAGTTATTTTAATTCAACTACGGTTTTGTGTGATGCTTGATCTGAGCCCTGGAGGGAGGGATCCCCTGGGCTCCCTAGAGCACATAAACCCATGAGCGACACTCTCACAGTGCAATCCTAAGCAGACCTACACCCTTCTAAGTCCACGGAAGTCAACGGACTTAGAAGGGTGAAACTCTGTTTAGGATGGCCTTGTGAAAAACCTAAAAGTAAGCAATCACCTTTGTTATTCTCTCAGGTCTGTTTTCTGCATATTTCTCTTAACCGCCCTGATAATCCATATTGTGGATCTCCAGAACTCAAAGTGCTTCATGGGCCCACAATACCAGTAATCCACGCAAGAGCCCAGTCAAGGAGGATGGCCCGATTGCAGAAATGGGGGTGGGGGGAGAGGGGGGTGTTACTGAGCCTAAAAGAACAGTGGCTTTCCTAAGAATTTTCCCGAGGCTGAAAGGAGATTTGACCTGGGGTGATTTCCAGGCTTGCCAGCTCGCTCTTTTTCGGTAAAAGCAGTGGCAACATCTGTGTACATTTGCAGCTGCAGGCACACTGCTGCACTTGGGCCCTGGCAAGCAGCCCGAAACCATGGCCTCATTATGGAAAAGAAGCCGCTACAAGTCAACAACCGGAAGGAGATTAAGACTCCTTTCTCAATCGGTCACAAAGGCTGGGCTTCAAGCCGTTGTGATTGTCTAGTCTTCATTTTTCAAGTACTGACTGCATATTCACAAGTCAGAGGAAGCAGCCACTTGAGAATGGAAAAAAAAAATCCCCCAGAGAACATCCGTATATGCAGAGATCCAAACCTACTCCAGATACCTCTTGAGACTTCACATAGGTTTTCTTCATGTTTGAGTGTAACCATGTAATCCTAACTATTCAAAACATTATTACAACATAGTTATTTTAAATCTGGAGCATAGAGTATTATTACACATAACAAAAGCATCAAAAGCAGAGTAGAAATTCAGGCAGCCCCCACACAAGTTCCTCAGGAGGCAGCTAAAGCCACTGCTGGACATCAGTCTTGCAAAGGCCACTTGGTGGTACGGATCTTCAGTGGCCCTCTTTGAGCTGGGGCAATGGCACAGGTTGCAGAGACCCCATGCCTGAGTGCCTACACCCTGTGTGAGCTGGCCCATCCATGGGCAAGAAAAGGTCACATAGTGAGTGCGAGAGAGAGAGGGAGGGGGGCAGAGGCTTTGAAAGGTGAGGAGAAAGGGGAGGCAGCCAGGACTCTGTTTGACACTGAGAGATCCCTGTCTTTCAGTGCTACACCTCTGAAGATGCCAGCCACAGCTGCTGGCGAAACGTCAGGAACTACAATGCCAAGACCACAGCAATACAGCCTGGAAAATCCAAAACAACCAAAAAGTCATATACTTCTGACAGGCTCTTGCTCAGACCATTACTTCAGCTCCACCCACTCAGACTGCTACTGGTACCTTCAAAAGGTCGTGTCCGGGGTCTGAGGCTCAGCCCCCAGACTTACCAGGAGAAGGGAATGGGAGGCAGTTGGGGGACAGCCACCCAGCCAGCCCAACGGGCACCCAGGATCAGAGCAGACCAACAACAGAAGGGGGGAAGGAGGCATCCCCGCCACAGGAGGGCAAAGAAGCACCCAAGCTTCAGAGAGTCAGGCAAAGCAGGTGGAGGCCAGCTAGCCCCACCCTCTGGTGAGAAGGCAGGGGGCTGGGCAGGGAGAGTGAGGACCCCCAGGAGGGGAGTAGACCCGAGGGAGCAGGCGCAGGAAGCAAAGGCAGTCAGCCAGCAGCCTTACCAGACAGGGAGAAGAGGCAGCCAAAGCAGCACAGAGCCACGGCCCAGCCTGCAGGCCAGCTAGAAGGCAGTAGCCTGGTCCAGGAGAAGTCAGGAGCAAAACAATCCCAGGTGAAGCCCCCTGAGGCAATCTGCAGGAAAAGCTTGACAGCCAGCCAAGGAGGCACAGGTGTACCTGCCTGAGTTGGCCAGGGCCGTGGATAGAGTGCAGGAGGGTGGGGGTGGCTGACAGGTGGAGCAGGGAAGAGATGAAGGGATAAAAGGGAAGTCCACTCACAGGGCGGGGTGGGTTGTGTAGGAGTGTGGTGGAGTTTGGAGGGAGAGTGAGCGAGCGCAAGAGTGCGCGCACGCACATGCGTGCGCACAAGAGAGAGGCTTTGAAAGGCGAGGAGAAAGGGGAGGCAGCCAGGACTGTGTCGGGTTGAGCAGGCCTGCGAGTGGACTGAGAGGGAGCGAGGGTGATGTATACCCCCCTCCTTTCACAGAGCAAGAACCTGCACTGTCCCTGACAGCTTCCCAGAATCAAGGTCAGGTGTGCCGGTGCCCCGCATAGCAGCACTCATGGCGGAAGCTGACAAGTCACAAATTCAGATGAAGCAGGTAGGGCTCTCCACTAGGGGAGGATGAGAGAAGTTCTAGTTGTGTTGGACTATTCTGCTCTCCTCCCCTGGTCCTTTGTGCCCCTTCTCCCCCTCTCCCCAGATAAGCAGTGCCACCCTCCTCCTAGAAGGCATGCTCCACATTTTTCAAATCATGATTCTATTGTAAGGCTGAAGCATTGGCTGTGCCTGCTCAGCAGGTCTCTCAAGGCCAATCCCCACCTGCCAGGTGCTATAAAGCTCAGAGCCTCTTCCCTGGCTGACACAACATTGCCTAACCCACCTCCTATTTGCCATCTTGGACTACCCTTACTTGGTCTGACAATGCCTCTTGGTACTGCCAGCTATTCTCAATCTGACCCTTAGCTGTGCTGACTATACCTCAGTCTCTGGCCCTTGGATCCCAGCTGACACCACTGACTGAACTCCTACAGGTTGAGCACCTGTAACTCAGCCACAGGAGCGCGTCCTGCACCAACAGCCAACATTTCCAAGTGAAATTCTGTCCCCAGTAGAGATGCTGAGATGTTGCCAACCACAAGTTGTGCCAGTCTGCTACTAGGACCAAAAAGGGCTTTTTAAGATAACAAAGGGGAAAGAATTTCAAAGCCCTCAGTTTGGACAGAGATATAAAAGCCAACCCTATCGGCAAGAGAAGGCTCGGGAGCAAACAACTTGGATGAATACCCGGAGTACCGAGCTATAGAAGGCAATGTCTCTCTTTCACAAAAAGCCATTTCAAATCTTCATTCTTCAGCCTCAAACTGGTGTAGTCTGAAGGCTGCACATTCGTATTCTCCGCTATTTCAAATTACGTGTCAGATATGATCTCTGCATCAGCTCCTGGAAGAACAGCTGTTCAACACTGTTGCACGGTGTTCCCGTCCTTGTAATGAGCTCTGACGGATCACAACCGACTCTTCACTAAACCTCCATTCCCAATTCTCTTTCAGTGGCCAATTTTTAAATTATCTTTCCTAGACTCTGAAGTGGGGCATTTTATCCCTTTTCTAATTTTTTATTTTCATGAGGGACATATTAGGATTGTCCTCATTCACAGCTGATCGCTTTGTCTGAAAGATCCCAACATTGCCATCTTTGTTAACCCAGTTTATCAAACATCAACCAGAAAGGAAGTTCATCTTTTATAAAACACAGATAACATTCAGAATAAGAGCAATAGATGGAAATGGCTTCCTTTCAAGACCAGGCCTGGCCATATGAAGCAGCCCCACACCTTGGCCAGCAAATCTGGGGGCATCTTTAAAAGGCAGCCAACAGCGATCTATTTAATGACTACATTTCCCCCTGCAAGGTCACTTCTCTTTCTTTGCGCTCAGGCAGGGAAATGTCGTGGGCCATCTCTGCTGTCTATTTCTCAACTGCACCACTGGAGATCAAACTACCATAACATGCTTTAGAGAAATGTCTGGACATTTTATATATGACAATGGCAGCGAGATTATACGTGAAAAAATGGAAAAGGTCATTACCCACAACACAGGAATGGTTGACGAAGATGATAAAAAACTTGCAGAGATGGTTAAACTTACATCTATGATTAGAGAAAAGACATGATCTACATTTATTGCTAACTGGAAAACCCTGATAGACTTTTTGTGTGTAACAGAAAAAAAAGAACTGATGATTTGTGGATTCGATGATTAAGGGACGGGGGGGGGGGGGGACAAAACTGCATAATAGAAAAGGAGAGCCTTAATTTTTGTAATTATAGTGTAAGTGTAAAGCTTGTGATTTTACTTGTATTTGTCATAGAGAAAATCAGAAGACACTTCTTTATTTGGTTGTTGTGGATTTTCCGGGCTGTACAGCCGTGGTCTTGGTGTGACTGTGACACTGAGAGATGTCTGTTTTTTGGTGCTACACCTCTGAAGATGCCAGCCACAGTTGCTGGCGAAACGTCAGGAACTACAATGCCAAGACCACGGCAATACAGCCCAGAAAATCCACAACAACCATCGTTCTCCGGCTGTGAAAGCCTTTGACAATATATCACTTCTTTATTTCTTTATATTTTTTATATTTTTTCTTTTTTCTTTAGCTTTGTATTTCTATCTTCTTTTTAATTTTTTTTTGTTAATTTAAATCTTATGGTTCTAAAAAATTCTTAATAAAATTTAATAAGAAAAAGAAAAAAGAGAAATGTCGGTTCATGACCACTGCTTCAGGATACAGCATTTGTATCCTCTTTGGCTACTCACAGACCTCTCTCTCATGTTGTGATGGGCCTTACCCGTCACACCTTGGTGGTGGGAGAGTGGGGTCACAAAAACTAATGGGAAACCCTGGTGATCAAGCACATGCTGGCTGTCCTGGGAACCTGAACTTGACCTAAAGAAGAAAACAGAGCAGATACTGGAGGGGTTGCATGTGGACATCAGAAGGACTGGACAGAGAAGGCAGGGGGGCTGGGAGGGCAAAAACAACCACCACAGGAGAGCAGCAGGAAATTGTTTAGGGCACTGAATGCTCAACCTATTACCACCACCATTCCTGTGGCTTCCAACCTGTCAGGCTACAAAGCAGACCTTTCTTATTTTAAAGAGACTCAGTGCAGTAATCCTGAAGGCAATTTACAACAAATTATGCAAGAACTGTGAACCTGGCTTATGTCTCAGAACAATTAAGTCTTGATGAAAATGCAATCCTGGACCGAGGCACCAGCCGTCTTGTGGGGGCCTTTGCATTCACACAGTGTCTCATTTGAGCTGCTACTAGAGATGGGCACGAAATCAAATACGAACCCAAAAAACTCACAAACCGGCCCAGTTTGTGGTTCGCGAACCAGTGGTTCGTGGAAGCTCGTTTCCACGAACTTCCACAAACTGGTCTATTGGTTCGTTTGGTTCGTATTAAAGGGGCAGTTTAAATGGCCATTTCCCCAGGGAAATGGCCATATAAACTTTTCCTGCCGCTTGCAAGCGGCAGGTCCCTTTAAGCTATCAGCTGGCAGGGGGGGATTCTGCCTGCCTGCCAGCTGATAGTTTAAAGGGATCTGCCCCTTGCAAGGCAGGAAAGGGCCCTTTAAATTGTCAAATGCCCCTTTCTCTGCTGCTGCTAAGCGGCCGGAAAGGGGCATTTAAATCCCACGAACTGGTTCGCGAACTTGTTCCAGTTCGTGCCAGTTCCTGGTTCCTGGTTCGTGAAAACCCACGAACCACGAACTTCATGGTTCGGTTTTTTTGTGGTTCATGCCCATCTCTAGCTGCTACATGTGCAAAACCAGCAGTGTTTACATCAGGCCAAGCTGAGGGGATGCAGCATGAAAGCTTTTCCCAGCACTGTGGTGTTCCTGCTGTCTAGGGTGAAACAATGAGATACAATCCCACCCACCCCAGAAGTCTGCTGCCTTTTGTGAAGGCATGGAGTCTCGGGTAGCTACCCCCTGGCAATTCCTGGTCCCACCAGTAGTGCGAACAGAATGGTTTCCTCGCCTTTGGTGTTGAGTAGGCCTTCCTACCCTTCCCAACTGTGCTAAACAGAGCTCGCTCATTCTTCCTGGCATTTCCTTTTGCACCACCTTTCTACAAAAATATTCTCAAAGAAAGATCTTCAACAACAAAAGATATCCCAAAATAAATCTTTCCGAACGAAATGAACAAAAGTGAGAGTTAAGGACAAAGAAGGCACATCAACAAAGACACATATTCAAATGTCAGAGTACTTAACAGTTTTTTTTTAATAAGAAAACCTGTTAATAATGTAACCAACTTGGCTCCGAAGGCAACGGGAGAGTGGAACCATCTTCCCCCTCCCAGTGCACTTTTAAGTCTTAGCACAATGGCTCAGCAAACAGTCCTGGATCTTGCCACTGGCCTGCAATTCCTCCAACAAGAATTCTCCATTCCAACTGTCCCTGCTGCTGCCATAGCTGCATCAGAGCAGAAGGTATCTGTTCTGCAAGAATATCTTGCCATCCTGGATTTAGAACCAGTACTGACGGAAGCCCCTCCCACCGGGACCGAATAATCTCGCTAGAACAGAAGCATCTCTTTAGTAAGCTGAGAACCTCGTGGCTGGTAGGCGAAGTTGGAGGAGAAAGAAACAGAATGCAAAGATGGGACTGCAGAGAAAGTAAATCAGTAAAGAAAGCTGCACTAGAGTAAACTTGTGTGCAAAAAGAAGGCCAGCCAGGGACCAGAGCGTGCAAACAAAGTCCTGCTCAGAGAATCAGTATACTTTCCAATGGCAGATTCTTTGCAAAACAGTAAGATCGATCAGGGACCTCTCCAATTAAATCAAGCATGGGCCTGTTGGAACAAGATGTTGTCTCAACAGCCGTCTTCTCTATTTGCTTACTTCTCTCTCTGGACCCTGAGAAAGAATGAATTGTAATGATTCAATCAAAGCTCATTTGCTGTTCTCGTGATGCATTATGTTTCTCATTGTCCTTGTTTACTTGGGTCTCTTGGCTGGAGGGGTGGCATTCATATGACTACCTCAGAGGATTCCAAGGAGGACAGCTCAGGATTGGCTTGCTTTCTTTGATGAAGTTTTGCAAATCAAATGGGTTGCTGGTGGGAAATTACTAGAACAGCTGTGGCTTCTGTGAGCATTACAAGGGATATTCACAGGCTGGGGATTTCAGAATTGTAGACTTGCGTAGCAGAGATGATGGGGAAGGATACAAACCTGATGTAAGAAATCAGATACAAAAGAAAGACATTTGCTCTTTCCCACTCTTGAGTGTGGCTTGCCATAGATATGGTTTTCAGTGTGGTACTACTTTGCTATGCATGAAGGTTTGCAAAAACTCCACAACGGAATACATTCAGAGAGAATTCCAAACGCTTTATGAACATGATCTTTCCGTAATCCTTGCAATAGTCCATATTGCTGTGCTCTGATTTCAGATGGACTACTGAGGCTGGACTTGCCCACAGCCAGCTCGTGAGTTCTCGGCATCAATGGGATTCAGACTAGATGCTTCCCAATTTGTAGCTTATTCTTTTACCCACAGCACTAAACCTACTGCACCTTGTCTGGAATACTCCATGCGCAAAGGCACAGACAAGCCCCCAGTTTCTGTGGGACACAGAACCATGGGTTTGTGGGGGGTATATTGTCTGGGGCTGCAGTTGGAGGCACTGAGGAGTTCTGGGGCCTCATCCTGAGACTCAAACAAGGTGAGCTGCTTGAAGCTGAAAGCTTCTCTGCCTCTGGTTCAAGCAGGATCTCTCTTGCTCTCTGAAAACAAGTACGAGGGGCCCAGCCTCAAGATGCAGTTGGCTTGTTACATCAGGTCATCTGGGCCTCTGCGTACTGGTCAGAATCCCACCACCTGAATCCATTTCAAAAAGATGGCTAAGGCTTAAGGCTAGTTCAGTCCACACCCTCCTGCTCCATACACAGCCCAGCCCAGAATTCGGAGGAAAGTAAAATGCATTTGCACTTCTAGAAAGTGACAGAAAATGCTGCTGCTTCCCATCTAGCTCCCATTTTATCTACTTCACACTTCTATTTTCTCAGGCACCGTCATCCCTGCAAGGCCACCTGGTTTAACAAGGTCTCTAAGAGGCTATCTTTACCCTAGGATTTGAAAAAGCTGATGTGATCATAATATATTGAAAGAGCCACATGGCACCTGTTCTTAGAATCAGTAACCGACGGCACCACCTGTTCTTAGATGCAGTAATTGACCGCGGGCCAGCTGGTACTCCAATGCTGAAGCGCTTGGTTAAGGTCACATAATCGAGAGCAGGGGATTCCAACCCTTCAGAACAGCAATTGTGCCTCAGTTACATAAAGAAAAGTAACTCTGGTGCCAGCAAGCTGCTCATGCTAGAGAATTCCAAGGCACGGTTCTCTGAGAACAGTTTGTGCTCAAGGAGTTGATTGTAATGAATTGATCCCACTAGAAGGGTAAGGCTAGGGGAGTTAATCATTTCAGGATCAATTGAATTGCACAGAAACCTGTACTCCAGTTCTCCTTACCTTACCAAATAAAAATGGCAGCAGCCTTCACTGTCTGCCGTGGATGGGGCAGGTGGCCAGAGGGCACAAAAGCCCAGGGGAGATTCCTACTTCCAACCCTTGCTTGTTTCAGATGGAGCAGCAATGCAGATGGGTTGAGCAAGACGAAGGGGGTGATCAGGACCCAGGTAGACTATCCTAAATAATAACTAAGAGGGCTCAAAAGGCCACAAAGCAATCAATCATTTACACTGCCCAAGTGTTTGATTAGGATAACTGATGTGGGACTGGAACTTTAAAAAAAAACATTCAAGAAGGTGATCTTATTTAAAGTGTGCATGCTTGTCACCAGTTTTTAAAAATTGTGGCTCCTGAGCCACTGAGTGTGTACCACTGAGCTGGGTTGTGGCTTGCTTGCACAAGCTTCAGAGCTAGAAAAAATGAAGAGGAACTCATAGGCTGGAATTGCTGCAGCAAAGGAGCTCCATGACCCACTTTAATGTTGCAGTCTGACTCAGGAGGGAAAATGACCCCACAACAATGGACAATGGCTCCTCTCAACAATTCCCGAGTGAAAGGGTCAATGTGCTCCAAGGCTGAGGGCTGCCGATTGCCAAGACTTACTGGGAGAGGCTACAACAATGTACCTTGTCCCATGACACAGAAGTGAAGCAAAAGGTAACTGCATATTCCAAATGGCAAAAGGAGGAAATGCTTCACTGTCCAACAGGAAAGGAAAGACCTTCTACTGCTGCCAGAGGTACTAAGTGCTTCCATGTTATAATGGAGGAGTCACAAAGCTCTGTTGGAATATCAGTCTCTTGAGTTCCTCCACTGGAAAGTCTGAGGGAGCAAAGGAAACTTTCGTCTGAATATTTGTAGCCCAACTACTGTGTTAAATTGGGGCGGGGGGATAATGTGGAAGAGATGAAACAGGAGCAAGAGACTGGAAGAGGACAGGATGCATACGTGTGACTCAGGATGGCAGCATGAAACTCACTAAGATTCAAGAAGTCATGTGACAGCACAGTCACATGACAGGAAGGAGGCAAACTCATCCTCTCGTCTCCACCGCCCAGTGACCCCTCCTCCCACCTTCATGCTGCTCCACTGACAGTGCCTGCAAAGCAAGGCAGGTGGTAGAGCTCCTTTGCTCTCTATGCATGCACAGAGAGCAAGCGGCAAGGTCTTCTGAAATGAACCCCCTCCCAAAAAAGGAGGTTTCACAACCTAGGCAGTGGGCTCCACGAACCACCTAAAGGTCCCATGCCGGATGCTGAGACTGTGTTACGTTATGAAATGCAGCCAGTCAATGGCTGCAGGACGAGGGAAATGGTTTCAAGAGGCTGCTGCATGCAAGCCATTCAGTGCCACATTAATTAAAATGCTAAAACCTTTGTTCTGTCCTTTTTCAATTAAGAAACGCTGTCTTAACGGATGTCATCAGTCGTACAACATCAGCACGGGACATGCAATCACCATGTGTACTGAGCGTATCACAGATTACAAGCCCATTATTCAATGCTGATCTTTCGACTCCAGTGAGATTTCACCCTGGAAACTTTCATTTGTCTACGAGCATGGAGGAAGAAGCCATTCCTTAGTACTTCTAGGAGAGCAACTTAACATAATCACATAGTAATTTTATTCTTTTAGTCTGTTGTTCAGCTAAATACTGGTTCTAAAAATGTTAGGTGTGTGTGTGCGTGTGTGTATAGGGAATACCATTTCCTCTATATTATGGTTTTGAAAGATTAGTTATCTAAAACAAAAGGAAAATCAAGTCAGGGACATTTATCAAAGATCCATTTGACTTATTGTCGAAGGCTTTCACGGCCGGAGAACGATGGTTGTTGTGGGTTTTCCGGGCTGTATTGCCGTGGTCTTGGCATTGTAGTTCCTACAATGGAACTACAATGCCAAGACCACGGCAATACAGCCCGGAAAACCCACAACAACCATCCATTGGACTGTTCAGAGAAGCGGGTGTTGCAACAGATGAAACATCTATACATATTTTTAGGTTGTTACTTGACCCCTCTATCTATTCTGCTCCCTTGCTTGGTTTGGGTTGAGTTTGTGGGGACCTTCCCCCACACCCCCCTTTTTTCTTCCTTGTTGAAACATCATTCTCTCCAATTTCTGATGTTATTTTTCTATGAAAACAAGAGACAGAGGAAAGGAAAAACCAGGACACAAGCGGAGCCATTCCCAAACAGTAGCAAATCAGCCTTCTTATTTATGCCTGCTACTTTCGCTTGCCATCAGAGATAACAGAGCACAAGCAAAGGGAAGGAGCACAGAAGGCCCCCCCTGAAGAGCACGCCTGGTTCTCAGCAGGAGACAAAATCTCATTTTATTTATTTATTTAGGATATTTCTATGCCGCCTCTTCAGAATCCTGCTCAAGGCAGTTTACAATGAAAACAATGTAACCATCTAAAAACAAGTCATTAAAAACAAGCCATTGGATATAATCATAAAAGCTATCCATAAAACAGAAGCCAACCATTTAAAAAGCTAGTAAGATCATTTAAAGTGAGGAGGAAAGGATGTGTTTTGGGTTGGTTCCTAAAAGCAAGTCAAGTGGCTGCAAGGCAAGCCTCAAGAGGAAGGGCATTTCAAAAGTGAGGTGCCACCACAGAAAATGCCCTGTCTCTAGTTGCCACCCCCCTCACCTCTGAAGGGCACAGACAGCAGGGCTTGAGAGGCAGATCTTAACTAACGGGCTGGACAGTGAGAGGAGGCGGTTCTTCAAGTACCCTGGCCCAAAGCCACTTACGGCCTTAAAGGTAAGAACCAGCACTTTAAATTGTGCCCAGAAAGAGATGGCTAACCAGGGCAGATCTTTCAGCACAGGGGGAGCATTTTGGCCTTCAGCTTGTCACCTTTCCAGAGCCATTTGATTTGCTGTTGTGGGGAATAGGATGCCGGACTAGATGATCTGATTTTCTGAGAATTTTATGACCCTAGATTGAAAGAATGAGCCAGATCCCCCCCTCCCCAAATAATCAGCCCCTTCCCATGATTTTCGTAACTTTGTATTGCATGAGTTAAACTGGACAGAAACAAATTCAGAGGCAGAAACGAAGATCAAATGGGTCGTATAATATTTGAGAAGATACAACTCTCACCTCAAATCTCTCCTGCTCCATGCGGTGCTGGTCATCCAGCCGCTGCTCCAGATAGGTGAGATTCCGAAACTTCTCCAGGTATAAGCTGTACTGTTTCTGCAACTCCTCTTCAACCTTCTCATATTCATCCATAAAGGCTGGGCTGCAGGGGGTGGTGGTGGTGGTGAGACACAAAGACCAGGAGCATGAAGAGCTGATGTAGCGGGAGGGGACTACGAGACCCAGGGCCACAAGCCAGAAACTGGGTTTGATTCTCACCCTCGTCATGACCTCACTAAGTCACATCACTTAAGCAGGTCACTTACCTTCCGTCAACCTCAGCCCAACTGCCTGTAATATGCAGATCACATCACTGAACTTCTTTGCAAAGCTGTTGTAAGGATTACAAGAAGAGGAGCTCTAAACACTGGAACATTATAAATACTACTGCCATTTGCAGATGCAGTGAATGTACTCCCTTGGCTAACAGCTCACTACTTGTTCTTTAGCAGTCCAAAAGAAAAGCCCCCAGAAACTAGGCAGCGAATAAAAAGAAGTCCATATTCTTTATGCCTTTGTAACTCTCATGAGGCTGGGTACAGTGCCTTGAAGCTCGGAAAGCGGATTATGCAGAGAAGGGGAAATGCATTTGTGGTATATTTTGCAGGCTCACACAGAAGCCCATGTACCTGAGGCAGCTGCCTCTTCAGTACAAATGCTCTTTAAATTCAAAGCAACGATTTCATCTTCTTAAGTTCAGGATGCATAATTTCCTGGCAGATTTTGCAAGCTGCCACATAAAATTTTGCACAACAAATTGTGATCTGGGAGTTATCACCCTCAAGGCGCATTCTAGAAATATCATAATCTGAATGGCCAGGAAACCTTTTAAGCAGTGGAGAAATAATTTTTAGGCCTATTTCCTGATAAAAACAGCAATAAAGCAGAATGACTCCACCTTGCTGGCACCACAAGGGCGGAGTGTCTCCCAAATGGAGATCTTTTTAGATCTTCCCTCTAACACCACAGAGGGAAGAGCTCGCCATCTTGCCAGGGAGAATGAAATATAAAAGCCTATGGTCTATATTCTAATTTTTCGCATAATAGCCTCCTAGAAATAGAGTCAAAGGCTGTTTTCAAGTCAATAAAGGCTGCATATAACAAGAACGAACTGTTGGTTGCGTATTTTTTCAATTAAATGTTGCATAATCAGGTAATCCTCAAAGTTGATCTACCCTCCCTGAAACCAGCTTGTTCATCAGAGAGTAAATTTTCTTGCTCTATCCAGCTTTGAGTCTATCCAGAAGATGACTGGCATACAGTTGGCTTATTATACTAAGTAGGCTGATCGGTCTGTAGTTGGTTGGATCATCCCTCCTCCCGTTTTTTAAAAAAATGTGTAATAGCCTGCCTCGAATCCTCTGGAATATGCCTGGTAGAATCAATATAAATAAAAAGTGCAGCCAATGGAGGAGCCCACCAATCAATATTATTAGTTAGAAGTTCAGGAGGGATGTTGTTGATGCTTGGGGTCTTTCCTTTCTTTAGCTGATTTATAAGCGACATAACTTCTTTTACTGATATTGGAGGCCACTCAGGAAGATTAGTTGGACTTTGCAAACAAACATCTTGTAAATCCTCTGTGTAGATCTTTCAAAGTATGTTTCCCAAATATCAGCTGTAATTACCGAATCGAGAGAGGAAGAATGCTTTAATGAATGTTTAGAGATTATTTTCCAAAACATTTTGGAATGTTCATCTCTAGCTGCCAGTATTAATCTGTACCATGTAGACATTCTGCTCGCTTTCTTCTTTTTGGCCACTATTTGTTTGTATGATTTCTTTGAAACTAGAAAGAGATGGTAAAGACTCAAACTTTCTGGTGCAGAAGCAGTTTTATATGCTTGGAATGTGGAACTGAGAACTCTTTTAGCTTCCAAGTAGTCCTTACCAAACCATCACTGTGAAGGCCTTTTCTGAATCTTCCCTTGTGGTCCCATGTCATGTGATAATGAAGCCTTCAATCTCCAAAGGAGGTTGTCAAATGGGATCGGGGGATAACACCCTCAGGATAATCCATGGTGGCAGCTCGAATGGTCAAAGAATTCTCCTCAGCCAGTATACCTTTCATCTTGTACTCAAGTTGAGGCGACCACTTGGCATGACAATCCGCACGTTCCATTGGCAAGATTATTTGATCCAGATTGAATTTTAAACGAAATCTCCTGAGATGGTGGACTTAAACGCAGAAGGAGAGGTAAATGATCTCCCTCCAGATCAGGTAAAACTTGGAGGTTTTTTGAAAAATGGAAGCAAATTCCCACTGACTAAAATATAGCCAATAGTACTATTCCTTTTCCCCACTATAAACATGCGGTCACCTGGATGGTTCGTATATGTGGATCCATTCAAAATGTGCACATTTAACCTTCTGACCATACTAACAAAACAGGAGCCGGCAAAGTTGGCCTTGCCATCTTTTGAAGAAGAGTGGTAACAGGTAGGGATTTGTTCCTCATCCAGGGCTACTATAGGCACTTAATATTTTTTGTAGAGAAAATGATCATTAGGACCTATTCTTGCATTAAAACCCCTCCTACTAAGACCTTGTCCACTGGGATACCCAATAAGAGGTCCTCAAGATACTGTTCCAAATCAGACCAAATAGTTGATGTGTTCATATTTCGTTGCTGAGAGGAAGATATATGTTGACCACTAACAGTAAATCTGAGCCTAAATGAAAGAGAACAGCCACTGCCTGATGTTTCAAAGCATGCAGAATTGTAGTCCTTACTGCCAGGGAGGTAGAAACTAGGATGCCTAACCCCACCCCCCCTTAAACCTTCCTGGGACCTTGCCAGTTACTGCACCAATACTGTAGGATTTGTAGCCATCGATTGGTAAGATCACTAGCTGACCGAGTCTCTTGTTTCTCGAATTTCTCAAGTTCCTGGCATTCCATCTTTTGCTTGGTGAGGTAAGGGGTTTTCTTGCTGCAAAGCAGTTGCTGCCCAAAGCATATTCAAAAGTTATTAAGCAGTAAAACCTTAACCTCTGAGAGCTCCTTTGAAAGTGCCCATGCTGGCCATCGCCCAACCGGAAGTCCTTTTAATGGAGGGTTTTAATTCCCTCATTTGGAAAAGCTACACTTAATTATACAGTAATGAGCTAAACTAGCAACATGGCACTGAAAAGGATCAATACCTGGAAAACCGGATAATTACACAGGTGTAATGAGAGGGTGCAAATTAACAGGTGGCAGAAAAATTGTGCTTCTAACGCTCCTCAGACAACTGAGTTCCTCCGGCTCAAGGCTCCCCCTCCGTTCCAGAGGGCCCGAAGCCTGTGCCTTCACTGCCCTGGCCCTTCACCCAGTCCTTACCGAACACTCTGGAGAGTCTGCAGCCGCTTCTGGCTCCTTTCCAGCTCCAATTTCCTCTTTTCAATCTTGGCTTCCAGACTAGCTTCATCTGCAGCCACGTTGCTGAGCAGGTCCTTGGTTTTCTGGACTTGCTCCTGCAAGAAACCATGAAGTACAATTTCTGGAGAGGAGGAGAATTACCAAGCAACGTGTTTTTCTCACACAGGCAGTTCCCTGTCGCAAGCACTCTTCTCCCACAGAAGAGGCTTCTTCTTCTGCTTAAGGCCATACTCGATTTTTGCACAGAGCAAAACTGGGACCGCTCTCTATCAAGGTATGGACAGAAACTCATCAGACTCGGGTTTCAAACACCACCCAGCCCAGATCCTTCCAGCCAGACTGGAAGATGTCTGTCTGCACATCTATAAAGGCTATCTAGTACATTTGCACCCTGACCTTCCTCCCAGGAGCTCAGGAAGGTCTACATTGTTTTCCTCTGCTCCGTTTTGTCCTCACAACAACCCTGTGAGGTAGGTTGAGTGCACACAACTGGTTCAAGGTTACCCAGCAACCTTAATGGCAGTGTAGGGATTTTAACCCAGATCTCTTAGATCTCAGAGCCTTGCTACAAGTGACATTTTACACGTGAAGGATAAAGGATCATTTTCGCAAGTCTTTCTGGGAACTGAAGGTCCTCTCCCCCACCCCTTTTCCTTCTGTTCCTTCCCCTCGCTGCCTGAAGAGACAGAGAAAGCCTATGGCAACATCAGCTTTTGCAAATCGTCTTGCTGGGGGGGGGGGCGGGAAATGCTCCGGAGAAAGCTGAGAAAGTTGCAGCTGCCTGCCCCAAAGATCATTGAGAGCCGGCTTGTGACTGGAGGAACGATTTGCAAAAGTTGCTGTTGCCGCAGGCTTTCTCTGTCTCTTCAGGCAGCGAGGGGAAGGAACAAAAGGAAAAGGGGTGGGGGAGAGGAACTTCAGTTCCCAGAAAGACTTGCGAAAATGATCCTTTATCCTTCACGTGTAAAATGTCACTTGTAGCAAGGCTCTCAATCTCTAAGTACTACACCACACTCTTATTTAAGACTTGGATGAGGAGTTGCTATCATAGAGGAAGGCCAGTGGCTCTATGAGGTCAAGGTTTTTGGGGGGCACAGGGAGGTCTGTTCGAAAACATTTTTCCTTAAATACATGCTACTTCCCATGCCAGGAATTTTCTAACAACAAAGGGAGTTGGTTACTCCATTTCAAACCTTCCTCCCATTTGTCATTTTTATTTGAGGTCTCAGAAAAAGGCCATGGGAGTCAATTAGACCCCAATTAAAGAGAACGGGGAAAATGAAACGCTGCTTGTCCAAGGCATTGGGGGTCTACATGACCCAAGGTGTGGGAACACTCTAATTCATGACCACAGGTAAGAGAAGGAGGCGTCCACTGGTCTAGAATAGTTGCACTTCTGCAATCAACAGTGATCCTTAATACAATTTCCAATTTTTTAGGCTATGCTTGGTGTCATCCTCCATTTTTTCTCCCCCTGTGTTTTGCTTTTAAACTATGGCTTAGTTTGGTCATAATGCCAGATTAGCAAAGTGCTTTCTACCTGAGAAGGAAAGTCACAGAGACAGAACAGAAACCTGCAGTGCAGGGGGGCCCTAACAAGGACTGTGAAGCAAATCAGCTCCAGAAAGCAGCAAACTCAAGTCTACTGGCACAGGCATGATGCTTGTCCTGTGTTTTGATTCTCCTGCCAGCATCTGTAATTGCCAAGGGTAAATCATTTTTCCAAAATTACATTCATTAGAGAACACATGGACTGTCTGATAGTCCCACCCACAGCCATTATTCCCCCTTAAAAATTGCAATCAAAGCAATCAAGATCACAGAGGGGGAAATAGATGCAGAGGAGTTAGCCGTGTTAGTCTGTGGTAGCATAATCAAAAAGAGTCCAGTAGCACCTTTAAGACTAACCAATTTTATTGTAGCATAAGCTTTCGAGAATCAAGTTCTCTTCGTCAGATGCCTGATTCTGTATCAGGCATCTGACGAAGAGAACTTGATTCTCGAAAGCTTATGCTACAATAAAATTGTTTAGTCTTAAAGGTGCTACTGGACTCTTTTTGACAGAGGGGGAAAGAAACCCTTCAAAGATACAGAAATATGCCATGTGCCATCAAAGCAAAGTCGCACAACCCTTGGAAACCCTGATCTTCAAAAAGCTGATAATTAGGAAAGAAGGTGCCTATTTGTTGAAAGTCAGGCACCAAATTGATTTAGCAACATTAGGCTGTTGTATTAATTGCACTAGAATTGACTAAACTGTAAGGAACTCCAGCCACAGGGATAACCCCCTACGAAACGCACTGTTCTCGTATTACAATTTCTAGAATATTAATGGATGTTAATATGTGTTGGAGGGCTGAAAGCTTTTGCTGAAGAAAGAAGGGATCAAGCTTTAATGGCAATGTATTTTGACTTACAGCAGCTAAGCAGAGCATCTCTCCCCTATCCCCCTGCTGCAATACATCCTATGGAGACAAGAACACTAGCCTCCCACCTTACAGAGTCGTCATACATATTCAGGAAGGACTAGTCACACATTGTGTGTAAATAGGTGCAAAATCTGTTTCTTTTTGGGGGGGGAGCACCTGAGGGAGGTGTGATTTGGGAAGAAAAGTGTCAGGCAAGCAGAATGGGGTGTGTGTGTGTTAGAAGGTGCCTTTGGGTCTGCCCCAAGTTGGGGACCCTTGGCTATATTGTTTAACTGCAGAGTTTTGGGGCCAGGTGACCAGGTGGTTGCTTATCCATCTTTGAATCAGAGTGGTCCAAGTACAGGGGAAAGGATATTTTCAGCTGTACTGGAAAAGTTGGGAAGGGGGGCGGGAGGAGGAGGTGAGCTTCACAGTTTGAAAGATACTATGAGCCATTAGCAGGCCAGTTTTCCCTCTCTTCTTCCCCTCATTAACCAGACTCAATGGCCACAATATGCTGAGCCATTGGGGAATATGAGAGGCCCGTTCCCCTTCAATGAACAGATGTTCTTCAAGCACTCCATATGAAGAAGGCCCATACCAAAGGACTACGGGCCAAAAAAGACACAATCATCACATACAGAGTACGTGTGAGCATCCAGTCTTCGCATCAGAGAGAGACAGAGGCAAGAGGAATCGTCCTGCCCCTGCCCCCTGGCTAATTGTCATATGCCCAAATTCCATTTTCTCCCAATACAAAGAAAAAATGGATGAGGATGATGGGAAACAAAGAGGAAAGGCAGAGGTGGCTTCAGTCCTTCAGTCCCACTGGCATGGGTTTTTTTTGGCATTTGTTTAACAAAAAAATCACACACCAAAGTCAGATTTCTGTTGGAAAGATGTAACAGGCATCTTTGAGCAGGCGTGGGCACTGAACACATTTGCCAGAAGTTCTGATCCATGGCAGGCAGAAAACATTGTTTTAAAAAACAAACGTTTGGAATTATCTACTACTGAATATGATAATTTTCCACCAAGTCCCTAACAAGCCAGGCTATAATCCTTACCAAGATGTCCTTGATAGCAACTCTCATCATCTTTTCCATCTCATTTATCTCCAGAGGTCTGGCAATCGCGTCCGTTCTCATTTCCTAAAAAAAAAGGGCAAAACTGTAGTTGAAAGATTATGCCACTCGTTAATATTCACAGGCAGGCCAAGCCACTTGGACAAAGCAATTTCCGTAACAAATGGAGGGTAATTTAATATTTATGCACTGTGACTTGAAGGCCAAAGCGGGAACTCCAGCTCCTTTAGCAGGTTCACAAGGTCTCAGATTTAAACACTTTCTAACTCAAGGATGATCCTTAAGGCCACCAGTCTAAGCCTACTTGAGAGGATGCAATCCCCAACTAACTCAGGGTTTCCAATAAACAGAGAAGACGGTAAGTGGTCTCCTCTATCTCTTGCGCCTCCACGGCATGCCATCACAGGTTGCTTCTCCTGTTAATTAACAGAGGACACAAGGACAAGAACAACTCTTGCTCTTTGGAAGGTTCCCCCCAAGTCATTCAGCCTGCTGGTTAGCCTGTGTCTGATACGGTACGCATCCAGAAGTGGAAAGCAGGGCTGAAGGGACTTTACTAAGGGCTCTGTGCATGCCTTACATTTGAGAACAAAGGTATTTTTAATAGCAGGATTTTCTAAACCCTTAAAGATACTCCTCGTACATGCGATGTGCCTCTCGCCCCAGACCGCCCCAACATAACTCATCTTTTCATGTTTTTTCTTACTGTACACTAAAAAACAACCTACATAAATGAAACCTTTTGTACTTAAAATCAAAGGAAGCAAGAAGCTGCAGGAGTCTTTCTTGCCGCTTCCAACGCTGCCGAAAGACAACCACCAAGGGAGAGAGGGTCACTTTGCTCTGAGCGCTGGGGAAGGTGAGAAAGCGCTTGAGAGAGGCAGGCTTGTTTCTTTCCCCAAAGCCCAGAGCAGAGATCAGAGATAAGTCCTCGCCACCCCCACCACCCGTTCTCAAGTTCTTTTCATGTGCCAGTGAACTGGTTGTGGGGGGAGCCAAAAACAAAAAGCTGGACAGCTAAAATTTATGGAGCTGGATCATACACAAGCCACTCTGTGCAAGCTTTATTTCTCCCCCAAAGAACGGAATATGCAGGGGTGACTATGACTAGCCATCGTCCACTCAAGGCTTCTTGGTTTTTAGGATTCTAGTCTCAGCTACAAAGCTGGCTTCTTTTGACAGCTGTCAGAACGGGGACTGCAGCCTGTTATTCATCACAAGCACTGGAAGCGGTTTGAACGTACTGCACATAAAAGCTTCAGCGCCTCCTCCAATTTCAGCAAGGGATTTGCCAGAGGAAGGAAATTGGGAGCCAAAGACCCTCCTCCCACTAGCCCACTAATGCGTTTAGGCCCCATTTGGAGGTCCAAGGATTCTTAGAAGGTGTTAGTGGCACACAAGGACTAAATCGGTTAAATACGGCGCAGCTAGGGAGGGAGGACAGAAATCTATTTACTGCCCAGCAGGTATCAGCTCTACATTTACGAACAGCAGGGATGGTCCTTTGTAATTATGGGAAGTGTCCTTGCCAGATATCTTCAAGCAACCCAATGAACACATCCAAGCAATGCAAGGGTAAGCCACACTGGAACAAGCCTCAAACAAACTGCTGTTATCAGTACAGTATTTTATATACTATGAAAATCACTCTTCCTCATGCAGTTTAACACACAACTTGGAAAACAAATCTGCAGGGCATTTTTTCTCCTCATCTGTGTGAAAACCAGAGAACATTTTGGCACTGCAGCTAAAACACCAGGCTTGCATTATGGCAACTCGAGTCTAAATCAGAGAGACAGCATGGTGTAGTGGTTAGAGCGTCTGATAAGAATCTGGGAGACCCAGGTTCAAATCTCCACTCTGCCATGGAAGCTGGCTGGGGGAGCTTGGCAAGTCAGGTACTCTCAACCTAACCTACCACAAAGGATTGTTGTGAGGATAAAATCGAGAACAGTGTAAGCTGCTTTGGGCCCCCATTGGAGAGAAAGGCAGGGTATAAATAAAGTAAATAAATAAACAATAAATGGTTGCCCAGACATAAAGCTCGCTGGATAGCTTTGGGCTCATCAGTCACACTCAGCTCAGCCTATCCCACAAGGTTGTTAGGAAGATAAAATTCCCAAGTTCTTTGGGGGATTGGTGGAATAATGCATATGAACACCAGAAATCGTACAAGTCATAAGAAGGGAAAGGTGGTTTCAGAAGCTGTTACGTTATTAAGGATTCTAACAAAAAGATACAGGCCACTATGCTCTCTCTTTATTCTTCCTATCAAAACTGCTCACTTTGTATCAGCTGGTACTTAAAAGTTATCAACATTTATGTTTTTGCATCAGACAAACTACTGCTGAAAGGATCCCTGGAGGCATGCAGCTCTCTCTTGACCAGCAGAGATCTGATTTTCAACACTGTTGGAAGATCTAGAAGTAATATCAACTGCCTGAGGGGATCAGTGTTAAAAATGGCAACATGCACATTCCAGTATTCAAATGAACTGCTTTTATGTTCCTGAATGGCAGAGGAGATGCTGTTGCCCCAATCGCTCCTCCCCGAGAGAAGGGTCAAGTTATTTACATGGCCAATGGGTGATCTGGAGACAGAAGGAAGAGGAAAGTGTAGACATCCAAGATACTTCCCAATGCAAAATAATGAAGTGTGGTGTTCTGTGATCAATGCGCATAGGTCCATGCAGAATCATGGACAAAATAGCAGGTGTAGTTGAGGCAACAAGAGACAGCTCTGACAGGTATGATGGAAAGGGGCTGTGGCTCAGCGGAAGAGCATCTGCTTGGCATGCAGAAGATCCCAGGTTCAGTCCACGGCATCTCCAGTTCAAAAGATCAGACAGCAGGCAATGCAATAGACCTTTGCCTGAGACCCTGGAAAGCCGCTGCCAGGCAGATCAGACAAAACTGACCTTAATGGAGGACTTCCTGTTTGGGATCCATGGAGGTCTAACGCAGCTCCACTTGCGGAGCTGACCGGACTGCCGTTTTAACCGGCCGGCGGGGTGAAAATAGCCCGCGGCCGACTGCTCTCAGGCGGGGAGCAGGCAAAGAACGCTCAAGACCCTAGGGTGAGCTAGATCTCGGACGAGGGGGGGCTCTACACAACGAGTCTCCCCCCGATCCTTGAGGTCCCACCTTGCGACGGGTCGGCTATAATCTCTGCGGCAGTTTTGGGGCCAATTCGGCTGGCATAAGACCTACATACCCAAGCATCGATTGGGGGAAGAAGCTGAGAGGAGAACTTAAAATCGAAACAGCGATTACAACCCGAGAAAAGGGAAGAGAAGGTAAAGATCATTATCTTCTGAGACGGGACAGATTGATAAAAACAGAGAGGAAAAAAAGTAGATTTTTAAACTGCAACAGACTAGTGAAAAGGAGGGGAAGACTCGGCAGGAATTGAATTTAAAAAGAGACTAAGTTTAAAGAAGTTATTAAAGAAATGGGACTATTGTTTTGAATACCTGTGGCTTTGGAGCTGTGAGAAAAAGACACCATCGCGAGATCTGCTGTGGGAAGACGGGAGACAGGAAGTGCGTAATAACAATAGAGTGGCTGGAGAGAAGCGGCCCTTGCTGGAGGGCAGGAAGTAGGGAATCGCCATTTTTGAAAGGGGAAGGGTCGCGGCTTCAGCGGAAGAGGAAGTAGGCCATCTTGGATTACAAAATCATAGAGAAACCATAGAGAAAAGACGCCCGACATTTTGGACTCTTTAAAATTTAATTTCTATAAGAAGACCGGGACATTTAAAATAGAAAAACGTTAAATTTTACGCCACGGAGTTAAGGAAGAGAGCGGATTCGTGGGAGCGAGCTAAAGCAAGCCCCACGATGTCAAAAAAAGAGTGGCAATCGGCAATAGAAAACCTGGATAAAAACCTGGACAAAAAACTTTTAGATATGATTAAAGAACTTAAGGACACGAAATTGGAGCTGATAAAAGAGGTTAAAGAGGTTACACAGACAGTAAAATCGGAGCTGTCAGAAGTGAAAAAAGGTATGGAAACAATACGAAGTGAATTACAAGGAACGCAGCAGAGAGTTAAAACAGTAGAAGACGCGATGGAGAATTTAGCAGACACGCAACAAACAGAGATGAGATTGGTGAAGGGGAGAATGTCAGTTGCAGAAACTAAACATATGGAGAAGCAGCTACGTTTTCGTGGCTTGCCAGAAGTGGAAGGAAAGTCAGCGCAAGAACAGATGACTGAGGTGTTGGCTGAGTACCTGGGGAAGGAGGAGGAGGAAGTTGTGGCTATCCTAGATGTGGCATACCGTGTGAATTCGAGAATAGCAACCCAGAGGAAACTACCAAGAGATGTGATTGTGCAGTTTACAACACGAAATATGAAAGAGAGGATTGTGACAAAACAGTTTCAAGATCCATTGGAGATTGATGGCAAGACGATTATTATAATGAAGGAACTGCCCAGATCAGTGTTACTGGACCGGAAAAAATATAAAGTGCTAATTCAGATTTTGAAGGACATGAAAATCAGGTACAGATGGGAGTTACCGGAAGGAGTGTCCTTTGAGTTTGGAGGGGCCAAAAAACGCATCAGATCTGAGCGAGAGATGGAGCGATTTATTAAGGACAATGAAAAAGACTTACCAACAAGATCATGAGTATGGAGTGTAAAGTATTATCTTGGAATGTAAATGGACTAAACTCACCGAATAAGAGGAAAAATACTTTTCACTGGCTACTAAAACAAAAATGTGACATTGTTTGTTTGCAAGAGACCCATATCAGAAAGCAGGATGTAAAATATTTAAAATCTGGAAAACTGGGCAAAGAATATGTAGCGGCCTCCAACAAGAAAAAAAGAGGAGTGGTGTTGTACATAAAAGAGGAGCTACAGCCAAAATTTGTTATGAGAGATGTGGAAGCTAGATTTGTAGCAGTGGAATGTATTTGGAATTTAAAGAGAGTGTTGGTAGTCGGACTTTATGCACCTAACGGTGCAAAAGAAAGCTTCTTTGAGGATTTAAGGAAGCATTTAGACGATCTTGCATATGACCAGATAATTCTTGCTGGAGACTTCAATGGAGTGACAGACTTGGAACTAGACAAAAAGACTACAACGGCACAAAAGAAAAGAGGACTATTACCAAAGCTTTTTTTTGAGTTGATTCAACAAGAGACTCTTGAAGATGTATGGAGGAGAGAATATCCTAAAAGCAGACAGTTTACTTTTTATTCTGCAAGGCATTCTACATTATCAAGAATTGATATGATCTGGGCCTCAAAAGACTTAGCATTATGGACTAAGGAGGTAGAAATAATGCCTATGGTAGGCTCAGATCACAACCCAATTATGTGGAAATTTGGAAAAAAGAGAAAAAGGAAAGCATGGAGAATAAATGAGGACTTGTTACAGGAAAGAGAGAATATGGAAATACTGAGAAGAGAGACAAAGTTTTTTATACAATACAACGTGAATAAAGAAGTACCAACCAATAAAGTTTGGGATGCTTACAAGGCGGTTGTAAGGGGCATACTAATGGACTTAAATGGTAGAGCAAGAAAGAAGAAAGAGGAGAAAAGACAAGAGATTGAGGAGAAAATAAAAGCCAAAGAAATACAGCTAAAAAAGAGACCAGGGAAAAAGAAGGTATACCAGGAAATTAAAATACTTCAAGAACAGCTAACAGCAATGAGCAATAAAGAATTGGAGTGGAATCTCAAAAGACTGAATCAAAAAGCGTTTGAGGGTGCTAATAAACCTGGGAAGTACCTGGCATGGCAATTGAAGAAGAAAAGGGAAAAGAAGATAATAAATAAAATTTGCGAAGATAACAAAACGTATTTGGAGCAGGCTACCATTAGTAGAGCCTTTTATAAATTTTACGCTAAGCTGTATAATAAAAAAGAAGTAAACAAAGAATCAATAGCGTCATATTTGGAGAAAACCAAACTTCCAGAAATCTCGGAAGCTTGGAGAAATAAGTTGAATAGTGAAGTAACTGACGAGGAAATAAGTAAGGCAATACAATCTGCAAATCTAGGAAAGGCGCCAGGGCCAGATGGACTTACGGCTAAATTCTATAAGACAATGGCTAATGAACTGGCACCATTCCTAAAAGAGGTGATGAATGGGGTTTTAAGGGATCAAAGGATTCCAGAAACTTGGAGTGAAGCGAATATATCATTGATCCCAAAAGAGGGCCAAGACCTGACTAATGTGAAAAATTATAGACCTATATCGCTACTCAACAATGACTATAAAATTTTTGCGAAGATATTGGCGGAGAGATTGAAGGGGTGGCTCTCGGAAGTCATAGAGGAGGAACAAGCAGGCTTTTTGCCAGACAGACAAATAAGAGACAACTTAAGGACAGTGATCAATGCTATTGAATATTATGACAAGCGTTGTGACAAAGAGGTTGGTTTCTTCTTTGTAGACGCTGAAAAAGCGTTTGACAATTTAAACTGGGACTTTATGTTTGCCACTATGGAAAAGCTACAATTGGGAGAAAGATTCATCAGAGCAATTAAGGAAATTTATAGAGACCAGATTGCAGCAATCGTGGTGAATGATGAATTGACCAAGAAATTGACGATAAGTAAAGGAACAAGACAAGGTTGCCCGTTATCTCCATTGTTGTTCATTTTAGTATTGGAGATTCTGATGATACAAATACGTCAAGATGATGAAATTCGTGGAATAAAAATAAAGGGCTATTCATACAAGGTCAGAGCATTTGCGGATGACATAATGTTAATTGTAGAGGACCCATTGGAGAACATGCCAAGAGTGATAGATAAGATCAAGGAGTTTGGAGACTTGGCAGGTTTCTTCATTAACAAAAAGAAGTCAAAGATATTATGCAAAAATATGACTAAGCAGAAACAACAATTGTTAATGGAAACAACGGATTGTGAAGTAACAAGTAAAGTGAAATATTTGGGAGTCGAATTAACTGCAAAGAACATAGATCTATTCAAAAACAATTATGAAAAACTATGGACTCAGATAGAGAGAGACTTGATTAAATGGAATAGATTGAATTTGTCATGGTTGGGCAGGATTGCAGCAGTTAAGATGAATGTGTTACCAAGAGTAATGTTTTTGCTACAGACAATACCAATCATCAGAGACTCCAAACAATTTGAAAAATGGCAGAGGAAAATATCAGATTTTGTTTGGGCAGGCAAGAAGCCTCGAGTGAAAGTGAAAGTTTTACAAGATGCAAAGGAAAGAGGCGGAATGCAACTGCCCAATCTGAGACTTTACCATGATGCAATCTGCCTAGTTTGGTTGAAAGAATGGATGACATTAAAGAACAAGAAACTATTAGCCCTAGAGGGATATAAAAAAATATCTGGATGGCACGCATATTTATGGCATGACAAAGTAAAGGTCAACTCGATGTTCCTGCATCACTTTGTTCGGAGAAGTCTATACATAATCTGGAAGAAGTACAGAATTTATCTACAAGAAGGAACCCCTTTGTGGGTGGTTCCATATGAGGTGATAGACCCGAGAGCTGTTGATAATGAACAACAATGTTTAACGTATAAAGAAATAACTAAAACTGAAGCATCCAAACTTAGAATAAAGACACAAGAGGAACTATCACCTAACTACGATTGGTTCCAGTATAGACAGATCAGAGACTTATATAATTCGGACTCTGTAAAGGGAGGTATACGAATAGAGAATTCGGAACTAGAGCAGACCCTTCTTAAAGAAGATAAGAAAAGAATATCCAAGGTATATCAAGTACTGTTGAAGTGGTATACCGAGGATGAGACAGTTAAAACACAAATGGTGAAATGGGCTATAAACTTTAATAAAGAAATAACAATGGAGGCATGGGAATACTTGTGGAAAACTACAATGAAGACAACGACATGTATTAATATCAAAGAGAACATTTACAAAATGATCTATCGTTGGTACATGACACCAAAGAAGATTGCGCTAGGGAATTTGAATACTTCTAATAAATGCTGGAAATGTAAGAAGCATGAGGGCTCCCTCTATCATATGTGGTGGTCGTGTGAGGTAGCCAGGCAGTACTGGGGGGAAATAATAAGAGAAATGAGTGAAATTTTACAATTTCAAATTAATAAGAACCCAGAACTCCTGCTACTGAACTTGGGAATGGAGGGAATTCCAGCCCAACACAGGACGTTGATATTTTATATGACAGCAGCAGCTAGACTTTTGTATGCGCAAAAATGGAAAGTACAAGAAGTGCCAACTATTGAAGATTGGACTTACAAATTGCTGTATATGGCTGAAATGGACAAGATGACAAGAAAACTGAGAGATCTGGACTCAGGGCAGTTCAACACAGACTGGGAGAAGCTGAAACAATACCTGGAGAAGAAATGGGAGGTGGGAGGAAAACTGTGGCAGTTTGAGAACTACTGAAGTATTGAAGTAGAGGGGGGAGACTTTACCGGGGGGAGAAGAGATAAATGTGAATTAATAAGCAGTCAGATTAATAGATTGACATATATATAGATATATATAGGTTAACAAACAGAACATAGAGAAAATAATTAATTATAAGGACTAAATATAAGGAGCGATTAACTAACAATATTTTCTTTTTTTTCTGACAAGTTTTGTACCAAACTGAATGTCTGAAGATATAGATGGGTCAAATTGATTGATTACGTGAGGAGAGATATATAGAACTATTATAAAAAGATAGAATGAGTAATATATATAGAGAATAAGTCAAATTGTTTGATATAAACGAATGTATGATCTATATGGTTTATGATATATAGAAATACCTGAAATTGAAAAATTGGGATAAATTGTTTATCTAAGATGGAAACAAAGGCTTACAGTTTGGGCATATAATGTTAAAAATAGTTAAGGATGTACTGCTTAGAATAATGGAGAATATATATTTGTTTTAGATAGAGGAAGCTAATAAAAGTAAGGGAAAGGGGACAAAGGGTTGGAAAGCTGTTGGAAGTCAAAAAAAAGGGGGGGGAAAGGGAGGGGGTTAGAGATGAAAAAATTGGGGAAAATTGAATGTAAATGTGGAAATAATGGATTCTAACCCAATAAAAAATTTTTCAAAAAAAAAAAAAAAACTGACCTTAATGGACCAACGGCTTGATTCAGAATAAGGCAGCTTCATGGGTGTTCATGTTGTTTCAGACAAAAAATAACTCCACAACTTAACAGTCTCTGGACCTTCACTGAGCTAACAAGCCCACAGTTAGGATGAATGCTGCTTCTGAAACTGAGGGTCCTCTCTTTCTCCCTTAGCATACCCAAAGGGCATGGGATAACATTTCTATTGACATCAAAGGCACATTGCAGGCAGATCCAGTGAGGAAAGGCTATCAAAAATCCAGATGATGCTCTTCCAGACATCATAGAACTGATGTTGGGATCCTGGGAATTCAACAGAACCAAAAGGAAACAGGAGTTTTAAAAGGTGAGGGAAGTTCCAAGATGTTCCGAACTCAGCCATATGACTGCAACACCATCCTTGCTCCTTGAAATGTTAGCAGCCGGGCATCACCACAGAGGAATTAAGCTGCATCTGTGCTAGCACCAGCCTGTGAGAGAAAGAGAAGGCCAAGTATTCACCATGCTCCCCCCCAACCCCATTTCCTTAATCTGTAGCATGCGATTAGAAGAGCCCAGGAGGCCTACAGTGCCATACTAAACAGAAGAGCAAGATTTGACTCCAGTTTCACCTTAAAGACCAACTGGATGTCCAGGGTATTAGCTTTTGAAAGTCAGAGCTCCCTTTGTCAGATACAAAAAATGAAAAAAGGTCCTTGTAATCCAGAGGGTGGGAGGAGTATGGTAAACTAGAGTGTCAGGAGGCTAGTTATAGTACATACAAATTGCAGAAAATTAGTATCTGTAATGCAAAAAAAACCACCCTATGTCCCAATTCAACCCTCGGGGATCCATTGTTCCAAATTTGCAAATAAACTCAATTTCAGCACTCTCACTTTGTACTTTTCCTTTGAAGTTTCTCTGCTTGAGAACTGCTACTCCTAAGTCAGTGATGGAATGTCCTGGCAGACTGAAATGTTCTCCCATTGATTTTTGAACGTTGTGATTTTTTATATCAGATTTATGCCCATTCGTTTTTTTGCAAAGGGACTGATCCGTTTGTACAACATAGTGTTGAAAGGCATTGCTGACACTTGATGGCATATATAACGTTGGAAGATGAACAAGCGAATGAGCCTAAGATGATACAGCTGGGGCTGCTAGGTCCAGTGATTGTGCTATTTTTTTCACATTACAGATGCTAATTTTCTGAACTTTGTACCCAAGCTCTATCAAACTAACTGCAACATGTATTGTACCTAGATTCCTGACACTTTAATTTACAATACCCCTCCCACCCTCTACCTGGATTATAAGGACCGCTTCCTTTTTCCACTCCTTGTATCTGACGAAGGGAGCTCTGACTTTCGAAAGCTCAATCCCTGGAAATCTAGCTGGTCTTTAACGTGCTACTGTCCTGAATCTTGCTCTTCTACAAGAGACCAACACAGCTACCCAACTAGTACTAAACAGTTACCCCTCTCTAAGCCCACTGATTTCAAACGACTTAGAAGGGTACAATCTGCTTAGGACAGCACTGTTAGGATGCAGCCCCATGCATCATTCTCTTGGAGGAAGCCCCACTGAATTCAGTGGGTCTTGCTTCTAAGTAAACATGTCTAGGGTCAGGTTGTGTGACACACAGGAAACTGCCTTCTATCACATCAGACCCAGCAAGCTCGGTGCTGTCTCTTGATTGGCTCTCCAGTGTCTCTAATGCCTGAGCTCCTTCAGATGGAGAGGTCAGAGACTAGGAGCTTTCTGCATGCAAAGCAGTCACTGTGACTAAGCCAGGGGTCCTCTGCCGTGCAGAACAACACTTGCGTCGAAGAACAGAAGGCCTGGCTAGTGGCATCAGACCAAAGGGAGAGAACCAACCTGTGAGCAGGTAACAAGACAGGGACAAGGAAAATCTGCATCTGACAAACATCAACGTCAATTAACAGGAAATACGCTCTCCCTGAACCCAAGAGGCCTGACGTGGCTTACTGTTTACCAGGCCCGAGAGATTAAACCATCAAGGTGTTTCACTACAAATCGCTCATTAGAAACCAGGGAAGCAGAACGAACAATTAATAGTGATGAGCTTAAGTGGAAAATCATTTTAGGCCAATCAAAATTAAAAACAAAAAAACACACAAGTCTATAGAGATGCCATTAGCAGATGCTATTAACACAGACACAGTGGAATCACAGCATAAGCAAGGAAGAATTTTTTTTACACTCAGGAAATAAGGCAAAACCCCCTCCAGACTCTAAAATTCACAATTCAGCCTCCTCAGGTTAGCTGTTTCGTTGGATTAGGAAAGAAAACCACAGAGGAAATCATCATCAAACTCTGCAACGTATTTCAGAATAGGCATTTTATAAAAAAATTCACATTGAAAATAACTTTTTTGGAACTAAAAATAATTTGGGGCAGGGGGAAACAATGGCTTGGGAGAAACTAATATATTTATTTTCCCTATCACGTCTAGAATCCTGAAGAGTGGCAAAGCTATAGCAGAAGCACAGACTATTTAGTAGAAAAATACACAGAAACTTACCGCAAAAAGAGTTCACTGCTGTCTTGCTCCCTGGCTGGCAGGGGGCTCTCTATTTTGGAACACAAAATCCGCAAAACTTCTTGCCAATTTTGTTCTTGGAAAAGGGCCAGCCACCGCAGCATGCCAAGCAGCAGACAGCAGCCTAATCTGCGTGGAACAATGCACAGAGCGGAATCCACCCGAATTATTTTAAATCAGCGAGCAACAAGAGCTGTTTTCAGGCATACAGAGACTTTTGTCCTACAACTTCCCACATTCTTACCTCGCAGTACAAGTTAATGCTGCAGAAAGCCACTATTTCTCTGCTTTGAGACAAAATTGACCCAGATGCAGTGATAACTAGAGATGGGCACGAATCAAATTATGACCCAAAAACCCGCAAGAATCAGGCCGGTTTGTGGTTCATGAACCAGTGGTTCGTGGAAGCTCGTTTCCACGAACTTCCACAAACTGGTCTACTGGTTTGGTTGGGTCATATTAAAGGCGCAGTTTAAATGGCCATTTCCCCAGGGAAATGGCCATATAAACTTTTCCTGCCGCTTGCAAGCGGCAGGGCCCTTTAAACTGCCCAAATCCCAGCCCCAGCCCCACACTTACCTTGCCCTGCAGGCCCGTGGCATCCTCCCCCTCCTCCCGCAAGGGGCCGTTTTTGGCCTCTTCCGCAGCTGCATGAGCCTGCAGCTGTTTTCGGCTTCCTCCGCCGCCGCAACTCACGAACCACGAACCTCATGGTTCGGTTTTTTTGTGGTTTGTGCCCATCTCTAGTGATAACAACTGGCCGATTCTACAGAGGTCACATTCTGCCTCATGGCTGTTGAATGATGAGGGACCAAAGTGGGCATGGGATTTCATGCTTATCTCTCCGCTAACATGACAGATGCCACCAGACATTATCAGCATGCGTTACAGTTGGAGGGACCCATGGTACAACTTGTGCTAGTTGACAGAGACAAGGAAACATCTTGATGTTTCCCCTAGTATGAATACTCTCTGTTGGAAATGGGTGGGGGAGCTGCTGTGGATGGACGTGTCACACCCCCAGGTTCTTACCATAGCCCACCAAATGAGACCTTTCTTGTCATCGCACCACTCAGCACATGCTCACAGGTGATCACAGCTCCCTTGTAAGCACACCTGTATTAGATGCCCACCACACTCCCAGCAGTGGGTGTACATTGAAAATGTCATACGCATGACTTGATATGAAGTTCTTCAAGAAACTGAAGGATTCTTACCACCCCCATCCCCTTCTGGTATCTCAAAAAATGCTGTCCTACTAATTAAAATGTCCAAAAAACAGCGAATCTCCCAACAAAGCTTGGCTGCAGCAGCTGCTGCTTTACTCAATGTCACCACCGTGAAAGATATTTAGAGATTTTTTTTTAATTGCTGCCTGTCTCGGCCGTGTCTAAAAAAGGCAGATTCTTGACACATCCGTGGGTCTTATGAGAGACAGAGAGTGGCAAAGAGATAAACAGCTCAGCTGGTGCATTGCATAAATATATACTCAGCCTGGAGGGGGATATGGGAAAAGTCCAAATGGAGGGAAGCACCTTGTCTGATATCCTTGAGTATGCCGATGAGGGTCATCATATTCTGAAGAAAATTCTTCTTCAAGGTGTCCCATAAACCCCCTTTTTCCTCCTTGGGTATTAGCTGTCTCCTGCTGTATTATCATCAGATTTCAGAGGCTGCCTTTAATTATTTTATTTATTTTTTCAATTTATATACCGCCCATCACCGCCCATCAACTTCTCAGCTGTCCCCCCATTTCACGCTCTCCGCGGTTCTCTTGCTCCACCTGGAATTGCCATTCTGCTCCAGCACCTAAAAAGGCAGCTACCCTTTAGGACCTATCCCTTTCCTGATCTCAAATACCCTCCCCAGACCTGGTCGCCTGTCCCCCCCACCCCGCCAAACAGCACCACCACTGCTGCTCTCTCCTTCAGCTTCCTTGCTTCCTCTGATGGTCCAAACGCCCAAAAGTTCCAGCCTCTGCCCACCTACCCGACAGCCGTGTTCTTAACCTCTCGGCCCTCCAGCTGACTTCTCTGTGTGGTTAATCTCTTCTGAATCTCTGTGATGCTACCTTGTACCACCCCTCCACCTCTGCCATTCCATCAGCTTGCCTCCTACCAGCATCCTCACCTTACTCCTTGCAGACATCGATATTTATTTTCATGAGTTTACCGCCGATTCCTAAACTCCTCCTCAGAACTCCACTGTTGAAAGGGTTCCCTCCACCCCCAATTCATGTTTTGGGCATTCCTGATGAAACGTTCACTTAAAAAATCGCCTGGGGAGTCTCCTCCAAGGAGACATGGTTCTTCCTTCCTCCATATTGTCCTCACAACTTCACGAGAAGTAATTGCATTCAAGTGATGAGAAGTGATGGTTTTATTTAGTTCTTTATAGCCTGCCTTATTTCCCAATGGGGAGCCAAAGCAACTTAAAACATTCTCCTTTCTTCCATTTTATCTTCACATCCACCACCCTGGGAAGCCGATTAGGTAGAGCAACATTGCCTGGCCCAAGGTCACCCAGGGAGATTCATGGCAACGTGATCTGACTGCTGACCTCCCAGATCCTGGGACAACGCACTCCACAGTGGCGAAATAGGAGAAACGTTTTGAGCACTCTCAGTTGCTACCTTAAAAAGAATGCACACCAACAGGTGCCAAGTCACACGTTTTCAGACACACTGTTCCTTCACATGTTAATTGTAAACGTAAATGCATATTTTAAATAAGCTTAACAGGAGAACTGCCTTGGGACACACCGCAATTCAATTTGCAAGGATTCAAATCTAGGCGGAGCGTGCATATTACTTCTGTTCTGTAGACACTCCACTGGCCCATCAGTTACCAGGTTCAATTCAAGGTTCAGCTTCACATATAAAGCTCTTCATGGCCTTGGCCCCTCATATTCGCAGGACTGCCTCTCGCCCTATGCTCCACCATGGCAACTTCATTAAAAGGGCCTTCTCTACAGGGCCTTCTGCAGATACCACCCTGCAGTTGGGCAAAACCAGCAGCTGCCCATACAGACATAGTCTCTGTGGTGGCGCCAACCTTATGGGACAGTCTACCTGAAGAGATCAGGAAAGCTCCCACTCTCCTGGCTTTCTGAAAAGTGTGCAAATGTGAATTATGTGGCAATGCTTTTTTACTCAGCTAGTAAGACTGTGCTGTAAGAAATGACCCAGAGAGATGCTTTGGGAAGGGGCAGAATCTGTCGACTGGGTACTGTCCGTTGGTGTACTACTGGGTAGTTTCTGCATCCTTAAAGATGCCATGTTTAATCACTTACGCTTTGTTTCAGCAATGTTTCATCTCTGTGTTCAGATTTATGCTTGTTTTCAAATTTCGGCAGCCCATGCCCTATTTTATTCATTCGCTGAATGTCCTAGCTGTAAATCATATTGCCTTCTCCGCGTAATCCGCCTTGTGTCCCAGTGAAAAAGGGAAACTATAAAGAAATAATTAAGTCACCACCTTGGCTATATGAATGCAAAGATGCTTTTGTCCATTTGTCCAAATGCTCCCTGGGGACAGAAAACACATGCTCTGTATTGCTAAGGCTGAGATGGGGCAGGGAGAAGACACTCGCCATCACGTAACTTAGAAAAGGTTTGGTACAGAATCAGCTCCATGTTTCTTGGACTTCCTGTTTGGGATCCATGGAGGTCTAACGCAGCTCCACTTGCGGAGCTGACCGGACTGCCGTTTTAACCGGCCGGCGGGGTGAAAATAGCCCGCGGCCGACTGCTCTCAGGCGGGGAGCAGGCAAAGAACGCTCAAGACCCTAGGGTGAGCTAGATCTCGGACGAGGGGGGGCTCTACACAGCGAGTCTCCCCCCGATCCTTGAGGTCCCACCTTGCGACGGGTCGGCTATAATCTCTGCGGCAGTTTTGGGGCCAATTCGGCTGGCATAAGACCTACATACCCAAGCTTCGATTGGGGGAAGAAGCTGAGAGGAGAACTTAAAATCGAAACAGCGATTACAACCCGAGAAAAGTGAAGAGAAGGTAAAGATCATTATCTTCTGAGACGGGACAGATTGATAAAAACAGAGAGGAAAAAAAGTAGATTTTTAAACTGCAACAGACTAGTGAAAAGGAGGGGAAGACTCGGCAGGAATCGAATTTAAAAAGAGACTAAGTTTAAAGAAGTTATTAAAGAAATGGGACTATTGTTTTGAATACCTGTGGCTTTGGAGCTGTGAGAAAAAGACACCATCGCGAGATCTGCTGTGGGAAGACGGGAGACAGGAAGTGCGTAATAACAATAGAGTGGCTGGAGAGAAGCGGCCCTTGCTGGAGGGCAGGAAGTAGGGAATCGCCATTTTTGAAAGGGGAAGGGTCGCGGCTTCAGCAGAAGAGGAAGTAGGCCATCTTGGATTACAAAATCATAGAGAAACCATAGAGAAAAGACGCCCGACATTTTGGACTCTTTAAAACTTAATTTCTATAAGAAGACCGGGACATTTAAAATAGAAAAACGTTAAATTTTACGCCACGGAGTTAAGGAAGAGAGCGGATTCGTGGGAGCGAGCTAAAGCAAGCCCCACGATGTCAAAAAAAGAGTGGCAATCGGCAATAGAAAACCTGGATAAAAACCTGGACAAAAAACTTTTAGATATGATTAAAGAACTTAAGGACACGAAATTGGAGCTGATAAAAGAGGTTAAAGAGGTTACACAGACAGTAAAATCGGAGCTGTCAGAAGTGAAAAAAGGTATGGAAACAATACGAAGTGAATTACAAGGAACGCAGCAGAGAATTAAAACAGTAGAAGACGCGATGGAGAATTTAGCAGACACGCAACAAACAGAGATGAGATTGGTGAAGGGGAGAATGTCAGTTGCAGAAACTAAACATATGGAGAAGCAGCTACGTTTTCGTGGCTTGCCAGAAGTGGAAGGAAAGTCAGCGCAAGAACAGATGACTGAGGTGTTGGCTGAGTACCTGGGGAAGGAGGAGGAGGAAGTTGTGGCTATCCTAGATGTGGCATACCGTGTGAATTCGAGAATAGCAACCCAGAGGAAACTACCAAGAGATGTGATTGTGCAGTTTACAACACGAAATATGAAAGAGAGGATTGTGACAAAACAGTTTCAAGATCCATTGGAGATTGATGGCAAGACGATTATTATAATGAAGGAACTGCCCAGATCAGTGTTACTGGACCGGAAAAAATATGAAGTGCTAATTCAGATTTTGAAGGACATGAAAATCAGGTACAGATGGGAGTTACCGGAAGGAGTGTCCTTTGAGTTTGGAGGGGCCAAAAAACGCATCAGATCTGAGCGAGAGATGGAGCGATTTATTAAGGACAATGAAAAAGACTTACCAACAAGATCATGAGTATGGAGTGTAAAGTATTATCTTGGAATGTAAATGGACTAAACTCACCGAATAAGAGGAAAAATACTTTTCACTGGCTACTAAAACAAAAATGTGACATTGTTTGTTTGCAAGAGACCCATATCAGAAAGCAGGATGTAAAATATTTAAAATCTGGAAAATTGGGCAAAGAATTTGTAGCGGCCTCCAACAAGAAAAAAAGAGGAGTGGTGTTGTACATAAAAGAGGAGCTACAGCCAAAATTTGTTATGAGAGATGTGGAAGCTAGATTTGTAGCAGTGGAATGTATTTGGAATTTAAAGAGAGTGTTGGTAGTCGGACTTTATGCACCTAACGGTGCAAAAGAAAGCTTCTTTGAGGATTTAAGGAAGCATTTAGACGATCTTGCATACGACCAGATAATTCTTGCTGGAGACTTCAATGGAGTGACAGACTTGGAACTAGACAAAAAGACTACAACGGCACAAAAGAAAAGAGGACTATTACCAAAGCTTTTTTTTGAGTTGATTCAACAAGAGACTCTTGAAGATGTATGGAGGAGAGAATATCCTAAAAGCAGACAGTTTACTTTTTATTCTGCAAGGCATTCTACATTATCAAGAATTGATATGATCTGGGCCTCAAAAGACTTAGCATTATGGACTAAGGAGGTAGAAATAATGCCTATGGTAGGCTCAGATCACAACCCAATTATGTGGAAATTTGGAAAAAAGAGAAAAAGGAAAGCATGGAGAATAAATGAGGACTTGTTACAGGAAAGAGAGAATATGGAAATACTGAGAAGAGAGACAAAGTTTTTTATACAATACAACGTGAATAAAGAAGTACCAACCAATAAAGTTTGGGATGCTTACAAGGCGGTTGTAAGGGGCATACTAATGGACTTAAATGGTAGAGCAAGAAAGAAGAAAGAGGAGAAAAGACAAGAGATTGAGGAGAAAATAAAAGCCAAAGAAACACAGCTAAAAAAGAGACCAGGGAAAAAGAAGGTATACCAGGAAATTAAAATACTTCAAGAACAGCTAACAGCAATGAGCAATAAAGAATTGGAGTGGAATCTCAAAAGACTGAATCAAAAAGCGTTTGAGGGTGCTAATAAACCTGGGAAGTACCTGGCATGGCAATTGAAGAAGAAAAGGGAAAAGAAGATAATAAATAAAATTTGCGAAGATAACAAAACGTATTTGGAGCAGGCTACCATTAGTAGAGCCTTTTATAAATTTTACGCTAAGCTGTATAATAAAAAAGAAGTAAACAAAGAATCAATAGCGTCATATTTGGAGAAAACCAAACTTCCAGAAATCTCGGAAGCTTGGAGAAATAAGTTGAATAGTGAAGTAACTGACGAGGAAATAAGTAAGGCAATACAATCTGCAAATCTAGGAAAGGCGCCAGGGCCAGATGGACTTACGGCTAAATTCTATAAGACAATGGCTAATGAACTGGCACCATTCCTAAAAGAGGTGATGAATGGGGTTTTAAGGGATCAAAGGATTCCAGAAACTTGGAGTGAAGCGAATATATCATTGATCCCAAAAGAGGGCCAAGACCTGACTAATGTGAAAAATTATAGACCTATATCGCTACTCAACAATGACTACAAAATTTTTGCGAAGATATTGGCGGAGAGATTGAAGGGGTGGCTCTCGGAAGTCATAGAGGAGGAACAAGCAGGCTTTTTGCCAGACAGACAAATAAGAGATAACTTAAGGACAGTGATCAATGCTATTGAATATTATGACAAGCGTTGTGACAAAGAGGTTGGTTTCTTCTTTGTTGACGCTGAAAAAGCGTTTGACAATTTAAACTGGGACTTTATGTTTGCCACTATGGAAAAGCTACAATTGGGAGAAAGATTCATCAGAGCAATTAAGGAAATTTATAGAGACCAGACTGCAGCAATTGTGGTGAATGATGAATTGACCAAGAAATTGACGATAAGTAAAGGAACAAGACAAGGTTGCCCGTTATCTCCATTGTTGTTCATTTTAGTATTGGAGATTCTGATGATACAAATACGTCAAGATGATGAAATTCGTGGAATAAAAATAAAGGACTATTCATACAAGGTCAGAGCATTTGCGGATGACATAATGTTAATTGTAGAGGACCCATTGGAGAACATGCCAAGAGTGATAGATAAGATCAAGGAGTTTGGAGACTTGGCAGGTTTCTTCATTAACAAAAAGAAGTCAAAGATATTATGCAAAAATATGACTAAGCAGAAACAACAATTGTTAATGGAAACAACGGATTGTGAAGTAACAAGTAAAGTGAATTATTTGGGAGTCGAATTAACTGCAAAGAACATAGATCTATTCAAAAACAATTATGAAAAACTATGGACTCAGATAGAGAGAGACTTGATTAAATGGAATAGATTGAATTTGTCATGGTTGGGTAGGATTGCAGCAGTTAAGATGAATGTGTTACCAAGAGTAATGTTTTTGCTACAGACAATACCAATCATCAGAGACTCCAAACAATTTGAAAAATGGCAGAGGAAAATATCAGATTTTGTTTGGGCAGGCAAGAAGCCTCGAGTGAAAGTGAAAGTTTTACAAGATGCAAAGGAAAGAGGCGGAATGCAACTGCCCAATCTGAGACTTTATCATGATGCAATCTGCCTAGTTTGGTTGAAAGAATGGATGACATTAAAGAACAAGAAACTATTAGCCCTAGAGGGATATAAAAAAATATTTGGATGGCACGCATATTTATGGCATGACAAAGTAAAGGTCAACTCGATGTTCCTGCATCACTTTGTTCGGAGAAGTCTATACATAATCTGGAAGAAGTACAGAATTTATCTACAAGAAGGAACCCCTTTGTGGGTGGTTCCATATGAGGTGATAGACCCGAGAGCTGTTGATAATGAACAACAATGTTTAACGTATAAAGAAATAACTAAAACTGAAGCATCCAAACTTAGAATAAAGACACAAGAGGAACTATCACCTAACTACGATTGGTTCCAGTATAGACAGATCAGAGACTTATATAATTCGGACTCTGTAAAGGGAGGTATACGAATAGAGAATTCGGAACTAGAGCAGACCCTTCTTAAAGAAGATAAGAAAAGAATATCCAAGGTATACCAAGTACTGTTGAAGTGGTATACCGAGGATGAGATAGTTAAAACACAAATGGTGAAATGGGCTATAAACTTTAATAAAGAAATAACAATGGAGGCATGGGAATACTTGTGGAAAACTACAATGAAGACAACGACATGTATTAATATCAAAGAGAACATTCATAAAATGATCTATCGTTGGTACATGACACCAAAGAAGATTGCGCTAGGGAATTTGAATACTTCTAATAAATGCTGGAAATGTAAGAAGCATGAGGGCTCCCTCTATCATATGTGGTGGTCGTGTGAGGTAGCCAGGCAGTACTGGGGGGAAATAATAAGAGAAATGAGTGAAATTTTACAATTTCAAATTAATAAGAACCCAGAACTCCTGCTACTGAACTTGGGAATGGAGGGAATTCCAGCCCAACACAGGACGTTGATATTTTATATGACAGCAGCAGCTAGACTTTTGTATGCGCAAAAATGGAAAGTACAAGAAGTGCCAACTATTGAAGATTGGACTTACAAATTGCTGTATATGGCTGAAATGGACAAGATGACAAGAAAATTGAGAGATCTGGACTCAGGGCAGTTCAACACAGACTGGGAGAAGCTGAAACAATACCTGGAGAAGAAATGGGAGGTGGGAGGAAAACTGTGGCAGTTTGAGAACTACTGAAGTATTGAAGTAGAGGGGGGAGACTTTACCGGGGGGAGAAGAGAAAAATGTGAATTAATAAGCAGTCAGATTAATAGATTGACATATATATAGATATATATAGGTTAACAAACAGAACATAGAGAAAATAATTAATTATAAGGACTAAATATAAGGAGCGACTAACTAACAATATTTTCTTTTTTTTCTGACAAGTTTTGTACCAAACTGAATGTCTGAAGATATAGATGGGTCAAATTGATTGACTACGTGAGGAGAGATATATAGAACTATTATAAAAAGATAGAATGAGTAATATATATAGAGAATAAGTCAAATTGTTTGATATAAACGAATGTATGATCTATATGGTTTATGATATATAGAAATACCTGAAATTGAAAAATTGGGATAAATTGTTTATCTAAGATAGAAACAAAGGCTTACAGTTTGGGCATATAATGTTAAAAATAGTTAAGGATGTACTGCTTAGAATAATGGAGAATATATATTTGTTTTAGATAGAGGAAGCTAATAAAAGTAAGGGAAAGGGGACAAAGGGTTGGAAAGCTGTTGGAAGTCAACAAAAAGGGGGGGGAAAGGGAGGGGGTTAGAGATGAAAAAATTGGGGAAAATTGAATGTAAATGTGGAAATAATGGATTCTAACCCAATAAAAATTTTTCAAAAAAAAAAAAAAAAAGAATCAGCTCCATGTTTCTCAAACAGCAGTTTCCTTTGTTTATTCTGAAATAAGTTTGCCAGGGCGACTATTACAGATGTTGCGTCTTCTGAACAGAAGCAAAAGCTGAGTAGCACCGTACCCCATTCACTACCCCATTCACTACGGCCAAGAAGTGACAGGAGCTGCAAAAGGGAAGCTCCAAGGTCAGGTTCCAAAGTGGAGGCATTCTGATATTTTAGAAAATGATACTTGAACCATGGGGAAGAGGGGAGCTGGTCTCTTTCTTTCGATGGGGTGTGAAAAGACCCAGTCACAGCCTTTTGCCCAGGAGCCCATTAAGATTTAGCCTAGATTGCTTCTTCAAAAGGATTCGAGAAATGGGATAAAAGGATCCATGGCATTCAGGTATGATTGCAAAATGGAACCTCAAGCTGAGAGGCTGCATACCTCCAGGGACTGGGGATGCAATTTACAGACGCTCCCTCAAGACGCATTCTGCCCATACAAAACTGCCTGGTACTGTCCGACCACCAGTCCGTCTAGCTATATATTATTTATTCTAACCTTAGTGCCTCTCTGGGCTCTTTGGCACAGAAAAGTCTTTCCCATCACCTGTTATCTAAAGTCTTTTCACTGGAGGTGTCAGGGACTGAACCCGGCACTTTCTGGACAGTCTGCTCATGCTTTGCCACTAGGCCACTCCCACCCAGGGGAGGGGCACTATATTTTGTTAGTATTATGATAACAAAGATCAGTTTGCTACAGTAATGCTAACAGAAACTGTCCAGAGCACAGAGCGGCCAATGGCAGCTGTACTTGAAAAATCCAATCTCAAGCTGAGGCTGCATTTCAGTTTCAATTAATCAGTCAGAAAGTAGGAGCCAGACGCAGATCATTACAGAAGAGGGCATGAAAGAGCCACCTGGCCCATTTTGGAAGGTTGTCACACTAAAGGTTTTGTGCCTTTCAGGTGCCATGCTGAGTCTAATGAAACACAGGGAAGAGCCATGCCTCCCAAGGCACAGGACAGCAAAGTTGATCTGACAACCATTTTCATCTCAGGATGAAAACTGCTCTGGACAAGCCTCCCCAACCTAAGGCACAATTCATCAGCAGTGGAAGAAGATACGCTGTCTACAGATTATCCCAAATTGTGTCAGATTGATGAGTGGCTTCTAGTGACAAGGTCAGAGACATGCGGTCATTTTTTCCTAGAAGACGCTTCATTGGTATTTAACAGGCAGGTGGAAGAACCACTCAGTACTGCTTCTCCTCACATCTGCTTATGTCCCTGAAACCCGTGAATGATCAGAATGCTATAAGTGAAGGCTTGCGTGGGCTTTAAAAATCCTCACTCTGGAACATGCTGGACAAGAAAGACAGCCATCTGGAGCCAGCCTACTGTTTTGCAAATGACAACTAATATTCAGAAATAAAGTCTACATAAATTACCACAACCCAGCATCTCCGTACACAGTTCTTCATGTTACAGGGGATCAGCCTGTCCTCAGACAGCACTCAAGTCTACCTCCTGGGTAATGCTCCAGAGATACCATCCCCACCACACTCGGGACTGAACTACTGTTTACTCACTATATTTATATACTGCTCTCCCTTGTTGCTCAAAGCAGTTTACAATAAAACAAGCAAATGAAAGTCAACCAGAAATCTGACATATTAATAACACAATTAAACACCATTAAAACCAAGTCTGGAAAAGCTCACTTGAGCAATACAATACTTTTGTCGTTTTAGACTGGCATCTAAAATGACAAAAGTGGCAACCCTGATCTCAATAGGAAGCTCATTTTATAAGGACTAAGGGAGTGCGTTTCGGGTTTCTGATTTGGAAAGATTCGGGATTTGGAAAGTTGGCCCCAATTCGGAAATCCCGAAGCACAGCTTTCCGAAGTGATTCAGGTCACTTCGGAAAGCTTCGGAGGCCTGGGGTTAAGTTTAAAGGGCCCTTTTGCAAGCGGTAGGGCCCTTTAAACTTCAGCTGGGAGGTGGGGGGAATTCCCCTCGCCTCCCAGCTGAAATTTAAAGGGCCCTGCCACTTGAAAGTGGCAGGAAAGGGCCCTTTAAACTGTCCCATTCCCTACCTTACCTCCCCTACCCCCACTGACCTGGCACTGTGGAGGAGGCAGCCCTCCCGCCTCCCTGTTAGCCTCTGGCAGCGGCGGCCCTCTCTGCCAGCCACCTGGCCGCACCAGTCGCACTGGCTGCACTGGCGAGGCGGCAGTGGGGAAGGCCTTCCACCCATGTGACCATTGGCTGCACCAGCAGGCCGTGGCAGCAGGGAAGGTCTTCTCCGCCGGCCAGCTGGCCAGCGCAGCAGCGGCTCCAGCGTTCCACCCATCAGGTAAGTGGGGTGTGGGGATGGTGTTTAAGGGTTTAAGGTGGGAGTTTAAGGGTCGGGGTGGGGCTCCCCCAGGGGTGGGCCTCCCCCCTCTCCTGTTACTTCAGAATGCTCCGAATCTTTCTGGAGCATTCTGAAGCAACTCAGAAACCCAATTTCAGGGTTTTCTGGATCTTTTTGCCGCTTCAGGTAAACCCGAAGCGGGAAACCCAAATCTTTTTCACGTGCACACCACTAATAAGGACACAACCACCACACAAAACGTTTGTGCTTTGGAAACCTCAGGTGTCGCCTCCTTTAAGGAGAGAAAAAGAAGCAGGCCTTGTTTTGAGAATCTTAAGGTCTGTCCTGGCTCAAATGGGAGAAGCCACCCTTCAAGTATGAGGGACTCAAACTGTAGAGGGCTTCAAAGGTCAAAACCAGTGGCTGGAACTGGATCAGGAAGCAAACAGGTAGCCAGATCCCCAGATATAGATTATATTAAGTATAAATTATGTTGGACTGCAAACCCTCTATGGACAGCAATGGATCTGGAAAAATTCCCCCCCCCCCTTGGGATCAAGCAAGATGAAAATCAAATGAAAATAAAGAAATGCTCCTCGTATGCAATAAAGAACTTCTCTACATGTCCAGAACAGACCTTCTCACAGAAAAAAGGGAAGTCAGATGAAACAGTGAACTTTTTAAAAGTAAAGTATAAATGACAATAGCAAGTACACAGAAACTTATACAAGCACGAGATTTAAACTAACAGAAAAATATATCCAAAGTATATAACAACACAACTAAATTATATAATAGCTCTCTTCCCCTGTCCTTAGTTGCTTATACCCAACTTTAAAGTCAATGATTTTTAATCAGTCATCTTTTTTATATTTTATCTCTATAAAATAATTACCTTAATTTATCTTAGTTTTAACTTAAATAATTGAAGAAATGGTTTCATTTTTTCCAGAATTCCGATATTGGTCTATTGTACCCATAGGAAGTCAATTTAGAGCCAAAACACACGTTAAGAAATACCTAGGTTCAGCACGTGTTCTCTTACCTCAAGGTTTGCCGGGATCTGTAGGCGTCCTGGAAGCTTAAAGTTTAGCATTTACAGAGCAGCAAAAAGGGGAAGGGAAATACAGGCGTCTGTATTTTAAGCTTTAAGCTTCCAGGACGCCTTTAAGCTTCCAGGATGCTTACAGATCCTTTAAGCTTCCAGGACTTTAAGCTTCCAGGACCCCTACAGATCTTTAAGCTTCCAGGACGCCTACTTTAAGCTTCCAGGACGCCTACAGATCCCGGCAAACCTTGAGGTAAGAGAACACGTGCTGAACCTAGGTATTTCTTAACGTGTGTTTTGGCTCTTAGCCATCGATGCATATTTGTACATCTTGTCTATCCACTCAGGAATGTCAGGGCACGAACATGTTTTCCATTTTGCTGCATATAGTACTCTTGTGGATGTCACCATATACTTGAAAAGGTCTCCCTGTTTTTTTGTAACATTATTCAGTAAAATATTTAATAGCATATATTTTGGGTTCAGTTCAAACCTGATCTTATGAATCTTCTGCATCTCTTCTTGTATCTTTATCCCTTTTTTTGATTTTATTAGCAAAAATGACCTACAATCTCCGAAACAACTATATCAGAGCATTCTTGAGTGCTTATGATATAAGACAATTATACAATTGTACAAAGCCCAAACTTGGTCATTCTGATAAACCAGAAACTAAAAATAACGAATGCACTTGCATTTACTTAATACAGTATAAAAGGAACAACATAAAAAGGTATTAGTTCATATGGTATTGTAAAATATACCTATTATTAAGTGTTACCATCTTTAGTGTATCTTAACTGTATGTATATATATTTGTTATAATCAATAAAAGTAAAGTTGAAAAAAATCAAGCACTGGGTTAATATTATAATATTGATATTGAGTAGAAATGGCTGTATGGGAGGGAGAAGTAAAAAAAGAAAAGAACTTTAATGTGTAGGCAAAGAATGGAGAAAAGGTGTCCTAGACCAAACTGGTATTTCTGGCCAGTTAAATTTCAGATTTATAGCGTGCACAAAGTTTTCCTATCACATAAATAACAAATATCTCAATTTATATTTCTTAAATATTTCTAAATAACCTTATAAATGTACAGTAAAAGATACATACAGAGTTACGGGGGACTTCTTTCTCACACCGGAGCATATTCATTTAAAATATCTTTATCCAATATCTTCATGCTTCCTTGCATGTCCACCACATGCAATAAAATGCTGCATCCATACACTGACATTTCCAACACTCTCCACTATAGTCACTAATTCTTGCAATATCTTTGGGGGCAATATACTATCTAAAAAACATTTTATACCAGTTCTCTCTTAACAATTGGCAATCTATAAATTTAATATCTTTGGTCCATAAAACTTCTCATTGATTCATGGAGATGGTTTCTCTGAAATTTTTCATCCATTTTAACATACAGATTTTAAAATTTTAACGTGTTCCCTTTCTGTGTGGTTGCAGTAGAATTTTATAAATTTTTCCTAGTAAATGCTTCAAGTCACCACTTATTAGTAATTTGAATTCTGTTTTTTCTCTTAATCTGCCACCTTCTTTGAGAACCTGTTCTTTGAGCTTACGTATTCTTTAAAGTGCTTTCATAAGAAATTTCCAAGATACATTATCAAATGCTTTTCAGCATCCAGAAACATAAATGCAATTCCCCCCCCCCCCTTCCGGATGAAAGAGTGAACTTGAGCAGTTAGAAAGACTGCAGTTCCCCACAGGCCAAGCTGCTCTGCCTGCTTGGTTCTTCTCTGGGCTCAGAGCAGCTCACCCAAGTGAATCCTACTCTGAGCTCAGAGCTGCTCACCCTTCTCGCCCAGCCCCCCTCTAGAATCAATGGGCCTTGGGAGGGAAGAATAGAAGCAGACATTTAGGAAAAGAACTGCAAGACTGAAAAGTTCAAAAGCCATAAGGTGTGATTGCGACAGGATGGAAAGGAGGAGGAGGAGAATAGGGTGTGGGAGGGATCAGAGGAAGGAATCTTAGAGAAGGGGAAATGGACAGAGCTGAGATGTGCATACAATCTGAAAGTGAAGAATAAAGGAGGGCTAGAGATCACAAATTTACTGAAAACAATCAGCCCAGTCTTTGGCTTCTGGGCTGCTGGAGAAACTTCCTATCAGAAGAGTGAAATTGCACCACAGGACGTGGGACACCTCTCATGCAATCCCCGAGTAAAATACTTTCTTTTGCAGCCCTGACAAGCTTCTCTCGCCCTACTTACCCTCAGCTCCACTTCTTTGCCCAGTAGGTCATAGAGAGATGCTCCTTTGAATGTGATCTCTGAAGCTAGAAGCCTCGCTGCCTTCAGATCGCTAATCTAGACAAATGGGAGAAACAGAAGATGATGAGTGATGACCTTCTCTGGTAGGTCTGGAAATTCCCAGAGAACTCCATGTCCTGCTTGAGAAGGGAGCATTGGGGCAATCACTACTGCTTCTGCAGGATGCACATCAAAGGGTTCTGGTGGAATCAGTCCCTGAAGTAATTTTCTCCACAGAAGCAATAGATACACGAAATGACTGAGCTCTCCCATTCCCTCCCTTAGATCGGGATCTGTGTGGCCTCAGCAGAAGCACTTCAGGTTGAGAGACATGGTGGCCACAGCAAGTGGAAGTGGAAAGGGTTGTAATAGAGCAGAGTGTGGACAACCACCTGCTCAATCAGCAGGCTTGATTCATTTATGGATCCAAGTTACTGAGACCCTAGCCAACCGCTTGTACTGTATATAATGAACATACTCATTGTTATGCCAGGATACAATGCCAGGAACACTGTGGCTGCACATACAAGCACAAATAATCAGTAATGAGCTGGAACTTTCACTTACCTCCAGTAATCCAAAAGTAACATTTTTAACAACTTTGGAAAGGGAAGGCTAATAGGTTTGGACAGGAGCTGGCCTGGTCTCCCTATAACATCTAGGCAATCTCTCTCAAGCCTCATATTTTAAGTCACTCATTAAAAGGTCCTAGGATAGAAGGTAGGAACCAAAGTACTCTCCTTACCAGGGCTTTTTTTCAGCGGGAATGTGGTGGAACGGAGTTCCGAAACCTCTTGAAAATGGTCACATGGCTGGTGGCCCCGCCCCCTGATCTCCAGACAGAGGGGAGTTGAGATTGCTCAGCTGAGCAGTGTGGAGGGCAATCTCAACTCCCCTCTGTCTGGAGATCAGGGGGCGGGGCCACCAGCCATGTGACCATTTTCTCCAAGGGCAACCCACTGAGTTCCACCACCGCTTTCCCCAGAAAAAAGCCCTGCTCCTTACTATTTAAACTGACAGGGTTGGATCCTACAATAAATTTCTGCTAATGAAAGGGACAGCTGAGTCCCTTTGCTGACTTCAAACTTCCAATTCCACCTTCCTGCAGATCCTGTATGATTTCTTGGATCATTTGGAGCTGCAGTATGAAGAGGAAGCCCTCTTCCACTGATGGGAAATTCCTTCCTCAGAGATGCACCCTGGGGTCCAAGTCATATCATGCTTCCATCCAGTCACATCATGCTTCCACCCAGTGGTACTCAAGTGGCCTTAGAGTGATACAGAAAGGGGGATGAAAAATGCTCTCTGTGCATAAACACCACTTTGGAAAACATGACAATTTGTTTTAAAAAAACACAATTCCAATTTGACTTAAGACGACAGCCTATTAAAATCAACAGTTGCCTCAAAAAGCTGCAGGGGGCGGGAGAGAGAGGTTTTCGACAACTGAATGGCCTCGTTGGATTTTGTCAGGGAGGGAGTTCTATAATAATTGTGCCATTGTTGAATGTATTTGGGAACCATAAAGGAGGTTTGCAGAGATAAAGAATATTGATCTGCAATTATCCTGTGAGTATTGGTTCTCAAGTTAAGGAACAAGCTTTTAAAAGTTACTGCCAAAAAAAAAAAGTGCCGTGACTGTAATTCTCATGAGAATACAGCACAAAAAGAAGCAGAAATTGGGATGTTTTGAGATGGGATGCAGTTCAGCAAGGAGTGTTCCCCAAGGAGCAATTAATTTTTTACTGAGAAAAGGTTATTTCAGTGAATTTCACTCCATCTCCAAGATGTTCAATAAATCAAAGAATGTTCTCTCCTGCAGAGAATTATACCAAGATTTTTGGAGGGGTTCAATAATCCAGTTTCTGCATGTGAATATTAATCTCTAGATTCTGGTCAAAATGAGCCACAACTAAAGTCTTTCCACACGGGGACAGGCTTGTATGGCCCCTCCATTACAGCACAGCAGCCACAGGGCTTCTCTATGGCACGTTTCCCCACTTTCCCCCCATCCCAGTCTCCCACAGAAGACACCCCTCCTCACATGACTGAAGGGTTTTTGGTTTTTTTAAACAAAAAAAAACGGCCTTTGACATACCATTGTAGTGTCATAATGCTATACTAATCTGTTCTTTGAACTCACAGATTTTTTTTTTAAGTAAGCCTTTTTGTTGTGGAAAGAGGAAAGACATATCTCCTCAGCAAAAGGGTCTGGAGACTAATTTTTTTAAATGAAAGCTGGGAATTCAGAGAATCTGATAATAGTATAATATGCCAATGGTTTTTTTTTGTTTTTAAAAGTTGCTATTTCAGGAGACTGGTAAAAAAGGTGCAAGCACCGAGTCATTACTGAACTCATGGGGGGACGTCGCATCACGACATTATCTTGGCAGACTTTTTGTTACGGGGTGATTTGCCATTACCTTCCCCAGTCATCTGCACTTTACCCCCAGGAAACTGGGCACTCATTTTACTGGCCTCAGAAGGATGGCTGAGTCAACTTTGAGCCGGCTACCTGAACCCGATTTCCGCCAGGATCAAACTCAGGTCGTGAGCAGAGCTTGGGCTACAGTGCTGCAGCTTACCACTCTGCGCTACGGGGCAGGAGAAAAAGTATGAATGTGGGTAGGAACAGGCAGATTTAGACTTTCCCATCCACTTTTCTGCAGTTCATAACTTGCTGTAATGTTTTTGGGTTACTGACTGTCCCAGTTGCTGATTATATTCATTTACACTATGTAATCTGCCTTAAGTCTCACTGAGAAAGGCGGACTATAAATAATATAAATAAAATCAGAAAACAAATAAAATAAAAATGGCTACCATTGTAGCTGTGCTGTAGCCTTTCCCAGAAACTCACAGCAAAGCAATTTTGGGAAAGACTGCAGGAAAAATAGGGAAAACCGGGAAGGTGCCCAGATGCAGTGGGGGAGAAAACCCCACTTTCCAATAGCATCCAAGCTGGGGCAAACAATCTGTGTATATGTGATCTAAGTCTCATTGAGAAAAAACCCACAGTTTATTTTTCAGAAAAGCTGTGGGAGACTTCTTCCATTGGTTGCACTAACCATTTGCTGAGATGGGGTGTCCATACTTCTGTTTTCTGCTTTTCAACTGGTTGGAAAGCATATGGTATATGCCCCATATGCCAGACATCACTAACATGGTGCCCATGAATCATGACGGTGTTATACCAATATAGGTAAAATCACATGACAATAATCAATACTGAATAATACTAGGCCAAACTCTTGTATTCTCTAGATGAACTTTTAAACTTTGCATGAACTGTCTGTGTATTTTTTTCTATGTGTTAGGTAATTCTAACAGGTGTGCTTTCATCCTTTGACAGTTAATTAAAATAGTGGACTCTATCGAGATTAATGCTCCTCTATCAGAGATTCAACCAATGGTGATCATTCAACTTAACTTTTCCTGACACTTCTCAGAGATTTATAGTTTTCTTTTGCAGATCTGAGTATGGCGTAATTTTTTACTAATTGGAAGGCTGTACTACAGAAATTATGAATATTCAGTGAAGCATCAAACCAATCATTATTTGTTTGTGCTATCATGTGAATAGACCTTAAATATTTGCATATGATGAGGTATAAAGTTGCAAGCACAAATAGAATGGTAGGGTCCTGATGGAAGAAATCTCTTGAGAGGTGAGAGGTGAGAACTTATTTTACCTATGTATTTCATAGAAACTCTGAGCATGTTAAACTTGGGATTTATTAAGAAATGTTAGCAAACTTATTTCTCATTGCCTTTCTGTGTTCTGTTTTTATAGGATTTATATTAATAGCCACTTATATTTTGATTACTTGCTTCATTAAAAAACTAGGGTGTATTTTCAATAAAGTGAAATAAACTCTAGACAGGTGTCTGTGTGTTTGATAAAGAGTTACAAAGCAATACTGAACCCTATATAAATAAATGTACTGATAAACAGCTGGTTCAAAGAACTTATCTGTTTGACAGGGCTGAAGACTAATTGCTGTAAGCTTTCCTGGAGAGAGATACATCTTTCTCTTGGCTAGCAGAAGCTTAGTTTCAGACACGGTAACGGGCTGTGCAGATTAAAACAATATTGTCTTGGCTGCAGCTGGCACCACAGTGTTGCTTTTATTCTTTCTCACTCATTTTCCCAGTGTATTTTTCTCGCCACATTTAGACTTCCCCTGTGTGTGACTCTGCCTCTTGCGGCAGCCATTTTCTGGTTGGCTCCACCTGCTGTGCTGGCCATTTTGTAGTTACATCCACCGCCCTGTGTCAGAATTCCAAAAGCACCCACAGGCTCAAAAGTTGGGGACTTCTGACATATGCCCCGAGGGACATTGTCACGCTTCTTATTGCACTTTCCCGAGCAGTTCCTCATCCAGAGACCCAGTTCAGCCTGGTCCACTTCATAGGATTTCAGAAGCTGAAACAGCACTCCAAGCTCCTGGAGAGAAGGGCGCAATGCAAGAATTTTTTTAAAGGAGAAAGAAAACATTATTTCTCTTACTCTTGAGCCAAGGTCAAATTTGAATTTTCCCACATCTTCCTCATCCACGTTGACGGCATCAACACCTTGTGTCTTCATGGCATTGTAGAGCACAGAAGTGATCTTCAGCAGTTCCTTCACAGCATAGCCGTCAGCCTGGTAGAGCTTCTTGGTGTTGAGCTTGATGTGAGCCTTGGTTACCTAGGAAAAAGCCAAAATAAATTGCTCAGACTGCCTGTTCCTAGACATAAGTTTTAACACGCCAGCAAACGTCTCCACCTAGAAACACGGCAGCCTTCAGCCACGCAACCAAGTTCTATTTCAAAATGGACGGGAAGGGGAAAACATAAGCTGTTCCCCAGTGCTGTCAGGTTAAAAGGGATCCTTTTGTAGCAAATAATTGCTGTGTCAGCCAATCCCTTAATTAGCTTGAAGAGAAACTAAGCACAGCAGACTTTGTTGCTCCAACTCGCCAAGGGTGAAATTTGCAGACGATCGGCCCTTCACTTAATTGGTACCTCATCACCATTTGCACTGCATGCCTGCCTTCCTCACTGAGGTCGGTGACTTTCCCAGCACATTGCAGTAATGAGATCTCTTACCTTAAATGCTTTCAGCAATCATTGTGAACTGGCAATTCCATACTTCTTCCCTGACATGTGGAAAGTGCCAAAAAGGTATGGAGCATCCAGCACACCCACAGATAACCAAAAATGGTAAAGCCAGGAGGCTGAAGGAGGAATGGAGAGCATAAAGCACTGGCAGAGACTAGGAAGAGATGGAACAAGCCTCCCCTTTTCTCCCACCTGAACCACCTGACCTGTGGGAAATTCTGCAGAAAATCTCCTCCCTGCCTTATTGAGCAGGTCTTAAGATGTGACCAGTTCTCTATTCCACCCGGCTTTCCCAACCATCCCTGGATCTGACTTTCCAACCCAATTGCTGGCTTCCTGAAAGCCTTGGATGAGAGGGCGAGAAAGTTTCTACCCTTCATAGATGTAGAGGAACATTAGTTGTGAGAGATTTACTGAACATTTAGAAAAGAAAATGCTTGAAGATTCCATGTAGGCCTCTGAGAATTTGCACTGAAGCTCATGTGATTGACAATCACTTCTTCAAGAGCTCCAAGAATGATCAAACACACCCACTGGACTGTGTCGGCCAGTCCCACAAACTCAACCTAACCGATCTCAGAAGGTTCTTATGAGAATAAAATTCTTGTACTGTCTTATCTCTGTGATTCTGGTCCCCTGTAACATTGCCCAAGGTACTCATTAAATCACCTTGTTGAAAGGGGGGCTCATATGACAAGGGGCCACCTAGTCCAAATCTTTGCTCAATACAGGAAATCCAGTGCTTTCTAGCAAATGGCTATCCAATCTCCATTCGTAGACCTTCATCTGGTGAATGTTCTACAGTCAAACTGTTATCATTGTTAGGCAGATCATCCTAATGTTTAATTGAACTCTACTCTCAGCTTATCGTAAGCCCCTTAGATATAGTTGTTGACCTCTTCCATGAAATATTCATTCAGGTATTTGAAGAGTACAAGGATTTCCCTTCCACCTATACCCCAACTTTTGATCTCCATGTTAAGTATACCCAGTTCCTTTGAACCTTCCTCCTAGGGCATCCACTCAAACTTCCCAATTTGTCTACAAATTAAAGATCAGGACTCCAGACGGCACAGGTTTGACTAGCAGTGAACAGAGTTGAGAGCCAATGTGGTACAATGTTTACAGTGTCAGGTTAGGATCTGGGGAGACAGAGGATCCAATTCCTGCTCTGCCTACTACTTGGGCCAGTCACACATCCCTTCTCTGCCTAACCTACCTCACAGAGTTGTTGTTATTAGGATAAAACTGAGGCAAGTTCAGGAGAATGTTGGGAGCTGCTTTGACTCCCCAATGGAGAGTCAGGCAAGGGTATAAAGAGCTAAATGAAAGTGTTATTTCTTGCATCTTGAAATGCTACTGCGTCTGTTAAACATAACACATTCAGCACTCTACATGCTGGACTAGCTAAAATCCAAGGCCACCAACCGGGGAGCCATGTACTGTACCTGTCCCACCCCCACAGAAGCCCCTTCACTTGGCCCCTCGCACAAATAAGAACACATTATAAAATTACGACAAGATCTTCTCACCAAAGCTGGCTATTGGACTTTAGCAACAGAAAGGTGTTTTCAACCTGTTTCTACCTGGGACTTCTTATTTTAAACCAGGGCTCTTGCAGTGCTGATGTTTCCATGTTTTAAATTCTATGATCCGGCTATTTATTTATTTCATTTACAGCCCACCTTTCTCACCCTGACTCAAAGCAGATTATACAAGAATACAGTAAGAGAAGTAAGTACGCAGATTTAAAAACAACTAAGTGCAGCAGAAAAATACATACACAACCAACGGGGTGTTAAAACTATTTTACAAAAGTACAGATCATTACACCAAAAGCTGTGTAATACATAGAACAGAACAGTAAAGAACATACAACAATACTACAGAAGGAGAGAAACAGTGCAAAAATATAATACATATAATGAGCTAAGCACTAAAAGCCACCTAACATTTCACAGACATTAACTATGATTCAAATTTCCTTTACCAAAAAAAGCCTTTCTGTACAGATCTATTTTACACTTTTTGAAGAATGAAAAGCAGAGGGGCATTTTGGACCGCACCAGGCAAGCTATGAGGAAGCGCCAACAGGTAGCATGTGGGTCTGTTGCAATAATATAGATTACAGCACATTATACTAATCAATATTAAGCCAATACATAGTAATGGCTTGTATTCTGGGTGAACTTTTAAACTTTGCATGAACTATCTGTGTGTTTTTTCAGAGTGTTAGGTCATGAAAACAGGTGTGCTTTCATCTCTTGACAGCTCATTAAAATTAGTGGACTCCATCTAGATTAATGTTCCTTTATCAGAGACTGGACCAATAGTGATGTAGTATCTTAACTCTTTCTGTCATTTCTCACAGATTTATAGCTTTGTTTTACAAGTTGGCTATAATGTTGTTTTTTGGCTAATTAGAAGGTTATGCAATAGAAATTATGCATATTCAATGAAACATCAAACCAATCATAGTTTGTTTATGCTATTATGTGAAAAGATCTTAAATATTTGCATATGATAACCTATAAAGCATGCAAATCTAGATAATGGGTTAGAGTTCAGATTGGAAGAAATTTCATGAGGATTTAGGTGAGATTTTTATCTTTGCATTGTAGGCTATGAGAATCTTAATGCATTTCAGAGAAACTGATTATTTTAAACTTAAGAGTTAATTAGGAAATGTTAGCAAACTTAATTCTTATTGCCTTTCTGTGTTCTATTTTTGTAGGATTTATATTAACAATCACATATTTTCTAATTACTTGCTTCATTAAAAAACTAGGGTGTATTTTCAGTAAAAGAAAATAAATCGAAAATAACAGGTGTCTGTGTGCCTTGATGAGAAGCAGCAAAGCAATAAAGAAACTTTTATAAATAAATGTACTGATAAGCAAATTGATCAAAGACCAACTTTGCTTGACAGGTCTTGAACTAACTGCTGAAGCTGTCCAAGAGAAAAGATAAATCTTTCCTTTGGAATAGTGAAAGCTTAGTTAAGACGCAGGCAAGAGGGCCTGTTTCAGGTCCACATAAAAGGTAAAAAAGTCACCTGTGAAAGCACCGAGTCATTACTGTCACATCACGACATTTTCTTGGCAGACTTTTTGTTATGGGGAGGTTTGCCATTGCCTTCCCCAGACATCTACACTTTACCCCCAGGAACTTGGGTACTCATTTTACCATCCTTGGAAGGATGGAAGGCTAAGTCAACCTTGAGCCGGCTATTTGAACCTGGCTTCCGCCAGGATCGAACTCAGGTCATGAGCAGAGATTGGACTGCAGTACTGCAGCTTATCACTCTGTGCCACGGGGCAGATAGCTATTGATAGGCCCAGATAGCTATTGATTTTTACCCTCATGCAAGGTGACACCTTCACATGACTGTGGAGGGCCGTATCTTGTCTCACTGATATGTGGGACCCAGGCCACAAAGGGTGTTGCAGGTAATTTGAACCGAACCTGGGAATCGATTGATAACAAAGGAAGAAACCGCAGGAGAGGAGGGATGGGGATGCTCCACTCCTGATAATAACTGAGCTTTGGCATTCTGTACCAGCTAGAGTTACTGGTTGGTCTTCAAGGGCAAACCCCTGTAGAACTTACTGCAACAGTCTGGCCATGAGGCTAACGTTGCATGAATCCATGTGGCCAGGTTGTCTGAGTCAAATAAAGTCATCCTCCAAGCTAAATGGAGATGGAAGAAAACATTTTTGAAACAAAATTAACTTGCTTCTTCAGCAATAACGCTGGGTCCACTATAACCCCAATGCTGTTAACTAAGTCATTGAGGGTAAGCTGATCCTCATCATATGTGGGAAGCACCAATCTCTCTAAGACCTTAACCTCCTCACCAGTGTTACCTTTGTCTTGTCTGGATCCAGTAACAGCAACAAATCTGTTACTGGATCATCAACTAAAGACACCAGTGCTGTCTCCATCTAAGAGCCTGGTCTGAAGCCAGAATGAAAGGGCTCTAGGGCAGATGCAACATACAGGAAGGTCTGCAGCTGTTCTGAAACCATTTTCTCACTTACCTTGCCTAGAAAAAGGCAGATTGAAGACCAGACAGTAGTTGGATACCACATTGACTTGAGCAATTTTTTTTAAGTAATGGAAGAATAACCACCCCCTTTGTACTAGGCTGGAAACTAATCAAGTTCTAACAGCTGCTGTAAAAATCAACAAAGTTAATTCCATTTGTTTTCACCTGCAAGTATCAATAAGCTTTTAGGAGCAGGCTTTCTGGATACATTTTTACTTTAGAAGCCACCACAAAATGGATCTTCACCCTGAGGTGAGACAAAGTCTTAGGAAGGGAGGAATGATGGGAGATTGGGTGGCTGGAGGCTTGCCTTGACAAGCCCTTCACAGAAAGTAACGTTTCCGCTCACAAAGAGTAAACATTTTCACACTGTGTACATTTTAGTGCCCATGGATATCAAAATTTTTAAAAATTGTACAGAGAACTGATCAAAACGAGGAAACGGATGGCCTTTAGTAAGGAATGGGGACTTCTTATCTCAGTAATTTACAGCAATGATAATAAGGCCTTTGGGTCTATCGTCAATACCACTATAAATTCAATCTCTAAAATCCCATGCTTTATAGCCCCTCTGACATGGGAAAGTAATTTTAAGGGGATATTCTGCAATGCCAATGTGCCTATTATATCGTCTATTATTTCTCTTGATGCAACAACATCCTGGCCTAAGGTATTAACCAAGGTGGTCACTTTCCTTATCAAAAGATTAAAACTAGGAAAAGCACCAGGCTCTACTCTAATTCCTAACAAGCTATTTAAGGCTGATCCACAATGGTGGACCACAGTTTTGGACCAAGTTTTTATTCAAATTGACATCAGTGGACAAATACCTGATTTATGGAAACGTTCTGTTATCCCAATATTTAAAACGGATTCTAGACATGATCCATCCTGCTATCGACCAATCAGGCTTCTTTCTTTTCTAGGAAAGCTATATTCTTTTTAACTACTGAAGATGATTTTGGATTGGATGGAATTAGAAAACTTATTGGGGCATGAACAGATAGGATTTATGTGAGGTTCTTCAACATATGACCATTGCCTGGTCTTTAATCATTTAGCTGAGAAATATTCTTCTTTTAAGGGAGGGTGATTATATTCAGCTTTTATTGAACTTAAGGGGGCCTTCGATTTTTTAAATCGTCCCAGATTGTGGAACAAACTCAATTAAACTAGATTTCTAGGTAAAAGTAATCCCCTGTGCAAGCACCGAGTCATTACTGACCCATGGAGGACGTCGCATCACGACATTTTCTTGGCAGACTTTTTCTTATGGGGTGGTTTGCCATTGCCTTCCCCAGTCATCTACACTTTACCCCCAGGAACTTGGGTATTCATTTTACCATCCTTGGAAGGATGGAAGGCTGAGTCAACCTTGAGCCGGCTATCTGAACCCAGCTTCCGCCAGGATTGAACTCAGGTCATGAGCAGAGCTTGGGCTGCAATACTGCAGCTTACCACTCTGTGCCATGGGGCTCTAGGACTTGCTCAATGATTATATTCAAGTTTGACTGCTCAAGTACAAAGTAGGTACGAGGGGAACTTAAACATCCATTAAATTTGGAAACGGGGTTACGTCAGGGATGTTTGCTGGTGCTTTTTTTGTTCAACTTATACTTAAATGATGCAGCATCAATTTTTGATGGTTGCTGCCAATCACCATAATTAGCCGAGATTGGTGTACCTATTCTGCTTTGTGCAGATGATGCTGTCCTGAAATAGGGCTGGGCTGCAAAGGGCCCTGCAATCTTTCTCCAACTATTGCTCTCGAGAAAGCTTGGTGATCAACTGCTAAGAATCTAAGATCTTAGTTTTCATCAAGGCTAAGAGACGGAACCCATCTCAATGGTCAATCGACAGATCCAATATTGAGCAAGTCAAGACCTTCTCTTATTTGGGGATTCTGTTTTCAGCAGATCTCTGACTCCCCAATTGTCATGGCCCAGTCTGGGCTCAGTGAGAGCAAGGACTCCTCAGGAGGAGAGGGGCTTTGTGTAGCCAACCAGGACTCCTCAGGAGAAGAGAAGCTCCATGTAGCCAGCCCTGACTCAGGAGAGGCTGGTAATCAGAAGCTGCAGCTGCTGGCTAATCGGAGCTTACAGCCAGCAGCTGAGGCAGAGCCACCAGTACTCTCCAGCCCCAGCACCACAGGGGAAGCTCAGTCAGGGACTACCAACACCACAGGGGAAGCCCAGCTAGGGGCTTCCACCCCCCCCCCCCAGGTTCGCCTATGCCTAAAGAACGCTGCAGACAAAGGCTGAGGCTGGAGCTGCAGGAGAGATGGTGCAGCGCTTGTCTCCTGAACCGACACCAGCTGCTGGAGAGCGATGATGAGTAGCAGTAGGATGGAGCCCCAGCAGCTGGCTGTAACCCATGCCTGGCTATAAAAGCTGAGCTGAGGGAACTGCCAGGTGTGGAAGCAAAGTGTCAAACTACCTGCAACCACTCTGTGTGCTGGGTACCTTGCTTGTGTCTGCCTTTGGATCTGACACTATTGGCCACTGACCTTGGACTGTACCTGACCTGGCTCTTGGACTCCCTCCTGGCGTTTAGTTCATGCTCTGACCACAGTTTGGACTTGGCTTTCGATCCTTGAACTCCCCTTGGGCTTTGTGTTGGTGCTTGGACTTGAACCACCCTGCTTGGGCTGGCCCAGCCTGTGACACCAATTTAGAGCAGCGCTTAATAAAGCAAAACCATGCACAAACACTATAAACAGTTTTTTCCACAACAGGGAAGCATATTCCTGGAGCAGTGCAAACTTTTAAGCTGAAAGTGGCTCCCATTATTCTTTATGGCTCAGATAAAAATTGCTCTGTGCTGAAGATGGTTTGTTAGACGCTCTAAATCAGGATACCCACAAATCAACAGGGATGAAAGGACTGGATGAGAAACTGATGATAGCTGAAATGTCAATTGATGATATTTTTGATATGGGCAAATCCAAAGCATTTCTATGATTAAAAACCGTGTCCTAGAAATCGCTTACAGCAGCTTGATTTCGAGAGCCCACAGAGTTTGTTCACCCCTAACTTTTGGTCTTTCTTTCCTCAAATCAATACCCCTCTATATGTTTAATCCCATGATACTGCAAACTGTTTGCAAGACTGAATATTATACCCACGGTAGTTTTACAGGGGAGATTTTTTAATTGGCCCTATTCCGACAGAATTTGCCCTTGTAACCTTGAAGCCAGCTGGGTGACCTTGGGTCAGTCACAGCTCTCTCAGAACTCTCTCAGCCCCACCCACCTCACAGGGTGATTGTTGTAAGGATAATAATAACAACAGACTTTGTAAACCGCTCTGAGTGTGGCATTAAGTTGTCCTCAAGAGCAGTATATAAATCAAATGTTTTTATTGTTATTAATAATAACAGGATTGATACATCCTTTCATGTCCTGCTCAAATGTAGGTTCTTTGAAAATATAAGGGATTATTATATTAAGCTATTAATTAACCAACTATCCCCTTATACTTCAGAAACATTGGCTCCTTTGCTTAGCAATAAGCATCCTAAATTTATCTTAGCAATTGCAAAATATGTCTCAATCCTTTTAGCCCTTACATCCAATAAGGAATAAGTATTTTTCACTGCTCAAGATTTATGAATCAATGACCTTCTAAGGGAATAAAAGGAAAGGATGTCAAACTGGGTTTTAGCCAAACAAGGTTCAGTTACATAATCTGAAAGAGGAAGATGAAAGGAAAATCAAAGATCTGGTTTCAAAAAACATACCACAGTGATAAAACCCCGTAACATGCAAACATCTTTTTGGGATTTCTTACCATTTTCTTCTTTGCTTGATTTTAGAACGTGCTCTTATACAATGGACCACATCCACCCGGCTTTACTCACATACAGCCCCCATGGATATGTAAAGAAAGGGTCCCCAGAGAGAGGCAGGTGAGACCAGCATTCAGACTCCTGCAACTGTTAAAAGTATGCAACCACAGCTGTACTTGGAGGACTTTTCTTCTTCTTCTTTAAAAAAAAAAGGTTTGAGAAGCAGTTCCAAATCCCTGAATGAATTCACACTGCAATTACTATCAGTTAAAATCCATAATGAAATAGCAGTGTGGTGAGTCCTGTATGGAATACGGATGCTAGTGTGCACCCTGTTCTGAGGGCTTAAGCGAGCATGACAGAGATCTGATCAGCAGTCAAAGAGCAACCAGAAGCCCCAGAGATGCCAGTATGGAGGGGCTAGGACATGTTGTTCAAGTCTTTGTGGGTTACAGCAGACTAAGGACCTTCCCTTCCAGGTATCGAGGTATCGAGTGGTCTCCTAATCTCATTGCCCTAAATCAGATCTTAGTCTTCATGCCTCAGAGCTCTTCTCTACAACAGACTACAGAGGATGGCCCAGGCATGAGTAGCTGCAGGAGAAAAGGCACAGAGAACAGGGAATGCAGGAGACGAAAGCAGAATGCCAGTAGGGAGCAGGGGTTGCAGACTTCAGAAGCAGTCCCAGCAGCTGTCCCTTGAATGGCAGCCTGACACCCAGACATTAGCAGGTGATCACATATGCCACAATATACCGATTTCTGCAGATGTCTGTTAAAACTTGGTGGATTGGAGAGGTCGGCATGCAGTTGTTGGGGAAGACATCAGCAGGCAGAAATCTTGAAGCTGATGTAGATTGCAACAGGGAGGCGGCGGATGGCTCCAAGGAGAGGCATGTTGCGATCATGAGAAGAGGGGCACAGTAAAAAGCATTCTCTTGGGGAGAGCAGGGGGGAATGAGCAGGAAAGAGGTAGCTACGGTAGCCAAGATGCGGAGGAGTTAGGGCACAGATGAGGTTTGAAGCAAGAGACTCAGTGAGGAAAGGACGCCACTTAGAAATGTGGAAATGGAAGAAGAGAGATTATCAAGGGGCTGCTTGAAGGACGGAGGAGGAAGACGCTCCCATCGCACTTGTTACCGTGGCAAACACAACAACAGAATAAATTGTGGTTGACCAAAACATGATGAATCTGCAGACTAGGTTGGCCTAAGTAATTTTTATCCTCTATTCTGAGGTGCCTTTCGAAGCTACAGAAACCAGATATATAGCGACGAGAAATGAGCAGTTGAACATGCAAATGAAAGTAGGCAAACAAAAATTCTTTGAAAAAAGCTATAATTCAGTCAAAACCAGCCATAATTCTTTTTTTTAAATCTTTCTCAACAATGAGTAGCTGCGTTACGACAACAGCATGTATAGAGTTTTGAAGAAAACATAATTTTGATACTCAAAGGAAATCTAAAATGTCAGCTTCGCTAGGAGGCTGATGAAAAGCGTTCTGAAAGTATCGTTAATAACCAAGTATTTCAGATCCATTTAAAACACGAAGCAGGAAAATCAATGCTTGTTAAGAGAACAGAGACTGAGTCAGTCAAATAGAAAATAGCACACTTTCCATACGGCTTAAAATAGCAACAGGTCTTCAGCTCAAAATACAGAGGAATTAAAGTTTAGACCATTTTTGCTGCTGCCACAATAACAGCCTCTGCAAAGAAGTTCAATAGTATTTCCTGGTGCATTTCTTCAGGAGAAACACAAAAGTAGACAGAATCATTACTCAACTATCTTCACCTAGGCATGGTATTCATGCTCTCCTTTACAGTTTCTGTTGGAGATGCTTTAGTCAACAATGAGTAAGTAAAGTGGTATCATTAGGACAGCAGCAGAAGAGCATTCGGAATCACTTTTGAAGAAAGATACTTTAAAACTAGTACAATGCAGTGGGTTGGAGCCAACAGCGCTCCTCCATCACGAAAAAATTCTTCCGCTCATGGAAAGATTCCTTCTGTGAGCAGAATGCTCCTTGTACAAACGGTAGGGGATATTTGGGTCCAAGGCATTTCTCCAAGAAGCTTCACTTGGGGTATCATTTTGCAGTCTTTCCTAATTCATATTGACAAAAAAAGCAGTATTTTTCATACTTAAGTAGAGAACTAGGCTGTAACCACAAACAGCATGTCACTTGGATCTTTCAGCAGTTCAGTGGAGATGCTGTGGCTGTGATCCAGATAGGTACTAGTTTGAACCTTGTCTCAGCTACTAGGTAGACTCCGACAGACCAATCTCAGCTTCAGCTTCTTAGTGGCAGACTGGAGAGAATACTGGTCTACTTATGGGGCTGTCATGAGGGCTGCTGCAAATAAGTATGTGCAGTGAACACTAAAAATATTCTACAAACTCCCCAAAGCATTATGCTGTATGAGTGTGTGCTTTAGATCTTCCCTGGACCTTCTGAAAATGGATCAAAGCTGTCAGACTGTGGCATTCCAGTTAGCTAGCTACTGCTCTCTTCCCTTCTGCAAGACGACCAAGTCTCTTGATTTGAAAAGGTTTATTAGAAAACAGCATACAGGCCCTGGGTCCACATTCCAGAACTTTGACAGGTCTGGCTGACCGTAGGCTTTGCTAGGAATGAGGTGCCTGAGGAAAGCAATTACATTTCAACCCTTGGGTTCCCATCCTCCCCCCTCAGAGTTCCCAGGGCTGAGCTTGCGGAGACGAGGAAGCGGGAACATCAAGGTCAGCGCTGCAGACATAAGATAACTTGCATTCTCTCCCACGGAAGGAGCTGTCCGGCAATGCTAGGAAGGAAGGAGAGGCTAACAACTAATACATTAACATGGCGTAACTGTCGTTCAGTACTCAAAACATGAAAAGGAATAAACTAGACGGCTATACAGTTTAACATAGCAAATTCTAGACATGATGTATAGGAAAGACACCACATTGTTCAGGTGAAGAACTCTGCCAATGAGATCCTGACAAAAGCCAGGATTCAAACTGTCCTGAATGTGCCCATTTTATCCTTTTATTTATCATTTTTATCATATTTATCATTTTTTATAATTTCACCTTGTATGTCCCAGCAGTGGGGAATAGAAAACAAAATTTTGCTCCACCCAGTTATCTTTTTTCCATTGGAATTTCCAGCATATCACAGAGCTTTTACTTTAGCTTGACTTAATGTTCTCCCCTCTGCTCTTTTGGAGGGATGCTCATATTCCATATGTAAACCATTTCTGACCCTGTCAACCTGGACAGGTAGAGACAATTGAGCGTGTTCTTTTATACTGCCAGTATCATCAGGAGATCTAAATAAAATACATTACACCAATTATTGCCGCCTGCCCAGGCAGACCTAATCAATCTTATTTCATTCTCCTTTTAGCTGATTGTTGTAATGAAATTACTGCTAAGGTAGCAAGATTTTGCACCCTGGCTAGGTTAATCAGACAAAATATTATAACTTCTTTTAAGAAATGTAAACAACATTTTTTATTATTTATTTAAGTATATTGTTGTATTCAATTTCTAGATATGCTAGATATGTAACTAATATATCTTTCATATATTATTGTGTACTACTGACTTAAAATCTGATCCTGGATTGCAATAGTAATAAACTGAACTGATACAGCTTCTGCCCATGAAACTGATACTGAACTTATCACCATATCTCAGCCTTAAAGGCTGGTATGGTATACCATTATCCCTCCCCTTTTAAAATCCATATACAGACCAACCTAGCATTCAGATGCCAAATGCAGAATTGATCTGAATACCAAAATTCATTCTGGTACCTCACCACTTAGGTCGAGAGAGTTCCTGAGAGAGTGGGGAGACACTTTTCCCGACAAAGCCGGGAAAAGCCGGATGAGCTATTTGGGATCCTGGTTGGGGGAAGAAGCAGCGAAGTGGTATGTGACGCTCTACTCTGCTCAAGCCCCGGAGATTCAACACGTGAGAGCATTTATGCATTCCATGCAGGCGCAGTACAAAGATCCCCTTGACGGGGAGAATGCAAGAACTAGGCTGAAGTGCATGCGATAGGGAAACGGCCAGTGCATGAGTTTGCAGCAGAATTCAGGGTGTGTGCTGCCAAAGTGCCAGACTGGACTGAATCAGTGAACGTAGAATTCTTTCGTGCTGACTTGAACCCAGACCTAATGGCCAAAGCAATGGTCCAAGATGATCCATGAACCCTACTAAGGTGGATTCAGTTGGCATGTGAGACTGAGAACTGGGAGCAAGTGGTAAAGCTGCTCCGCCTTCAGCATCAAGCTGGAAAGCCTCTGGAAGCTGTAGAGGAAGACAAGCAGAGGGGGAGAGGACCACTCCACTCGACTGAGAAGGAGAGAAGGCTGGAACAAGGGCACTGTTTAAAATGTGGTAGAGCTGGCCACTTCGCAGTCAAATGCCCTAGTGGAAGGAAGGTGCTTCCAGAGGCAAAACTGGTGCTCAGTGGCCAGAGCTGGCCAAGTCATCCAAAGAGGAGAGGGGTAGTGCTGCCAGCTAGCGAGAAGGTACAGCTGGCGGGAAAAGGCAGGGACCTGCTGTGAAAGGTGCCAGCCGGCAGGTTCCAAAAGAGCTGGTGCCAAATCGGGTGAGACCAAGAGGAGCTTTGTTTTTTTATCCCCATCACCCTAGTGCATCCGAGGTGAAAAACCCACATCAGGGTTCGAGCCCTGATTGATTCTAGATGCAGTTGAGATCTACTCTCCCCTGCCCTAGACTGGGTCTAGTTAAACTATCAGAGCCGCTCCAATTTGAGCAAATGGATGCGTCTCCAATGAAGGGAACCCCTTGTACGTATGAGATTGAGTTAACCCCAGTGGGAATGGGAAATCATTGGGAGGAAAGAGTTTTTATTATCAGTCCCACTGCAAAGTTCCCAGTGGTGTTGGGAGTCAGATGGCTTTTTGACCATGATCCATATGTGCAGTGGAAGGCAAGTTGCCTTTGCTTCCCTGCAGGAGCATGTGTGGAGTGCCAGGAACACGTGTGGAATACTCAGTGGGGTGCCACCCCACCTCCTTTGCTGTGTGCTTAACAAGGGAAGAGATTGAAGGGATCCCCTACGAGTACCAGGACTTAAAGCAAGTTTTTGAAGAGGAGGAAGCTAACAAACTTCCCCCACACTGCCCCACTGACTGTGCCATTGAGTCAATCCCAGGGCAGGATCTTCCCAAGGGAAAGTTGTATTCTATGAGCCTTGCTGAGTGCGGTGAGCTCAGAAAGTTTATTGAGAAGAACTTACAGAGAGGTTTCATCTGCCCAGCGAGCTCCCTCCATGCTGCCCCAGTGCTGTTTTGCAAGAAAAAAGATGGGGTTTTAAGATACTGCACTGACTACCACGGAATAAATGCAGTATCCATGTCAAATACGTATCCCCTACCCCTCATTAGGGACCTACTTAGAGTTGTTGCCAAAGGGAAAATCTTTACCAAACTGGTCTTAAGAGATGCTTACTTTTGAGTGAGAATCAGAGAGGGGGATGAATGGGAAACAGTGTTCAATAACACTCTGGGCCAATGTGAATACTTGGTCATGCCGTTTGGACTCCAAGGGGAACGTGGCGCCTTCATGAACTTGATTAATGAAGTTTTGCACAAGCACTTGTACAAAGGGGTGGTCATTTATCTGGATGACGTGTTAATTTATAATCGTGATGATGAATCACATGTCAAATTAGTCAGGAAGGTGCTGACTGCCCTCTACCAGAACCGATTGTATGCAAAACTCTCCAAGTGTGAATTTCACAAGCAGGAACTAGATTTCCTGGGGTATGGAGTATCAGGCAAGGGGCTGGGGACGGATCCAGCCAAAGTGCAGGTGGGAGGCTTGGAAAACAAGACACCAGTTACAATCACTCCTGGGCTTTTCAAACTTCTATAGACCATTTATTAGAAATTTTGCCGAGACTGGCCTGCCCTTGACTGATCTGTTAAAAACTAAGGGAAAGGGGCCAGGAGAAACAAAGCCAGGAGCTAAACTGACCTGGTCTATGGAGTGCCGGCAAGCATTTGAGAAATTAAAGGAACTATTTACCTCTGAACCCATACTGTGTCACCTTGATGAGAATAAAAAGTTCATTGTTCAAATTGATGCGAGTGATGTTGCCATGGGAGGGGAGGGGGGCAATTCTACAAGAAGGCTCAGACAGTGAGTTGCACCCCTTTGCTTATGTCTCAAAAAAATTCTCTGAGACTGAAAGAAACTGGTCAGTGTGGGATAAAGAGGTAGCTGCTGTAAAACTAGCACTCTCTACTTGGAGACATTGGTGCAAAAGTACCATTTGAAATATGGACAGATCATAAGAACTTGGAAGTTCTCCATACACCCAGAAAGCTAGGTGCAAAACAGCTCAGGTGGGTGGAGTTTTTCTCCAAGTTTCAATTCACTCTTAAGCATCTTCCAGGGAAATCAAACATCCTTGCAGACACACTGTCCCGCCTCCCTCAGCATGAGAGTCAGAGGGAGGAGATTACTGACACAATGTTTACACCCAGCCAACTAGGAGGCGTTGTAACACGATCTCAAACTCGTAAACCTCCTCCAAACCCTCCTGACTCATGGTTGGAGCGAGTGAAAGCAGAAATCGAAAAGGAGGGGGGACAAGCTTTACAGGAACCTTTAGTGAAGGGGGAGTATGGATGCTGGTATCATCAGGGGCGATTGTATATTCCTCAGACACCGCAGGGAGAAATATTTAAAAAGTTCCATGGTGACAAATTAGCTGGGCATTTCAGGTTCGTCAAAACATTACATCTCACTCAACGACAATCTGGGGGGCCAGGAATGAGAAAAGACATTTCTCAATATGGATCCAATTGTCAAGTGTGTGTGATGGGGGAAAAGAGGGGAGGAAAACCTCCAGGATTGCTGCAGCCATCGGAGACTCCCTCCAGACCCTGGGCTACCATTTCCATGGATTTTATCACAGATTTTCACCCTAGTAAAGGGAAGACAGTGATTCTAGTGGTGGTGGATCTGTTCTCTAAGCAAGGTCACTTCATTTCCTGCTCTAAAATCCCCACAGCAAAGAAACTGACCAGCTTGTTCATGCAACATATTGCACGTTTGCATTCTTTCCTAACCAAGATCATATCAGATAGGGGGAGTCAATTCATTGACAACTTCTGGCGGGAGCTCCTGAAAGTAACTGGGATTGAACAGGGATTCAGCTCCTCCCATCACCCCGAGTCCGATGGACAAACTGAACACACAAATCAGATATTGGAACAATTTCTGAGATGCTCTATCAACTATCAACAAGATAATTGGATGGATTTTCTTCCCTATGCCGAATATTGTTATAACATTAGTGTACGCAGTTCTATTGGAGCCACCCCCTTTAAGGTAACATAGGGATTTGAAGAAACGCCCATGCCCCTGTTAGAACCTGACCCAGCTGGAAAGGGAGGTGAATTAAAACAATAGTGGACTGACATTATAAATCAATGGGACATTATAAAGCAAACTCTGGAGCAAACTAAAATGGATTATAAACGGCAGGCAGACAAAAAGAGAGCCCCCTCCTTAGGAGCTCAACCAAGCAAAAAGTTGCAGTGGAAATACCTAGGGCCCTTCAAGGTGGTCCGTCTAATTAACGATGTAACCGTGGAGCTGGAACTGCCTAAAAACCTGAAACAGGTAAACCTGGTATTCCACTTCAGTCTTCTAAAAAAGGACCCAGGGCCAGATAAATGGCACCCTGAGCCGGCAGCTCTGCTGCCTATCATGGTGGAAGGACCGCCCCACCACGAAACTGAACTGATTTTGGACTCTAAACTAAAGCAGGGAGTATTGTATTATCTCATCCAATGAAAGTATTTTCCTAAAATCCAACAGACGTCCAAGCTCCTAAGTTGATTAAAAAAACTTTCACAAAAATTATCTGTGGAAACTGGGGGGAGATTGATTTTTGGGAAGGCAGGATGTCAGAATGCAGGCAGCATCTACCATACCCATATCTGAAGGTTGGGGTTGGATGTTACGGTTATCCGTTACAGCTGTGTTTCTTCACTCTCATGGAATGTGAATCTGGTTGTTCCTGGAATTCTCTCTCTTAGACTATGCTTGCTCCTAGCCGCTGAGAAAGGAGCCCACATGACCTTGAAACCCTGTATGTCCTCCCTTGCCAGCGGAATTAGCCAGCAACCAGGAAAGGGGGGTGGGGGGTGCTAGCCTGCGAATGATATATGTTCTTGATACTTGTTTGTGCTTCATTCCTAACAATGAATCCAGTAAGACCATGATTCTAGCAACTTTCCAATAAAGCTTTAACACAGTGGAGTCTTTTGGGAAGTCACTTGGCAGATCCTTGCAGAAACTGCCTCTTAAGCAAGTCAAATAACCTGAATGCCAAGCAGCTAAGGTAAAACCAAAATGATGATGATGACGACAACATTCGATTTATATACCGCCCTTCAGAATGACTTAACACCCATTCAGAATGGTTTACAAAGTATGTCATTATTATCCCCACAACAAAACACCCTGTGAGATGACTGGGGCTGAGAGAGCTAGAAGCTGTGACTGACCCAAGGTCACCCAGCTGGCTTCAAGTGGAGGAGCGAGGAATCAAACCTGGTTCTCCAGATTAGAGTCCTGCGCTCTTAACCACTACACCAAACTGGCTCTCAGCTTTGCTTCTGGTCGGCCAATTAGTCTCTTACGTGGAGATCCTCTAAAAGTCCCCAAAGACAACATCAATCATCAGCTCCCATGCTGCTCTATAAAGCCATCCATAGGAAGTAACAATCACTGGTGCTTATGGGGTGTCTCTGAAACAGCCAGCCTCCATTCCTCTTAGAATTATGCTACATAATGAGCGCAGTTCATTAAAAATATAGCTAAAAAAGTCGCACACCTTGATGGCCATATTACATGTTGGCAAATAGCCTACCTTGTTAAATTTAAGGCTTCCAAATCCCGTTTTCTAAAGGAATGGAATGAAGAATAGCCAGGGCACACAAGACACAGAGAACAAAGCCCTGCTGTGCTCCAACATGAGGATGTTTCAAACACAGCACAGAGCTTTAACAAGGCAAAAAGAGGTTCAAAACACAGCGCTTATAGAGTCCCCCAGACTTTGGCAGCAAGACTCTCAGGTCCAAAGCAATTTAGTGAATTATTTAGACCGTGCCTTTGATTTGGTTCTTCTATTAGAGGTTGGGGGATCGCAACCTCTAAGTCACCCCTCCCATTTACCACAGAGAAGTTTTATATAATAGATAACAGAAAGTTGTGCCAACAGACACAGCTAAAAGATGTGCTGCCTCTGGCTCAGTTTAGACGTCATGGAAAATCAGGGTTTTACACAAATTATAGTTACTGCAATTGTCTAAACAAGGGCCATTCCAATAACTATATTTTGTTGGGGAAATCAAATCAGGATCTGCAACCATGGTTTGAAGTTTGTTTACAAACCATCATTAGTCTTAACTATTGTTCTGTGCGACATACGAACACAGGCATCTTGGGTTAACCCTGGGTTCAGGGCTTTTTTTCTGGGAAAAGAGGTGGTGGAACTCAGTAGGTTGCCCTTGGAGAAAATGGGTCACATGGCTGGTGGCCCCGCCCCCTGATCTCCAGACAGAGGGGAGTTGAGATTGCCCTCTGCGCCACCAAGCACAGTTTAAACTCCCCTCTGTCTGGAGATCAGGGGGCGGGGCCGCCGGCCATGTGACCATTTTCAAGAGGTTCCAGAACTCCGTTCCACCGCGTTCCAACTGAAAAAAAAACCCTGCCTGGCTTGCTCCCTAGCACTACCTTAACTGGGATACCAGCCAGATTTCTATGGGAAAACCAAGGTGTGCTACTTTTTCATATATATTTTTAATGAACTATGCTCATTATGTAGCATGATTCTAAGAGGAATGGAGGCTGCCTGTTTCAGAGATACCCCATAAGCACCAGCGATTGTTATTTCCTATGGACGGCTTTATACAGTAGCGTGGGAGCTGTTGATTGATGCTGTCTTTGGGGACTTTTTAGAGGCTCTCCACATAAGTGACTAATTGGTCAACCAGAAGCAAAGCCAAGTTTCTTCAAGAAAAGCAAAGGAGATGATGATTACATTGGCATTTGCAAGGCAACCCAGGACTTCTGAGCCAAATCCTAGTTTCACAAACTAATCATGCTTAAAATAAACCACAGTATTGCTTTACTGAGCCTTTGCCTGGCAACTGCTCGAACCAACCAAACAGCTTTAAAAAGCAACCCAACCCATCTTTTTCAACAATCCACAACTCTTAGGAAGACAACTTCCAGGAGCAGACGGGTCCCTCTTTAGGGGCCAGCTTTATGCTCAGGGCTCAGCTACACACCGTACTGGGAGTTCGGTGAACACAGTTCAGAGCATGAGTTTACTTACTGCAAAGCCAAAAACGGTTGTTTATGACAAGATAGGATGGGCAAGCAGACCTGACAGAGTCACAGCACAGACTTCACTTTGGCCTCTTTTGACCCCGGAGCCACACGTGTAAAGGAAGGCGAATTCCAAGGAAATTTGCTGCTGGCAAAATGCAACCTACAGCTGCGTCTACTCTGCACCAGCATTTTCAGAACAACCGAGACCATGTGGAAAAACACATCCATCAAGCTGCTTTCATACTGAACTGGCAGTCAGGGAAACAGAAATAGTATTAGAAGTTGGTTGAAGACTGACAGATTTTCCATTACCAGCTGAAGCAGACAAGATTGCAATTTCCACAGAGCCTTTCTGTTCTTGTGTACTGGGCGTCTGTGTATCATTTGCCCTTGTACTCACTGTGAATTCTTCCCTTTTCCAAAACAATCCCAAACTGGCCATACCAAATGGGAGCACGTTCACTCACAAGTCAGGCAGGACTTAACTACCTTGGTCTGTCTGAAGCTCTTTTGAAGCTCACATGAGGGATAAGCAAGCAACATTCAGGCAAAACTAAGAGTCGGACCTGGTCCCCCTATCTTCCAAATCAAGCCCTGAAATAAATAAGTTCATTGTACATTCCTGAACAGACTTACCATAAACTGAGCAACCGCCTTAATGAAAAAGACCCGATCCTGCTCTGTCTCCACATCTGAAGGGATATCGGTCTCAGGATCATATCTGCAAATGGAAACATTTGTAGTGTTAGAAGGCACATTGACTGACTCTGCAAGCAGGCAGAGACATGCAGATTAAAAGGTAGATATTTTCTTTATACCTTGAGGAAGTTTTACAAAAACGTTAACTTTACCTAGCACAGAAAAAAATAGTCCGAACTGAGTTTTGCTGCTCACGCTCAAGTGTATTGCTTCAGGGTCACAAGTAATAACAACAAATAAACCAGCGTTGATTGTTTCATTTGAAAAAACAAAGCATGTTAAAGTCAGTCAGCTACAAAAGGGATTAGCAAACTGATCATCTACCGGCAGGAAAGCAAGGGTTCAGCTAATGACTGGTGTGCTGCAAGAAATACATCCGTGAAATAATTACTGACAGCACTGAACTCCAGGACCCACTCACAGGAGGGGAGGACGTGCTGCATCTCTCCATGATTCACTGCCCCGGCCCAGTCTTCAGGGAGCAAACAATTCTGTTGCTTCTCTGCACTGGGAAGCAATTGAATGAGAGCCAAACTACAAGTGACGCCTGACACAGGTTGGACGCTAGTCGGCTTCCCTCAAGTTTTGATGGGAAACGTAGGCGTCCTGGTCTTGCAGCTGTAATGGACAGCCAAGCTGTAAAACCAGGGCGCCTACATTTCCCATCAAAACTTGAGGGAAGCTGACAAGTGTCCAACCTGTGTAAGGCGTCACTTGTAGTTTGGCTCTTAGCTAATCACTCAGGCAAAGAAGCTAACATGGCCAAGAAACCTTACTCTGTCTCCCTACCCTCATGCAAAATGCCACAAGAAAGGTCTGTTAGGAACAGAAGCAGTAGTAAAGGTTATTAAAAAGAAAAAGAATGGATTAAAAAGGAAAAAATGGTGTGTGTATAAATATTTTAAATAAAATAAATGTTGTTATGCGTTACTTTCCCGTTAAACTATGTCACAGTGTGGAATTCCCAACAGTTTTCAGTGAACACCAGAAGAACCAAACTGGAAGGATCAGGATAAAAGTCCCTTTAATCAAGCTTTTCATAGTAACTGACCAGATGTTCCACAAGGAGAGGCATGAAGGACTTGAGTTCTTCTGCATTAGTGTTATCAAATTCAAAGTTCTGAAAATTCTCCCCCCTCCCTTCAATGTACGTCACTCCTTCTAGAGCTTCTAGAAGTCATGGAATGCAACTCTAAGCAACAAAGCATGTTCACACCTACACAAGCAGAGGTATGCTGTGGTGGCATGTGCTATATATGCAAGAGAGAATCACACACCAATTTTAGATTCATAAGCTGGCTCTGATGTTTCTTTATTCACTTCTCTCACTAAAAGGTGGGCTATAAAGAAACTAAACAAATCAACAAATGATGATGAATTACCAACCTTTTCACCAGCCAATGGAGTATTTCTGAAACCAGTAAGAAGTTTGGACTGCGAAAATTTTCCATTGATATGAGCCGGGAATAGCCCAAAGCCCTCATCATCTCGGTAAAATCTTTTAGAAAAACAAATATTTTCATTTTTATTTTTAACAGACATTCATCACAGCTGCATTGCCTTAAACCTCCAAGTTGCCAAGTGCACTAAAAAAAAAATATCTAAATGCCAATGTTTACAAAAAGAAAACCATATCGTAATGAATAAAAATGGCTTTTCAATTAAATGTTCCTATGAGGGATAGATATTTCCCCAATTATTTATACTAAAGCGTGTCTTCCAGAAAGTCATAGAAAGTTAAAACTAGAATATAGACCAATCTACTATATAACTGAAGCCCTGCAAACATCCAAATGGCAGGATTGCCCATTCCTCGTTCCTGGAGTCTCATGAGCCGCTTCCGTTTCTGTATCCATAGCATAGCAAGACAGTCAAACTATCAAACAAGCTCTTCACCCGGTGGGTTGAAAATCAAAACTGGCACATGTTGACCAAAGCAGATTGTATCAGCAGCAACATAACCACCATTATTTTCTTAACATTTTTTAAAGATGAGCATGCAAGATAAGGAGGGGGGAACTCTAAGAGAGAGACAGAATTCAAAATTGCTGCTGTGTCACAGTTTGAGGTGGGACGGGGATCCAGTGTATGTGAAGTTTAGTGGTCTCTATCTTGAGCCTCTTCTAAGACTCCCTTAAGCATTGGCATCTCTGAAAGATTAAGCCAGCTGTTTCAGCGTTTGAGTAAGTCTGCCATTTGGATGTACCCTGGGTATGCTTTGGACACACATGATACATGCAGCTTTGGATTGGGTCTGCACTGCTCACAGATGCATTGTCAAGATGGTATCATTTTATACCACATTGTTCTAATTTAAGATTCAGTTGCGTACGTCTTATTTCTCCTCTTTCTCTCACACACATGACCTGCTCCCACAGCCAGAGCTCTTGGGCAATAAGTAATGTACCCTATGCTGGCACAGAAGTAGCACATAGCCTTTGCAGCTGTATCTCTTCAGAGCACCACGCATCCCACGCACCCATATTTCAGAGCATGAGGCACCAACAAATGCAAATGAATCCAATGTCACCCTGCTGATTCTGCAGTTCATTAACCAGAAGAATGGTGTTTATCACTTGGGGTTCACAGAAACATGATCATATATCTGAGAAGAATAAACTGAGCCGGGCTGTGCATAGATGTCAGATTTTTTAAAAAGAAAAACCCACGCAATTATAGGAAGATTTTTAAATGGCTCTGATGTTCATCTTAAGACATGGGTCATAAATTGGGTACCCTAACCCTATTATTTATATTGAACCATCAACTTAAATGGCACTTAAAAGAGTTTAATACGCAACCAAGATCCACGCTCCAAGGCACATGCAATTTGAATTTTGATGATGCAGACAGAAGAAACAAAGAGGGAATGACAATAAGAGGGAAGGGCAGCCTCAGTCTAATTCACTCTTCATGTTTATCACTCCCTCCCTCCAAGGAACTTCAAGTGGTGTACCTAGTTCTCCTCACTATCATTTTATCCTCACAACAACCCTTTGAGATAGGCTAAAAGACACTGGATTTTGTGACAGATCCAGTTCTGCCTCTCCCAACAAACAGCCAATGGGGCCTGATGGAATATTGGGTTCCTGGCCGTTGAGATCCACTAGAACAGTTAGAGAGGGGAGAAGGATTTTAGGTTGCTGAAGGAAGCAGTAAGAATAACTAGCCGTTGACACCTATTATATTGTATTGTAAGTTTGTAACCTCTATTATGATAGTGTGGGAAGATGAATTCATATTATAAGAACAATGTATCCCTATGTTTGACTCACTCCTTGGTTGTTACTTTTGTAAATAAAAGTTAACTCTTTTTTCCTCTGTTTAACCCTGGCTCATTAACTCATTGCCCTGAGCTGGATAGCCCAGGTAAGCCTGATCTCATCAGATCTCAGAAGCTAAACTGGGTCGGCCTTGTTTAGTAATTGGATGGGAGACCTCCAACAAAGGCCTGGGTTGCAGAGGCAGGCAATGGCAAACCACCTCTGTTAGTCTCTTGCCATGAAAACCCCACCAGGGGTCGCCCTAAGTCAGCTATGACTTGAGGGCACTCTTCACACACACACACACTCATTAGCTGACCAGTCACCCTCTCTCTACCTAGCCTACCTCACAGGATTGTTGTTAAAAGGAATCAGGGAGAAACCCCACTTGCCACTCTGAGGAAGGGAACAGTAAGTACCTGATAAATATAGCATAGAGACCTAGTACGTTTAGGGGCTGAGCCTCCTTGGCATTGTGGCGAGCCTTAGCTAGAAAGAGGGGATGGATAACCTAGTCTACCCAGCAGGGTTGTTGTGAGGGACGGAAAGAAACCCACATAAACACCCTTCAGCTCCTTGCGGGAAAGGCGAGACGAAGTTCGGCACACAAGATGAACAACGGGACCGGAGCCGAGCCCGAGCCACGACCCCGTTCGCCACCCCCATCCCCGCCCCCGTCACGGAGAAACCTCCGTTGCAGATAAATGCCGCTCGACTCACTACGGAGGTCGCGGAAAGACATCTCGGTTTCTCTAGCCCGGGGCGTTCGGTTTAAACTACGATAGGCAAGGCTTCAGCGAGCCGCTTTTCAAGACCAGGCCCCGCCGCCACCGTAACGATAGCAACGGCTCTACGGCGAGCCGCTGGGCTCAAAAAGCGCAACCAGGCGAAGGAGCGGCGCGTCAAGAAGACGGAGGAAGAACCGAAACGAAGGTGGCCGGCTGAGGAGGAACGGGCGCGGCTCGGTCGATGGAAACATATGTAATTCTTTACAGTATTCAATATTTCTAACATCTTCCTCAGTTATAGGTGAGTTTTGTAAAGTACAGCTCCAGAAGACTTCTAGAAAAGCACCAATCCTGTCATAGACAAGTAATGGCTGCAAATACAACAGGGTGCTAATCTATTGCATATCAGCTATAGTGCAGCTTCCTATAAACAGATACACTGAAATACCTTTATAATGTTGCGCCTCTTTTGTACGCTGTGTGCAGTCTTTGGTCTTTCACAGGAATGCTGACTTTTGCCATTTTGCTTATAAAAAAATCTTTTCAACTTTTACACTTGTGAGGAAACATGATCAAAGGTTTGAGAAGTTAGAACATGATGGCGGTTTTTAAGCAAACATTGTACCACTAGAAATGTAAGTAAAAACTCTGAAAATAAATGTTCATGTGACACACAAAAAACAAATAATTTCTTTTTATTTGTTTCCAAATGTGCATAACTGAGAATTCTATACCTGTAACGTACATTTTATAAGTCTTACTATTTTTATTTATTTATGTCATTTATAGTCCGCCTTTCTCACTGAGACTCAAGCGGATTACATAGTGTGAGGATCAGTATGATCAGTAGCAAAGACAAGGGCAGGCATTTCCATACAGAGTCAAGGACATTTCCATAAACAATGTTGTAGGGTAAATGAATATAAGTTTACAAAGACAGCATTAGCAAGGATCCAATATGGGGTTGAAGAATTGCTGAAACAGAACATAATCAATTCTAGGACTGACATTAAACAACATGAAGCACTGGTAGTATATAGGAGTCCATATTTGAAGCAACAGATAATATGTAAGGGAACATAATGGTGAAGTCTATGGTTCCTTAGTGAAACATCTGAGACCCCCTCCCTAAATACATATTACTCTTTTAAATCAATGGCACAAGTTTCTGCTTCGAGATCCTTCTACTATGGTGGAAGTCATCCATCCTTGAAATAAGGCCAAGATTATTTTCTAACAAACTTTCAGCTTCCAGACAGTATCCAAACATTTATGAATCCTCCAGCTACCCCAGCCCTCCCTGGTTGCATTGTAAGCTGCTTAACAGAAGCCACCTCTGATCCCTCCAGAAACTACATGATAATAACTTTAGAACAAAGGGGCCAATCTTCCCAAATAAAGTTGGGGTCAAGGGGGCAGACAGAGGAGCCACACAACCTCCCTCTCCCTCCAAGTTTCTTCATGAGCCAAAGAACTGTGGCATTCTTTGATGCTCGTGCCCATTAGGAATGCCTTCACTCTGAACCTGAGATCAGTGGCTTGGAAAATTCTCATTTCTACATTCACTCTGTCGTTTGTTTGTCTCTCACAAGCAGCAAAGATTACCTGCTGAATCCACCTTATCCTTGGTTCTGCTCTGCAGCTTTGCTTTGTCTTGACATTCATGGCAAAGGCTTTTAAAAAAAGAGTTCTCTGAATGTAATAGAGTTACAAGAGCATCCAGGTCTCCACTGTGTAATATGTTCCAGAGAGTTCATCCCCAATTTAAAATTGCCACTTGAACTGAGCTACAGGCAGGGGGAAGTGGCTCTTTTTTAAAAGGCATCTACAGATAAAGAACTCCCCATCCTTCCCCTTTCCAGTGTCACTTATGAACCGTAAACATCGGGTGAGGGTTTGCATATTATAGAAGTCCTGCCTTTTACCCTCATTTTCAAGGGAAAGTGCAATTCAAAGTACATGATTTTGTGTGCAATTGTGTACAGCGAAGCTGCCCTCCAGTTGCTTATCACAAGAATGTTCTTGCCTGCAGGGAAGCTCAAGCCCACCCAAGCTGACAGTGCAATCCTAAGAAGAGTTACTCCAGTCTAAGCTCATTGAAATCAGGGGCCTTAGACTGGAGTAACTCTGTTTAGGATTGAACTATGCATCACCTAATTCCCACAGCATATGACTTTACTCCTGAATTTCTCATGCAAAACAGAGAAATGTCATTCTCTCTTGCATGTGGTGGTGGGGGGAGAGACATGTTCACCAAAGGAGACAGTGGATGGTTGTTGTGGGTTTTCCGGGCTGTATTGCTGTGGTCTTGGCATTGTAGTTCCTGACGTTTCGCCAGCAGCTGTGGCTGGCATCTTCAGAGGTGTAGCACCAAAAGACAGAGATCTCTCAGTGTCACAGTGTGGAAAAGATGTTGGCAGGTCATTTATATCTCTCAGTGTCCACACTGTGACACTGAGAGATCTCTGTCTTTTGGTGCTACACCTCTGAAGATGCCAGCCACAGCTGCTGGCGAAATGTCAGGAACTACAATGCCAAGACCATGGCAATACAGCCCGGAAAACCCACAACAACAATCATTCTCCGGCCGTGAAAGCCTTCGACAATACATGGAGACAGTGGAGTTAAGAGCTGGATGTATACCAGAACTCTGTTAACACATAGCACAGACAAAAATAAGATGTAGAATTGGATAACCCAAGAATTTCAGCTTTTAAAAAAAAAAGCAAAATTTGAGCCCTTAAGATTGCAAAAGAGAACTTGTGAACAATATCTAGTAATTCACAGAAGTTAATCTGGACAAGATATTAGATGTAGGTTCTGTTCTTTTTTGGCATTTAGAAGAGTAGAGCTGGCGGGGGGAGCTTTAAAAGATAAGAAAATAAGGACAATCAAGACATAAATAGCAGGAATTTCACTCCCCCTCCTGACCAGCAACATTTTATAATAACAGTATTTTTATTATGTAACATTTATACGCAAGTAATTTGACAACTTTCTCATGTAAGATTATTTAAAACATCAGTTCATCTGCTATAGAGAATGCAGATTCTTCTCACAAGCACATATCCCTGTAGGATTGGGGTGGGGAGCGGGAAATCAGCATGGAAAGTTGTCTTCAGTTCAGAATATATTGAGTTATATTTGAATAGAATATGATTTGCTGCAAAAAGTATAAGAGAATCTATCAAAGATTAAGTAGTATTTTAATTGGATTGTCTTTTATAAGAGTCGGGAATGATTTAGAAAAATCTGAATCCTTAAAGACAGTTATATAATGCTGAGGGCAGAGTTTTTGGCACTCTAGGTGAACAATGGATTTGGTGCCATCCCCCATTCAACCTACATACACAAACATAATGAAACATCAACCAGCTCATTCCAAGGGCTGCAATCCTAAACACCCTTACTTGAGTCGGGAGTACTTCTGATTGATAGACAAGCACTGGAGGACTGCTGGTTCAGCTCCCTCTCCATCCTGCGCCCTAAACCTCTAGGCATGGCTGTGGCCCTCTAACTCATTTGCCTTCCCCCCAGCTTTGGTGCCTTGGGCAACTGCCCAAGTTTGCCTAGTAAACACACCAACTACCACAAGGAGGCAGAAAAATTATCTAAATACTTATATCAATTTTTATGTATATTTCAGGCTTTTAGAAATTTTTAGAAATTTTAAAGTGCAAAGTGCAACATGTGAATCGTACAAAATATACAAGGTCATAAACCACAATACATAGTCAGTCAATTCAGTCAATGAACAAGAACAAGTCACTCAAATTATAAACAGTCCAACTGGTGAAACACTTACTGTTTTCCATATGCTCTGTCGGATCTTACCAACGGGGAGTTATGATTAAGGCTTGTGAGAGACCATTTGTACAATCATGCCCGTGATGAAGCTTGTTGTGTGAAACAGGAATTGAAAATCAGCTGGCGAAAGACCCGTAGGCTGTTGTTGAAGATTGATTACAGCTCCTTTTCCATCTGAAGAATGGTCTGCTCTTTGAAAAGGACATATGGAAAACAAGAAGCGTTTCTCTCACCAGCTGGACTGTTTATAATTTGAATGACTTGTTCTTGTTCATTGACTGAATTGACTGAATATGTATTGTGGTTTATGACCTTGTATATTTTGTATGATTCACATGTTGCACTTTGCACTTTAAAAGCCTGAAATACACATAAAAATTTATATTAGTATTTAGATAATTATACTGCCTCCTTGTGGTAGTTGGTGGGATTGCTTGCTTGTTTGTGGAGGTGCCCCAGTTGTGTTAAGGTTGCCTAGTGGCAGACTGGCGGGGGAGGGAGAGGGGTTGGAATTAGACTGCTTCCCTTTGTACTTTATTTATGAAAACTCTTCAGGGTCACCATAAATCAGCTGCAACTTGATGGCACACACACACACATAACCCTAACCTGGATGGTCACGGCTTTCCAGATCTCGACAGATCTCAGAAGCTAAGCAGGGTCAGCCTTGGTTAGTAATTGGATGGGAGACCTCCAAAGAAGACCAAGGCAATTATGCAGAGGTAGGCAATGGCAAAGCACCTCCGTTAGTCTCTTGCCTTGAAAACCTCACCAGGGGTCGCCCTAAGTCAGCTACAACTTGACAGCACTTTCCACCACCCCCATTTCTCCCATCAAAGGCTCAAGGAACCTAATGATGACAGATTAAAAAATGATACAGTTTCAAATAAATTGGGAGACAGTGCAGTGTAGTGATTAGAGTGCTGGATTAGGATCTGGGTGACCTAGATTCAAATCCCCCCTCCGCCATGGAAGGTTGCTGGGTGACCTTGGGCAAACCACACTCTCGCAGCCTTCTTCACAGGGTTGTTGGGATGATAAAACAGGAGAGGGGGAGGATGGAAGCCGCTTTGGGTTCCCCTGGGGGGAAAATGCAAAGGTGCAAATGAAGTAAATAAACAAAGAAAACATGGCCACAACCAGAAATTACACTAAAGATCTACTAACCAAACACCCTCTTAAACAGTTCTGATGGACACTGTTCCCTGAAACTCAAAACAGTGAGTGTCCTCCTGGTAAATTGAGGCGGTCCACTCTGTAGGATGGGAGCTGCTACTGAGAAGGCTTGAAATCAAGCAGGGGCAGTTCTCACCGGACAGGACAGAAAGAATCCCATCAGAGCTGCTGCGCAGGTTCATATTGGAAGAAATGGTCAAAGAAGTGGGTCCCAGGCCATGAAGGGCTTTCAGGACCTTTATATAGTCTCATCTAGAGCTTAGTGTTAAGCTCCTGATTAACAAACTTGGGCCATGGAGACTGTGGATCAGTGGCAGAGCAAGTGCTTGGCATACAGAAGGTCCCAGGTTCAATCCCCCATATCTCCAAAGGATCAGGTAAAAGGTGATGTGAATGAAATCTGGCAATAAAGCTTTTATTTACCTTCAGGAATGACAGTCTTGAGAAGAGATCCAGAGGAGTTAGCCGTGTTAGTCTGTAGTAACAAAATAGTAAAAAGTCCAGTAGCACCTTTAAGACTAACCAACTTTATTGAAGCATAAGCTTTCGAGAACCACAGCTCTCTTCGAAAGCTTACGCTTCAATAAAGTTGGTTAGTCTTAAAGGTGCTACTGGACTTTTTACAGTCTTGAAAAGAGACTCCAACACAGAAGAAAAACTGAACGGTAGCATATAAACGTAATTTGCAGCCATCATTAGATTACATTTATTGTATTTAAGAATTTATTAAAGCAACATTATTTATGTATTTATTGAGAAAGTGTTGTTGTATTTTGTGGGATATCTTGCCAAACTATTTATTATGAGCACTCTTGCACTTTATTATTCTTCATTACAATATATAGTTTTGTACAGAATTCATTTACTTTAGTTTCGTTTGGATTATTGTGGATTAGTAGTTCGTGATTAGCTGCCTCAGCAGGGGGTTCCTTTTGCTAGTCGACTCTTGACGCAGTATAAGGCCGCTGCAGATGCCCATGAAGGTTGCCTTTGGTCTATAATGCCATGGTGACATGGGCTAAAAAAAGGATAGGTGGTTTAGGAGAAAAGGCATGCATGTGCTACAAGTCCAGAGGGAGAGGGAGAGAGAGAAAGAGACAGCGCCTACAGGCTCATGACCTAGAAAGCCAGAAACACAGGAAATGGGGGAAAAGACAGAAAAGGCAGGGAAGAGAGCTGGATCAAAGGCCCACAAGAACAGATAAATGCCATCTCTCGCAGATGAAAATTAGCAGCCACCCAGTGCCTGATGTAGTTCCAAATCTGGCTCGCATAGCCAAGGTTAGCTGCCTTTCCTTTATTGGAATCCATGCCAGGAGTCGGTGGAACCTCGAGATTTTTTTGCCGGCTAAGGCAGTGGCGCTGGGAGCTGCACCGCTCCCACTCCCAAACCCCCTCCCTGTTTCGTTACCAAACAGTGTGGCAAGCTGCACTTGTCCGGCAGGGCTTCCAGAATTCTCATGAGTTTCCTTCCTCTTGCAAGAGTTTGGCTATGGCCAGCCTCCAGGAAGAAGGAATCTCGTGAGAGTTTGGGAGCAGCTGTCTTTAAAGCCGTGGGGGAGTGAAGAGATAAGGAGGATGATCCCCTTTGGCTTCTGGGTGGGCACAAGATAGGAGGCTGTCTCGCCCTAAAATCTATTGCGTGAGGAAACTGTGTGGGGTGGCCTTATTATGTGTGCGGTGTGGGGTGGCCTGCTTGGAGTTCTTTGTTGTTCTCGCCCTCTCAATTCCTACATTATGCAAGACGCCCTAATATAGCCTGCTGTTACAGGATCTTTGCAGTTATGCTGAGCTTTAGGGGCAGTGCTGAACATTTGACAGTTTTTTTGCTGGAGGCACCTGTGGCTGCAGATTTTGATGACAGCCTTTCAGCCCCCGCAACTCCTCTTAGTCTAAACGGGAACAAACACCCAGCAATTGTTCCTGACTGACTTGAGGCAGAGCTGCATCTGACGGCAGCAGACCCATGGCTCCAAATGCAGGTTGATGCCACAGTTGTGTAAAACCGTGTGTGTGTGACTGGCTCAGGATCAAGGATCTCAACCAGGACCTTTCTAGTCCTGTTTGCCACACTCTGACCACGAAACCACATGGGATAGCTTCAAGGGGTACTTTTTCTATAGAGGAAGCTGTGCAAATGAACGGCTCTCCTGACACTATGGGCCGATCACAGAATCATAGAGTTGGAAGGGGCCACACAGACCTTCTAGCCCAACCCCCTGCCCAATGCAGGATGAGCCTAAAGCATCCCTGACAAATATTCATTCAGACTCTTCCTGAAAACTGCCAGTGAAGGGGAGCTCACCACCTCCCTAGGCAGCTGATTCCACCTTTGAACTACTCTGACCATGAAAAAGTTTTTCCTAATATCCAGCCGGTACCTTTGTGCATGTAATTTAAGCCCGTTGCTTCGAGTCCTATCCTTTGTTGCCAACTGGAACAGCTCCCTGCCCTCCTCCAAATGACAGCTTTTCAAATATTTAAAGAGAGCCATCATGTCCCCCCTCAATCTCCTCTCCTCCAAACTGAACATTCCCAAGGCCCTCAGCCTTTCCTCGTAGGGCTCAGTCTCCAGACCCCTGATCATTCTTGTCGCTCTCTTCTGCATCCTTTCAATTTTGTCCACATCCTTTTTTTAGTGAGGCCTCCAGAACTGCACACAGTACTTCAGGTGTGGCTTGACCAGGGCAGCATAGAGAGGGACTATGACCTTCTGCGATTTCGATGCAATGGCCCTTTTGATACAACCCAAGACTGAGTTTGCCTTTTTTGCCACCGCATCACACTAACTGCTCATATTTAGTTTACAGCCCACTCTTACCCCAAGATCTCTTTCGCATACACTACTACCCAGAAGTGTATCCCCCATCCAGTATTTGTGCTTCAGATTTTTGTGGCCCAGCTCTAATACTGTGCACTTATCTATGTTGAATTGCATCCCGTTCACAACCACGCACTTCTCCAGATCTTCTTGGGTATTTGCCACTCCTCCCAATTTGGTATCATCAGCAAATTTAATGAATAGCCCATTTTATCAATGATCCAGATCATTGATAAAAATATTGAAAAGTACCAGGCTGTCATGTCTGCACCTCATCCATGCCCTTATTTTAAGCTGAGCTGTTACTGTGAACTATTACTTGATGCTGTACCTTGATGTCACATTTCCAATGTCATAATTGCCTTGCTTTCACAGGCCTACTAAAGCTGCAGGTGCCTTATCTAACTGCTGTGAAGCTCCCGAGGCTTCTGATCTTGTAAACTGTTCATTCTCATGAATCACTGTGTTTCAGCTTTAATCTTATGCCTTCCTAGTGTCTAGACTGTGTATGTAAATGATGCGAGGAGTACCAAAGACTGTTTTGCGCCGAAAGTTATGTTTACTAGTGGGAGGGGGGATGAGTATCTGGGCTCTATAAGAGGAATGGATTTCACACTTTTAAGTATTCCTGTCAACCTGCTTAACTGCTTGCTTTCCTTCTAAGCAATCCTATGGACATATCTGTGGATTTGAATTGATTCCTGAATAAAAGCCTTTCAACCAAGAACGTGGATTTCTTGCTGTGAGGGTACAGGGGTCTATCTGCCATGGCCTGTCATCCATAGACTGACACAGGCCCAAAACCGAGCCCTGCGGCACCCCACTGGACACCTCCCTCCAATCTGATGAAACGCCATTGACCACCACACTTTAGGTGTAGTCCTCTAACCAGTTCCCTATCCATCGAACTGTCCTATAGTCCAGTCTGCAGTCTTCCAGTTTACCCATTAGAATGTCATGGGGAACCTTATCAAAAGCTTTACTGAAATCCAGGTAAATCGAGTTCCTACAATCCAGTAAGGTCGTCACTCGATCAAAGAAGGAAACCAGGTTGGTCTGACAAGATATGTTGGGGACAAAACCATGTTGACTTCCCCAGATCACTGAGCGGTCCTTCAGATGCTTACAGATCAATCCCTTTAAAATCTGCTCTAATATCTTCCCAGCAACAGAAGTCAGACTGACCGGCCTGTAGTTTCCCGGGTCATCCTTCTTCCCTTTATTAAAGATTGGGATAACATTCACTCTTCTCCAATCTTGTGGCACATCCCCAGTCCTCCAGGAGGCCTTGAAGATGATGGACAGGGGTTCTGCAAGTTCTCTGGAAAGTTCTTTGAGCACTCTTGGGTGCACCCCATCCGGCCCAGGGGATTTGTATTCATCCAATGCAGCCAGGTGCCTCTTTACAACCTCTCTGCCCCCCCCCCCAGGTGTCCTGTCATGTCTACTACCATCTCTAGATGGGCTCGAGTTCTTCAGGGAGAAAACAGGCAAAAAAGTCATTAAGCCCGTCTGCTTTTTCTCTGTTCTCCATCAGAGTTTCTCCTATTCCCAACAGTCGTCCAATTGCCTCTTTTACCTTGCATTTGCTTCTCACATATCTGTAGCGAGCCCCCCTGGCCAGACCCAGCTCGTACTGAGCTTTGGCTTCTCTGATGGCTGATTGCAGTACCTAGTAACCCTCATATATTTCTCTTTAGAGGTCTGTCCTCTCCATTTCCTGAACATTTCCTTTTTCTCCCTTAACTTATTTTGGAGCTCTCTGTTCATCCACATCAGTTTCTTGAAGCCCTTACCATGTTTCCATCTTGCTGGAATAGTGAGGGCTTGAGCTTGCAAAAGCTCATGTTTGAGAGCCAAGCTAGAAGTCATGAATTACACTTGAATGGCAAGTGAACAGACTCACATGTATTCCTCCCTGTTCACTTGCGCTCCACTTGTGCTCCATGTGATTGCGTGGAGTGCAAGTGAGCAGGGAGGAATACATGTGAGTCTGTTCACTTGCCATTCAAGTGTAATTCGTCACTTCTAGCTTGGCCCTGAGAAGAGCCCACCCTTCACTCGCTCCTTTCCCTTCCTGCACACTTCCCCGTGGAATGACTCTCATCAAGCCTCTGAGTTCATCGAAGTTGGCCCTACGAAAATCTAACCTACGAGTCTGGCTACAAACTTCCTTGGCCCCCCACAGCAACTGGAATTCAAGGAGGACATGGTCACTTTACCCTAAGGTCCCCACCACCTTCACCTCATCTACCAATTCTTCCCTGTTAGTTAATATTAAGTCTAGTATGGCTGAGCCCCTTGTAGCTTCCTCCACCATTTGAAAAAGGAAGTTATTCGCAAGGCAGGTCAGGAAGTTGCGTAATTTTTGTCGCTTTGCTGAGCTTGTCTCCCAGTACACATCAGGCAAGTTGAAGTCACCCATAATTATAGGGTTCTGATGTCTGGATACTCTATCAATCTGTTCAAGGAGGGCAGCATCCATTTCCTCTCCCTGGTCAGGCAGTCCATAGCAGACTCCCAACAACAATACCCTTTGTCCTTCCTCCCCTTATTTCCACCCATATACATTCCACTGGTCTGTCAACCACATTCTCCAGAACTTGCTGACAATCAAGCCCTCTCCTCACATACAATGCCACTCCGCCTCCTCTTCTACCCTTCCGGTTTTTCTTGAACAACTTGTACCCATTCACTACCACATTCCAGTCATGGGAATCTTCCCACCAAGTCTCAGTAATTCCTACTATATCGTAGCTCTCTGTTTGCAAGAGAAGCTCAAGCTCTTCCTTCTTATTATGCATACTTTGGGCATTAGTATATAGGCACTTGCAGCCTTGTACCTTTGTTTGATCTATCCTACCCAGGTGGGCCCCCGCTGTTATCACTTCATTGAAATCCCCATGTTGATCGTCCCCTTCCCCTTGTGGCATCAGCTTAAAGCTCTCCTGATGAAGCTCTCCAGGTTCTGTCCAAACATTTTCTTCCCTGACCTTGAGAGGTGCAGCCCATCATGTGCTAGAAGGCCTTCTCTAAGGAAACTTATCCCGTGGTCCCGGAACCCAGAGTGCTCCTGCTGGCACCACCACCTCTGCCAACGATTCACCATGAGTATGGTCTGCTCCCTTCGCATTCCTCTTCCTTTGACAGGAAAGATAGAAGAGAATAACACCTGTGCCCCCACTGTCTTCAACTGCCTTCCAAGAGCTTCATAGCCCTCTTTAATTCTTGCGATGGTATTCACGGCCGTGTCATTCGTTTCCACATGAACCAGCACAAATGGGTACTGATCAGATGGTCTGATCAGTTTCAGCAGTCGATCTGTAATATCCTGAATGCTGGCCCCTGGCAAGCAACACATGCTCCCTTGCAACTGCTTGTCAAAAATGGCAGGAGACCCAGTCATGGCTCTCCCCCATAACACGTAGCTTATCCCTAATAGATTGGAATAAAGATGGGGAAGTTGCTGTTTCTAGCTAAGTGATCAAAGGCAAGTCACTCTCTCTCCACTTCAGACTCTCCTTCCCACAAGATGGGCATCACAATATTGTCCTACCTCTTAGAGTCTTTGAAAGGATCACAAGAAAGCAAGAGAAGGGAAACAGTTTGATCCTATGGGAAGCATACCATAAATGCTAACTCTTATTTCTGAATAGTAAAGAGTCCAGTAGTACCTTGAAAACTAACCAACTTTATTGTAGCATAAGCTTTCGAAAACCACAGCTCTCTTTGTAAGATGCATCTGATGAAGAGAGCTGTGGTTCTCGAAAGCTTATTGTCAGGCTATGGAAGACAGGATACGTTGAAGGTGACTCACGACCCTTGCAGCAAGAAATCCAAGCTCTCTTGAGTAAATAATTCTTTTTTGAGATATCACAGGCTTCTCAGTACATATGTCCATAGGTTACACAGAAGCAATTAAAGGAGTCTGGCTGTACACAACTCTCTTGTTAAGAATGACGCAGTGAGCACAGGTTACATTATATCAGCCCTTTCACATGTTCCCCCCACTGGCTCTCCCGGCCGAACACAATCAGTAGCAGGACGGAAGGAGCCGTCCCAAGGCCGCTGCGGTGAGCCATCCGAGATAAGGGCTCACTCGTCTCGGAATCTGGAAAGCAACAGGGAGCAGGTGCAGGAGGCTATTGCAACATATCATACACGGAATAACAATATGGAAGGACAGTGGGCAACAGACCTGACACTCATGCTACAATATAGTTGGTTTTTACTATTTTGCAACTACAGACTAACGTGGCTAACTCCTCTGGATATATTATTTCTGAGACCCCCGTATATTTGGCTAATTCATAGGATTGTCTGTTTACTTAATTGTTTTTGCAAACTGCAACTAGAGCCCTCTTCTTAGTGTTAATCAATTTTTGTTGCTATTTTTCAGGCCAGCTATTGCTCCTTTGAAAAGCATTTGAGGCTTTGGTTTCCTTCTGATTTGGGAGGGTTGTGGGGGACTGATCATTTTGTCATTGTATGAAAGGAGGTGTTATGAAGGAGAGGGAGATGGGAGCCAGGCTTCCAACCCCGTTCCACTCCTGGTGAAGGAAACTTTGCAAAGAAAACAAAGCGAATGCAGGAGACTCCAAATCGCCACTTTGAACATGGTCTTGGCAATGTAATCTACAGGGCATTATACCATGTGGATAGAAGCACATGGTGTGATTGGAGAGGTCCAAGCATCAGCTCACCATCCAAATGTGTGGCAGATGCCTCCATTCTCCTGGCATTGTGGTGATGAGCCTCTTGGCTTTAAGGCAGTGCACAAAAATTGCATGAAGTAAGGAGCGCATGAAAGGATCAGGTAGGGAACATCACTAAGCTCTGAAGGCTATGTGGACAGGAGATGAAGATTGTAACAAGAAAAGTAACGCCCTTTAGAGACCAACAACTGTCTATAATGTATAGACGGGAACGTTCATGTCACTAAGAGCCAGGGCTTTTTTTCAGCTGGAAAGCGGGGGAATGGAGTTCCGGAACCTCTTGAAAATGGTCACATGTCTGGTGGCCCTGCCCCCTGATCTCCAGACAGAGGGGAGTTTAGATTGCCCTCCGCGCCATGGCAATCTAAACTCCCCTCTGTCTGGAGATCAGGGGGCGGGGCCACCGGCCATGTGACCATTTTCTCCGAGAGCAACCCACTGAGTTCCACCACCTCTTTCCCCAGAAAAAAAGCCCTGCTAAGAGCCAAGCTACAAATGACGAATTACACTTGCCTGGAAAGTGAACAGACTCATGTGTATTCCTCCCTGTTCACTTGTCATTCACTTTCACTCCACTTGATCAAGTGGAGCACAATTGAAGAGGGAGGAATGCACGTGAGTCTGTTCATTTGTCAGGCAAGTGTAATTCGTCACTTGTAGCTTGGCTCGAGGATTTCCTGCTTTTTCGGCAGTTGCTTTATGGCAGCATAAGGCTGCCAGCCTGTAGGTGGAATGCAGAGCAACAGAGGGGAAACACCGCAGAGAACGCGGAGGAAAGGAGAGCTCAGAGGACCTCCTGCGACAAAGACTTACGATACATGGTGCACTTTAATGCCTTATAAGTATTGTAAGTCTTTGCCGCGGGAGATCCTCAGAGCTCTCCTTTCCTCCACAGCCTCCAGGTGGAGCCTGGAGTTCTGGAATTACCACTACAGGGATCAATTTCCCTAGAAAAAAATAACAGCTTCAGAGGACAGATTCTGTGGCATCACATCCACGCTAAGCCCCCCTCCTACCAACACCGTAAACCTCCAGGAATTTCCCATGCTGGAGTGGGCAATCCTAGCTTTATGTGCAGAAGGACTGAGGCGCAATCCCTGGAGTCTTCAGCTAAAAGGATCTTGTAGGTCTTGGGGGGGGGGAATCTTTCTCTGCTTGAGACATTGGTCTGATTCAATCTAAAGTGACTCCCTTCATGAGAGTAAGCTCCATTAAATAGACCTGAACAGCTTTCTGAGTAGAACTACTTAGGCTTGGTCTTCTGTGTTATCTGCCTGGTTTTGTTCAGAGCAAGCACTCTCCACTGTGAACCCAAAACTTCTCCCTTCAGAACAAATGCTGTGACTTTTCCTATCTGCTGTTTTAGTCCCTTTTACACTAACCAGCCTCTGTTTTAGTTACTATGAGGAGAAGGTCACCAGGGGTGACAGTATGAACTCTTCGCCCAAGGCAATATACATAGCTGAAAAACACCAGAGATTTTCCAATGAGACAAAAACTCGACAATACAAAATTCAATAAAACACAATCAAAATCTACTTTGAGAAGTCTGTGGCAGCAGTAAACAGTAAATATTCCCACAGAACAGCCACCTCATTGAATTTCCAGGCTGCTGCCAGAAAAGGCTTTTTAAAATAAAGCAATTTTGACTTGCCGGTAGAATAACATTGGGGAAGGAGCTGAGATGATTTCCTGTGTGGGAGGGCTACTTCCTCATGTCTTCCAGATTTCTCTGGCTCTGGAGACCTCTACAGGGGCCAACTGAGAAGGAAAGAAATGCCTCACTGCTTCTGTGTCTTTCCTAGCCATTTGTTCTGCAGAAAGGAGCTTCTGGGAGCAAGAAAGAGCAATTATGTCTGCTGTTAAAGACAGAGGAGCATGGAATTATTAAACGGTTGGCAACCCGGCATACACACTCAGGAGCCACAGTTAGCAACCCCATGAGAGCAAAAGCAGCTTGCATCGACAAAAAAGGTGGCTCCTTATTTCAGAGCGAAGGAGAACAAAAGTCCAGCAAGGTGGCGGGAAGGGGGAACTAAGGGCACACATTTCAAGAGGTTGCCTGCAAAGGGGCTGTTGGAAATTGCAATGTCTGGTGTACAAGAAGGAAGGAAGAAGGGAAGAAGAGCCTTCCATACAGGGGGCAGCAAGGATCACTTAATTAGGACAGTGAGGGCAGCATCTCTCTTGTTTCCTGGGGGTCATTTTCTTATCGTGTCTCCTATTGAGCTAAACGGCAATATCCTGCTGCTTCTCTCTCCCGACTCTCTCTCTAAGATGTAGTCAGATGGCGAGGACCTATTTCTATCTCTCCCCTTTACTCTCATGTATGTAGTTCCTAAATAAACTTTTGCACCTCTTTAATCAGCACAGTGTGAATGCACTGCACTTTATTTACCTACTCTGCCTAACAGGGACTTCAATCAAGAATTTTGTGTGTGCATTCAATTGCATTTGAAGAGACCCTTGTGGGCCTGTGGTGGCTCTTGGCTCCAGGGAGAGGCCAGTTCACACATATCTGGTCCCCATGCAAGGACTGCTCCCAGTGCGGGACAGCTTGCGCATGGGGATGGGTCATCCTAAATCTAATGGGTGTTTTTTCCCCATATGCCAGATATCATTTCAGACACACAGCTCTGCGAAGGAAATAGTTAATGTATTCAGCTGCCAGGGTTTTAGCACAAACACAAAAGCATGAACCTGTATGTGGGCTATCTCAAAATTCTTAATAGCCTGGATTTTGTGCTAATTTTGGAGGGGAAATAGTGCTTAGAACTTTGGAACAAGGTACAGAAAGAGTCTTAATAATCACTCTGCTACTGCAGAGCAAATAACAAGATGTGAGGCTTTCTTTCAGTCATTCTTTTCTTCCCTGTGCAATCCAGGTCTCGTCTGATCGCATTATTAAAAAGCTATGCCTAAAGCCCACTTGGAGCAGAGCAATTTTTCCCTGCTGTCAAATATAATGTTTGTACTTCAAGGAGTTTTCTACCCTGCGTTTTCTACGTGAGCCGTCCATTTTGAAGTGGGCTCCCCCTCATCGTACACGTTTGGTATCCAGCAAGTCTAACATCCAAATTGATAGGAAACAATAACTTCATTGATATAACAATTGACTGATCCCCGTGAACATAAAATGTCCTGCTCAATGAATCCCAGTAATTCTTTCAGCCTGGCCTGTCTTGAAGCATGGTGCTTCTAAAACACAATTGTTGTACTGAAGACTCTGTTACACATAATTTGGAGAATTTGCTCAGCTTGGATTCCAAAAGCAATGACCTTGGAGCTGCGTTCCGACATCACAATAAGTCGCAGTTTGATCAAACTCTGGATAGCTGTGCATATGAATACTGATGCTCAGGGCTTTTTTTCTGGGAAAAGAGGTGGTGGAACTCAGTGGGTTGCCCTCGGAGAAAATGGTCACATGGCTGGTGGCCCCGCCCCCTGATCTCCAGACAGAAGGGAGTTGAGATTGCCCTCCGCGCCGCCGTGTTCCCCCTGAAAAAAAGCCCTGCTGATGCTCCAATAAACTGGGGGCGGAAGGAAGTGAAGGGGAAATCAGAGCAAAACTTTGTAACTGGTTTGTCAGCCACAGTTTGCACTTATCCCCCACCCTCAGCTCATGCTTGTAGCTTCCCTAGTAATGAAACTATCTCTTGGTCCACAAATGCATAGATAACTGCTGATAGCCCAGGACTACTAAAGTTGTGACTTGCTAAGCTGAATGAACATATTTTAGTTCATCAGAAGTTGCCTGACAAACGTTTTTGCAAGCCTACGTGGCCATGGCTTGAGCCCTGGCTCCACCCTCCCTAGCTATAGAGTGAAAGCAATAAAACCAGCATTTGTCAATATAAATCAGGAGTTGAGTGATCATACATATGATTCTAAATAGACTGTTGGTCAGTCAAGGTCAATTTTGTCTGCTCCAACTGGCAGCAACACCCTGGGGTCTCCAACAGAGTTCTTTCACATCACCTGTTGCCGAGTCCTTTAAACTGGAGATGCCAAAGATTGCACATGGGGCCTTCTGCACATCAGAAAAGTGCTCTACCCCTGGGCCATGGCCCTTCGCCATATGGGAGCTGAGTCCTTTCCCAAACTAACCGTGATTTTGCATTATGACTGAACAGAGGCAACGTGCATAACCGCTTCTCTTCTCCCATTTACCTCTAATGAAATAGGTTTCAGTGGGGAATAATACATAATTTTGCAAAATCCATTTACCAGTGGATAAAGTGGGAAGAATGTTCATACCTCTTGCAAACCAGAAGGGAATAAAATCTTCCTTGATCTCCAGCTTAAGTTTAAAAGTTGACTGTTTTTCTAGATTTCAGTCTTGACTCAGCAGGGTTTAAACATTTAACAGATTAATCTCTGCTAGGATGTTAATAGCTCAGGATTGGAAAGCATAATGTGATTTTAGCCACTTGAGAATGTCTGAAAGGATACCCTCATTACTGGCATCAGCATATTGCCTAAGATTTAGAGAGGAATAGCTCAGCTCTATTAATTTCCTCTAGGAATAGGAACCTTTTTCAAGATCTTGGAACCCATGCTGTGATTAAACATTAATTGATCAGGGAAATGCTACGAATACCCTTATAATTGATAGGATTAGAGCTGCTCATGTTCCCTTCATGCAGCTCAACCCAGTTCACATTTACTCAAGAGTAAGTTGCTGTGCATTCCAAATAATTTACTGTCCAGAAAATATGCATAGGATAGCAGCCTCAGTAATTGTGTTGGTTGTCAGTTTAATGGCTAGCTGTATTCAGATAAAAATAATGTGTAATAAATATTTAAAATTTTGTGATGCTTTTTAACATGGACTAGATAGCAGAAGATTGACAGATGTCATAGTTGTTGTTTAGGTTGAACAAACTGGGAAGGGGGGCATGTAAAACTACAGGAGGGAGAATGTTCTTAAAATTTACTATCACAAAAATAAGCTCTCCCCACGAGTATTCTCTAAACCAGGGCTTTTTTTCTGGGAAAAGAGGTGGTTGAACTCAGTGGGTTGCCCTTGGTGAAAATGGTCACATGGCTGGTGGCCCCGCCCCCTGATCTCCAGACAGAGGGAAGTTTAGATTGCCCTCCACGCCATGGCGCGGAGGGCGATCTAAACTCCCCTCTGTCTGGAGACCAGGGGGCGGGGCCACCAGCCATGTGACCATTTTCAAGAAGTGCCGGAACTCCGTTCCACCACATTCCAGCTGAAAAAAAGCCCTGCTCTAAACTCTCACAAGCTTGAGACAGCAAATGTTTCTTCCTCCATTTTCTTTTAACTTGCTCTCAGCTGCTCTCAGCAGCCCATCCCTTTTGGAGCATGCTCAGTCCTTCCTCATCTGGCAATTTTGCAAGGTTTTTAAAATCTCATTAATATACAAGGTCATTTTTCCTGCATATCTGGGGTGTCCCCCAAATAGTTAGAGACCCCCACCTTGTCTGTAGGCAACAGACACCTTGTCTGTAGGCGGCAGTTTTTGACACTTCCATTATCTGCACAGGGACCAACCCGTTTATGGATAGATTTTTTAAAAAAAATAACGAAATAAAAGCAAACTATTGGAACATACAACTTTGCCCATTTCCCCTCCGCTGTGCTCTTTTCCCTAATAAACCCTTCCTCTTAATTAACCAGCAAGGACAGATTGTCCTGTAAGAATGAAGTAGGAAGGGGGAAATTCTCTGTCAAATGACACTGCACAAGAGGCTCAGCTTAAGACAAACACGGCCGAGGAAGGGGCTGTAATGAAACCATAACAATCCATATTTTACATTAGCAGAACCCGAGGAAACTGAAATTGTTTCATCCATCACCGTGTCTTGGCTCCCAGGATCTTGTGTAAATCGGTGGGGTCTCGGGCACTCGCCAGTGGCCCCGACCCTTTTGGGAAATGACAACTAAATCAACCAGCAAGAAAATGGGGGCAGGGGGCACTGCCTAAAGTAGCCCCCTCATCGTTTCCTTCTGCCATTGTAATCACGAAACGCAGTTCTCCTGAATGTTCCCTGTTGAAAGGTCACAGCCGATATATTATGTTTGAAGCCGCTACCCTGTGTGCCTGTTGATAAATGATGGTTCTTAGCTTATTAGGAAATTATTGAATGGGAACATTTAATCAGCAAAAGCTGAAAGCTGTGATGTGTGTCTTTCCTGGGCAGACGTCCCCAAATTGATGAGCCAGGGTGGTATCCATAGCCACCAGAGTATCTAGTCCTGCCTTCCCCTTCCATGGGTCATGCACGCTCTTCCTCTTCTCAGCCCCACCAAAGGACGGGTTTGAGAAGTCAACAGTTTACATTTCTCTGATGGTAACTGAAGGTATACCATGACTGTCATTGTAAGTAAAGCCGACAGTCATTCTGCATTAGTGCTCTTCTTCCTCCTCCAATAGTCCACCCTTGTTCAGATGTAAATGCTTGCCAAACTGCTTTATTTATTTTGCCTTTATGCAACACATTCCCCAAAGGAGCTCAGGGTGGAATGCAGTGAGTGATCACATGACATGGTTGCAGCCCTTTGGTTCCAGAAAGACTGGTTCCCTCGGATTTGAACCCAAGCTATGGCATACCAGTTCTTCGCACCAGTCACTCTAGAGTAGACTGCTTGGCTGCACTTGCTATCTATGGGCCAAGCTACAAGTGACGAATGACACTTGAACAGCAAGTGGACAGACTCACGTGTATTCCTCCCTGTTCACATGATCAAGTGGAGCACAAGTGAACAGGGAGGAATACATGTGAGTCTGTTCACTTGCCGTTCAAGTGTCATTTGTCACTTGTATATCTGGTGTCATGTTGCTCCTCTTGTTCTAGAATTGCTGTGCCTAATGGTTCCCTGTCTACAGCACCTACTCATCCATGCCTGTGCCGTCATCGATGTCAAGAAGCACACTTCCAACCTTGCCCTGTGTACAAGTAGAAAGCACTTCCAGGTGTGCAAAGATTCCTCCTCCTGACTGCATCTTCTTGGACCACAATACATACTGCTCTCGCCCTCAGGAATGTTTCGTACGTGTATGTGTTTGGGTTCAGAAGGATATGAGATTGGAAATGCAAGACACCAAGCATATCCCTTTGGATTCCGGCCCAGATTTCAAAATGTGTGTGTGTGTTTCATTCATTTTTTCAAGTCCTTTCCCATCAGAGTGCTTGCCCATAACTTGTTTACTCTTGCCTACTCCCCACTACATCATTATGTGTACACACTTCAGTAGCTGTTACAAAGAAAGACCCACACAGGATCTGTTTCAGCAGCTGCATGCTGTGCTGTGTTTGTATATCTGGGTCTTCTCCCCCACCCCCCACCCCCGCTTGGTTCCTTGTGTTTTTTTAAACATTCCAGAGTCTAAAGAATATATTCTTGGGAATTCCAGCTGCCAGTTGTGTAAAACTTGAATATAACACTTAGTCATAGAATCATAGGGTTGGGAGGGATCTCCAGGGTCATCTAGTCCAACCCCCTGCACAATGCAGGAATTTCACAGCTAATCCCCCCACACCCCCAGTGACCCCCGCTCCATGCCCAGAAGATGGCAAAACACCTCCAGGATCCCTAGCCAAACTGGCCTGGGGAAAATTGCTTCCTGACCGCAAGGTGGCAATCAGCCTTACCCTGGGCATGTAAGAAGGGGCCACAAGAACTAAGCACTGATGTAACCCTTCCTGCCCTCTCTCTCATGATCTGCCTACATTCACAGAGTCTACATGATGGCTGTCAAATTTCCCTTTCTGTTACTTTTCTTCTGCTCTGTAGGCTTCAAACGATGCGATCCTAAGTAGAGTTACACCCTTCAAAGCCTATGGACTTCAAAAGAAGGGTAGAGTTTTGCCTTTAGAAAAAGCCCTGGAAAAGATCTCTCTCACCGAAAACCTTGGAGATCTGATTTCTAAATGGAGTTGTGGTGTGATTCCGTATAATGCAGCTTGATGCTTTGAAACTTCTGTATGAAACTATATCTGTACAAGCCCTGGAATCTGCAGAATCCAAACCGTTAAGGAGTTTACTAGACCAGATCAATGCATTGTGGTGTGGAGTCAGGGAGTAGATGCTGAAAAACAGTAATTGTTCTAGATATTTGAAGGCATTGTGATCGCTGCCCCATTTCCCATAATGCGTGCATCCTTCCTCCCCACGCCCCACCCCCCAAACCCGGTCTCCTCTGTTTGCAGGTGCTGCTTCTAAAATGGGCAAAAAATCTTGTTCTGACCAGCGATGACAGTGTGTCAAATGAAAATGAGTGCAAACACTGCAGGAACAGATGACTCAAGCCTTTTCCCCTTTAGTTCGCTGCAAAAATATTCATTTTCCCAACTGGGATCCGAAACGTTGACAAAACAATTTGCAAGTTGTTCATGCCATCTTGGGAAGGGCTGTGGCTCAGTGGCAGAGCATCTGTTTGGCATGCCGAAGGTTCAATCCCCCAGTCTCCTCTGTTAAATGTGATCAAGCGGCAGTTGATGTGAAAAGCCTGCGACTCTGGAGAGCTGATGGTGGCCAGAATAGTCAAGGTTGACCTTGATAGGCTAATGATCTGACTCGGTATAAGGCAGTTCCATGTGCTCAGAGTCAGCAGCTTTAATTTTGGACTTCTTTTTTTCTCAAAAAGCAGCTCTCTCATGTTTCACAATTAACGATGAAGAATTGCGATAAGCATGGGGAGGCATCAGCTTTTTGAAAGGGGGGAGGCAGATGACCCCCTGAGTTTACAGAAGCCCTGTGGCATATCTTTGGAGGCCGGGGGGAGGGGGCACATCATTAATCCCAACCTGTAGGTCCATCAGCCCACCTTCCATGCATACCAAGCAAATAGCATATTTCAAAACTGGGTCCCTATTGAACTGCACTCCACACTCCAGGTGCTCTGTGAATGACAGAAATGAATGGCAGATCAAAAGCCGTGCAGCCTTCATGGCTTACAACAGGAAGAACAAATGATATTTCACCTAGAGACTTCCCTGGCCCAGTGAATACTCTACATAGATCGAAGCGTCAATCTGAACTTTCTGCTCGCCAGCTGCCATCCTCCATGCTGGCTCCTTGCAGGCTGATCTGGGTCCACAGTCCTAGATGGGTTGTTGGCTGTTGCCAAGAGGGGCTTGCATCAATCCACCTGGCCTAGCTGCTGCTGATGTCATGTGACAGCTCACTCCTGCAGCCCACGCTATTAGTAGACTGACCTCCATCCCGGGTCCTGCATGGACCCTCAGCCTGTTGCCTGGAGCTGCCTGAGCCATTCCACCAGGCCTTGCTGCTGCTACATAGTAGTGGGCAAGAATCACTGCAAGGCAAGGGTGTGTGTGTGTGTGTGTGTTGTGCCCTCAAGTCATAGCTGACTTATGGCGACCCCTGGCCGGGTTTTCATTGCAAGGGACTATCCGAGGTAGTTTGCTATTGCCTGCCTCTGCAGCCCTGGTCTTCACTGGAGGTTTCCCATCCAATTACTAACCAAGGCCAACCCTGCTTAGCTTCTGAGATCTGACGAAATCAGGCTCACCTGGGCTGTCCAGGTCAGGGATACTGAATCAGTAGCACTGATACTTTACCAGGCTGCTACTGCTGCCTCAAATCAGAAAGGATTTGAAGACCGCATTTGACTCTATTAATCGTTGTAGATTGTGGCGTAAATTGTCAGAATCTACAATAGATAAAAGACTTTTATATTTAATAACGAACTTATATACTGACACTTCCGCCCAAATTAGGTACAACCGGCAGGGTCAATTAACTCCAAGTTTTCAAACCGATAAAGGTGTGAAACAAGGTTGTTTGCTGGCTCCATCCTTATTTAATCTATTCATTAATGACATGATTCCATTTGTGAAATCACATACCAGACACCCCCCTTATCTAGCAAATACTCCAATTTCGATTCTTTTATACGCAGACGATGCTCTCCTTATCTCCAAAACAGAACTAGGTTTAAAATCACTAATTAACGCATTTATTACATATTGTAATAATGAGGAACTTAAAGTTAATTATGCTAAATCAAAAGTCCTGAGATTTTCCAGGTCCTTCCATAACGGCTCCAAATCGATAAGAGTACTGGGAGGGGCTTTGGAGAGAGTCCCCTCCCTTAGTTATCTTGGTATCACTTTTAACTACAATCTATCATGGAAACCACATATCCAGGCTGCTCTGAAGGCCGCAAACATTTCATCAATGGCAATTAAAAAATTCTTTTACTCCAAAGGAGCAAAACATATACCAGCAGCCATTAGGATTTTTAATGCTAAGGTTATCCCACAGATACTTTATGGGTGTGGAGTGTGGATTGAAGGTGTATCCAACAACCTTGACACCCCTCTACACACATTTTTGAGGGAGATAGCGGCAGTCCCGAGATGCGTAGCAGGTACTGCACTTAGGGTGGAATTCGCCCAACCCTCAATTGAGAAGAGAGCATGGATTACAGCCTTTAAGTTGTTCTTGAACAAGGAAATTTACAAGGACAATTCAGGGAAAGTAGGTTTTGCACATTTGATCTCGCAGGATACCTATAAGAGTAGCCGAACTAATTTAATTAACCAGAAACTAAAAATTCTGGATATTGATATAACATCTTTACAGACAAATGAGGCCCTAAGAGTTATAAAAATAAAACTAAAGGATCTCGATTACAGCAGTACTCTCCAGAGAGCCAGACGTACATGTTCGGGCTTATCCCTGGGACTTTCACCTCCAGAGGCTATTCCATCTTATTGCTATTCTTTAAAGATTCCAGCTCAACGCAGAGCCTTCACATTGGCCAGACTTAACTCCTTCCCCTCTAAAGTGCTTTCTGGTCGTTTCTCTGGACTCCCTTATTCTGAACGAGTTTGTGACTGTGGACAAGGAAAGTTAGAGACCTTGGATCATATAATAGTATTTTGCCCTAAGTGGAGTAAGGAAAGAGAGAGATTTATTATTCCTATTATGTTAAAAGAAAAGCTTCCCTTCCTTCCTTGGGCAATCTCAGTGTTATTGTCTGATAACTTTCCTGACAATCAAACCTCTGCTATAGTGGCTTCCTTTTTAGCCACGGTGATAAAGAAACAAAATCTTCATGAGCTTAGATAGTTTAAAGTGATAATGACGAGTTATGCCTGTGTGAATTGGGTATGTTCAAGTGTACAGTTCATATTTTGTTGGTGTTTGTATGGCTTATGGCTTCGGCCGGAAAAGCAATAAACAATTAATTAATTAATTAAAATTAATCAGAAAGGGGATGGCAGTAATAAATCTGGCATGGCAGCCGGGGATGGCAAAAGCCAGCGGCAACTAACCCACTGGGCAGGCACCCAGGAGCCCCACGGTCAAGCCAGCTGTCCCACCTTGCTCTGTGGGCGCTAGACCATTGCACAAGCAGCTCCTTGGGCCCAGGCTTCTGGCCCTGCCTCACAGCTGGAGTGCACGTAAGTTAAGGTGAAAATTTAAATCAATTGCACTTAGAGAAGTTGAATCGTCCTCCGGTAGCCTTTGAAATGCCTTGAGCAAGAACCTTCTTTGACCCTTTGCATCCATAACCAAGGTGAGGAGAGGGAAGGGAAAATATGTTTTCACCCGGTATGTTTGTCTGTGCTAATGACCTGCACTGTAAAAAAAGAGTTCACCCCTAGACGTTCCGTACTTTCAGGGCTCCGCTGCTGCCTCCTTCGTGGCTGGCTCATGGCGTGCCTGAATTCAATTAGCTCCACTCAGCCCCATGGGTGAGTTTGTGCTGTTCAGAAATTATTTCTCAGAGCCAAGCTACAAGTGATGAATGACACTTGCTTGGCAAGTGAACAGACTCACGTGTATTCCTTCCTGTTCACTTGCCATTCACTTGAGCTGAGCGCAAGTGGAGCGCAAGTAAACAGGGAGGAATACATGTGAGTCTGTTCACTTGCCAGGCAAGTGTCATTCATCACCTGTAGCTCTGCTCTCAGTGGGGGATTTTAATCCAGATCTCCCAGATTCTAGACTGACACACTGACCACTGCACCACACCAGCAGATCAACAAGTCAGGGTGTGCTCTGTGGAGATATACCCTCTGCCCTAAAATTCACCTCAATATTTCCATTATTGTGACTACCCTCTGTGTGTGCTCAGAAATCCAGGGCACCCAAGCTCTTGGTTATGCTAATGGCTCTGGCTGAAGCATGCTAATTGTTTACCACACCACACCCTACTGAAAGGTGACACCCAAAGGGACAGAAACAGCCAAATTGCTTCCCCTTATAGTGGGAAGATCAAACTGACCCCAAAGTGGGTAAGACACCCCCACCCCCGGGTAGATTATAAATTCCCTGGAAGCAGAACAGATGCTCTCTTCTGTTGTATCTTGCTTTTAACTTCATAGCATGAGCTGTCAAGGAGTAAACCTTTACTTAGGGACTCCATTTTGTCCCTGTGATGAGGCCCAATGGTGAGAAGTTCTAACAAAGAAAACTACAGTAATGATGGATCTATTGCAACTTGAAGAAATACTAGCCCATTCTATTTAAACATTGTTATAACTACTGAGTGCAGGGAAAGGGAGTGCACAGTTTCACCTTTTTTTTGTACCCTTGCTTAATCTGAATGCTTAAACCGAGCATGTGTATTCTTTTTATTCATTAAACTTTCTTGTTGTTTGAGTGCCCACTGATCTCTGGAAATACACTTTACCTATTCGCTTTTGCTATCTGAGGTGTGGTGAAGGGAGGGACAGAAGGTTAGATCATCATCAAATTGTGAATGAAGCAAGAAATGAAGCAGCTATGCAGAGCTCCTAAGTGGCAACACAGGTGCAAGATGTGTGACTCCACTTAGCAGGAGATGCTCTCCGAGTCTCTGAATAGTAAGAGTCCAGTAGCACCTTTAAGACTAATCAACTTTATTGTAGCATATGCTTTCAAGAACCACAGCTCTCTTCATCAGATGCATCTGACGAAGAGAGCTGAAGTTCTCGAAAGCTCATGATGCATCTGACAAAGAGAGCTGTAGTTCTCGAAAGCTGATGATGCATCTGACAAAGAGAGCTGTGGTTCTCGAAAGCTGACAATGCATCTGACCAAGAGAGCTGTGGTTCTCGAAAGCTGACAATGCATCTGATGAAGAGAGCTGTGGTTCTCGAAAGCTGATGATGCATCTAACTCTTTACTATTTTGCAACTACAAACACGGCTAACTCCTCTGGATATCAGAGTCTCTGGTGGTAGTGGTTGTTAGCCAGTTTCTTTTTGGTAACCACAAGGAGCGAGATAAAGGGGGGGGGGCATTATCAAGTGGAGTCTTCAGACGGCACAGGGTTTTCCAACCTTTCCAGGACTAACCCACAGGAGGCGCTTACGAGCCTATTTCTTCACATCAACCAAATGTCACATGAAATTATAGTTAATGCTAACTGTGATTAAGAAACCAAATCATGGTTTCATGGATATGAACTAACCATATTTAGTGGAATACCCTGGCTTCAGACGATCACTCCAACCACTGCTGGTTGAATTAAACTATGAGTCAAGAAGCTCACTGGATAACCTTGGACTGGTGACTCTCTCATCTCTCTCTGTGACCTACCTCACAGGGTTGCTGTTGGAATAAAATGGGGGGGGGGGTGATTGTACATTACCTCAAACTTCTTGGAGGAGGAAAGGGGGGAATAAATCAATTTCACACAGAACAGACTTAGCAGCTGCCCACTGCTACAAGGCTTTTTCAAAAATAATTTCTTCAGGAAATCCTCAGAAAGACAGCATATAGTTCTGCAACATTTTGACAAGGTTGGAGCCAGCAAACCCAAGCAGTCAATTATTGTTGCACGTGGACACTGACTCTGGGGGCTATTGAAGCTGATGAATCATAATCGGGAGGTATTAAAGGAATGAAGCTGGCCCAGCCACTGCCCTTCAAAACTTCCATCAGAGGCAAAGTTATCTTGAGCTTGCAATGGAGGGTTCCTCAGCAGTGCATCGTTAGAAAATCATAACCTCTTCTCTGTGCTTCTGCTGACCAGAGCACTTTTTTGAGTCACGTGGTCTCCATTTCCCTGAGCAGTGAGAAGACATCACTAGCAAACTGGATTCTCTTCGGACGAAAGCACATTGGAGATTTGATGCATTGTTCACTTTTTCAACAGATAAGTGCAGGCAAAGGGGAACCCTGACAAGGCAGTGGATGGGCTGCCCCACATCAACTCCTCAGGAGGAGACCAGCTCTTGTACTCTACAGTGATGTATTTTCCAGCCAACTCACACCTGTCTCTCTCTCTCTCTACTTCTCTCTCTTTCACTGCTTTTCTCTTTCTGTTCCAAACTGCTGCTTCTTTCAACCCACACATACACACCTCAATACCATTCCTTTTGGGTGTGTGTGTGTGTTTGACCTCTAGGCTCTAAATAGATTCCCCACCTATCAAGATGCAATCTGCAACTAACCAGTTTCAGAAGGAAGCAGCCCTGTTAGTATGTTGCCACAAAAACCAAACGGAGTCATGTGGCATGTTAAAGATTATCAGATTTATGGAAGCATAAGTGTCCACAGGTTTCAATGCACAGTGTGAATTCTCAGTCAGCAGATAGAGGCTGTTTTCACACTGTTTACCTGATCGGGCAAAATTCCAAGAATGACATGCCTTCCTGGCGCGATTGTCCAATCGCGCCAGGAAGGCGCATTGTTCCGGGAGTTTTGCACGATCGGTAAGCAGTGTGATTGATACGCTTGTGGATGCTAAGGGGCAAAATTGTGACCGATAAATGACCAGGAAGTACAACCCACAATGCTACTGCGCAAAACACCTAAGTATACAAGACAAGTGCCATTCTCCTGTTGTGGTGCACCACAAAGCAGCGGCCTTCAGCCTTTTCATGCCCAGGACCCTCTGAGGGGAAGGTCCCCGGTTCCATCTCCAGCATTTCCAGCTGAAAGGATCAGGTAACAAGAGGTGGGAAAGACCCCAGAGAGCTGCTGCTAGCCTGAGTAGACAATACTGGCTTGGATGGACCAGGTCTGATTCAGTACAAGGCAGCTTCATGTTTGTTCATGCAGGTGTGTCTGAGTTATAAGCAGGGCTTTTTTTCTGGGAAAAGAGGTGGTGGAACTCAGTGGGTTGCCCTCGGAGAAAATGGTCACATGGCCGGTGGCCCCGCCCCCTGACCTCCAGACAGAGGGGAGTTTAGATTTAGATCTAAACTCCCCTCTGTCTGGAGATCAGGGGGCGGGGCCACCTACCATGTGACCATTTTCAAGAGCTGCCAGAACTCTTTTCCACCGCATTCCAGCTGGAAAAAAGCCCTGGTTTTAAGCATCAGAGTCATATGACAGGAAAAGTGATGACCTTGCTGATGTGGTTATGGCCAGGGCAGTGGGCAGCAGATGGAAAGAACCAGGGACCAGAAACACAGCCAACGAGCGGAAAAGCATGACCATCACTCCCATCCTGCAGTCACTCCATTGACTGCCCATTAGTGACTGCGCTCAGTTCAAGGTATTGGGTATCACGTACAAAGCTCTTCACAGCCTTGGTTCAGGATGGCTAATCCTAGAAATGTATGAATCAGCATTACAGTAGATGGGAGCCAGAAGACGACAATTTCTTCAGAGGGATGGATTTTTTAAAAAATCACTCACCAAGAACCCCCCCCTTCAAAAGTAAACAGAAGTCTTAAAGACTAAAAAATTGTTGTTCCAGCATCTCAGAGCCCATGTCTTCTGATGCAATGAACAGGTCCTCCTTTTATGGGGGAGATGGGGGAGAGCAGGGTCAAAGGGACATGAAATGCAGGGGGTAGAGAATGAGATGTACTTCCATAAGATTTAAATCGAATCAAGAACCTTACCAAGACCAGTAACTAGTTATGCTGGATTGGTGAATGCCCAGGGCTTTTTTTCAGCTGGAACTCGGTGGAACGGAGTTCGGGAACCTCTTGAAAATGGTCACATGTCTGGTGGCCCCGCCCCCGAGCGGCAGGGAGGGTGATCTAAACTCCCCTCTGTCTGGAGGTCAGGGGGCGGGGCCACCGGCCATGTGACCATTTTCTCCGAGGGCAACCCACTGAGTTCCACCACCTCTTTTCCCAGAAAAAAAGCCTTGAATGCCTGTTATGAGCAAGGAGTCCCAGTTTTTGCAAATTGGCTGTAGTGAATAAGAAATGTCAAGTTTTTGTTCAAGCAAGGAGAGTGGGAGAATGGTGAGGCGACTTGGCTCCACCGGAAGAGCAAAGCTTAACAGGAGCCTTGTGGAACTTTGATATTAGAGCTATGTTCATTATACCTTGTATCTTTACTTTAAACACCCTCCCATCTCCTGGCTGGATAATCCCAACATACTTCCACTTCTAAATGTATCTGAAGAAGGGAGTTCTTCTAACTCTCCAAAGCGCCTACCCAGGAAATCTAGTTGGTCTTCAAGGTGCTGCTGGACCCAAATCTTGCTCTTTTACCACCGACCAACACAGCTACCCACCTGAAAGGACTGGCTTTTGTCAGTCTTTACTGTGCTGGTGCTGGAGGAGAGTTTTGTAGATACTGTGGATGGCCAAAAAGACAAATAAGTTCGTTCTAGATCAAATCAAGCCTGAATTCTCCCGAGAAGCTAAAATGGCGAAACGGAGGCTATCGTACTTTGGTCACATATGAGAAGACAAGATTCTCCGGAAAGGTCAATGCTAGGAAAAGTGGAAGGCAGTAAGAAAAGAGGAAGACCTAAAACGAGATGGCTTGACTCAATAAAAGAAGTGTTGGATAAGCATTGTTTCAGAGTAGAATATGCACAGCAGATAAAGAATCACAGACACGTGTTTTAGCTTCTAGAATCTTCTAGTTTAGTTTCTAGAAGCTTCTAGTTTACAACATATAGGGGGAAATAGGGTACATCGGAGATAAAATACAGAATAGCTAACTGAGCTCCCACATCTTTACATCCTGATGATATGGTATTGGTCTAACTAACTGGAGAGCAATGGGGTCCTGAGAATTGGAAAGAATGTCAATCGCTCCCCAATAAAACTGGTCAGCCAATAATCAATCCTAGATCTGTTCATTAAGCATGCATTTCCTCTTTCACCCTCTGGACATCTAACTGATCTCATGCAAACTAGTTGTCTCTAAGGAAACACAAACACTTTAACTTCCATGACTGAAGATAATGACACTTGTAACAATCCCCAAGAGAAGCCACTTCCTCCAGTTCGCAGGGTCTGAGCAAGGATAGGATGTTTTGGAGGTCTTTCCTAGGGTAGCCATAGGCGACTTGACAGCACAACACACACACACACATATCACACACACACATACGCACATCGCTCCCTCTCTCTCTCCCTCTCACTCACACACACACACAGCGCGCTACAGCTGACCAACTCCTTTCCGCACTGTTTCGTTTTTAAGGTCACAGGGCTCGCCTTCATGGGCTGGTTTATTCATAACGTTCCACGCTCCATTCATAAATTCTAGGCCACGCCCCTCGTACCGTCCCTCTCTTACCCAGGTTAGGAACAAAGAGCCCGGGGGCAGAGGCGGGAGGCTGGGAGAGGGTGGAGTTAGCGGCGGGGGAGGCGCTAGCGCGTAACTACGACCCGCTGAGCCTCCGGCGCGCTCCGTGCGCTCAGCTGTTCTTGCCGCGCTACCACGGACAGCTCCTTTCGCGCGGGGCAGGGGACCCGGAGGGGCGCGCCCGGAGGCTCCCGCGTTGGGCAAAGGCGATGCCTCGGATTTCCTCGGGGAGCCCAGGAGAGACGGTAAGGCGCGGTTGGCCGGGAGAGCAACCAAGATCTGAAGGGGGAGGCTGCCGTTCTGTGCGGGGACGGGGCGAGGAAGTTTTAGGCTTAGAACCACTGGCTCAGGCTCTTCACTTCTTGAGCTGCCAACCCAGCGCCCCAACCGCTACACCACACTGCCTCCACTAGTGGCGGGGGCATAGGATGTAATGGGAGAGGGTATTGGGTGAGCAGAATGGCTGGGCTCCCGAAAAGAGAGCCCCCCCCTTGAAGGGTATCTGGATGGAGTTAGTTTTTAGATCAGCCCCCGAACCTATTGGGTAGTCGGCTTGCTTTGTGCACCACCTGTCCGCTTGGGAGTTTAGTTGCTGAGCATATACTGAGTGCCTCTCTGCCCTTCCTGGAGCAAAGGCAGCCCTGTCTTCTCCCGGAATTTGGGGGAGTTGGGGGTGTCTGTAAAGCTGGTGCCTTGTGGGCAGGATTGTGCCTTGGGATTCATGCCTTTCTTTGCTTGGCTTGGCTCCGGGAGAAACCAGGGAGGAGAATTGCTCCCCTTGCCCTGCACTGCAGTTCCACCCCATTTGCTTTCTAAGGCTAAATAAGCTGCTGGGAGAATCTGATCCCTGGCATAAAGCACACCAAGCCCAACAAAGTCAGCCCACATGTCGCCCTAAGCCCATCTGTGGGGAGGGCGGGGTATAAATCAAATCAAATAAAAATAATTAATAACTGTCTAAAACACCTAAAAGCCTGCCTAGAACGTGCCCCCTTCTGTGCCCACCCAGAATCCCTTTAAATGAGATTCCATACAAATGCATGTGTGCCGGGGATTGGTGGTTCGGATCCATGAGCTGCTTCCATCCGTTGCATCCGCTCTCAGCAACCCCACGGGGCTTTGCACCTTGCTGTGCATTGTTCATGCTACTGATGAGAAAGGCTCAGCCCACACGGCATGGGGCCTTGGAGACAAGCAGGGAGGGCAGGCTGTAAGAATGAACTTGACCTAGGGCTAGCCAAGGCTCGGCCCTGGAAGTCCGAGGAGAGAGTGCCTCCGAGCATCTGTAAGGAGGCTTTCCTCCCACCGCTGCTGACTAGAGGCAGCTGGTCCCAAACAACTGGGGTTTGGGGAGCGGGTTTGCTGGGTGGGGTCTCTGTTCAGGCCTGGCATCTTTTCGTTTGCAAATCCAACACAGAGTATGTGCTTGAAGGAATTTTGTAACTGCACTATGAAAACTGCTGTATTATCATTTTATTAGATGTATGATACCATCCAATTAGGACTCGATAGGGACTCTGAGGGGGTTTTTGCCCTACAGGCTGATCAAGTCGATAAAAATTAGCCCCCATCATTTCTTTTTTTTTTCAATTTTAAAAGTTTATTAACAATAAGTCATAACAACATCAACTGTAAGAGGATATATCATATAACAATACACAAAACGATTTCTGTATATGCAATTGGGACATAAGAGGAGATTTCTAATACATATACCTTAGCTGACACACTTTACCTAATCTGCGAACATACAAGCAAGGATGATTGTTGAACTACATCTCATGGACAAGATAACATAACTACTCCAGTACCACAATGGCCTCTTGATCACTCACACTTCTGGATTTATGATTGCCTGAAAGGGCAGCTGTGATGCTAAGAACTCATTTTTGGCTAGATGATCCAAGAAAGGGAACCACTTGGATGCAAAGTCAGAGGGTTTCAAGGGGTTTGTAGAGAGTTGCAATCTGTCAGATATTTTTTCCATTATAAGATGGTCCCACACCATCCTGTACCATATGTGTAAATCCGGGGGAACAGGTGATTTCCATTTGATTGCTATCGCATTCTTGGCAGCAGTCAAGAACGTGTGAATTAGGTCCCTCCGTTGGCGAGGTACAGGAGAGTCAGTCCAGAAATCCAAAAAGATCAGTTCAGGGCTAGGAGGGATAGCGTGGGAGGTGATGGTTTTGATTTCTTTGAAGACTAAGCGCCAAAATCCTTGAATGGATTGGCATCCCCACCATACGTGTATAAACGTTCCCTGCTCACCGCACCTTTTCCAGCAGAGAGGGGATTTTTGGGGGTCTATCCTTGCTAGCTGCTGTGGGGTGAGATACCACCTGTGAAGGATTTTGTAATTTTGTAGTTTGGCATTAATGACCGGGGTGCTTAGTAGTTTGGAAGTCCAAACCCGTTCCCAGTCAGACTGCGAGATGTCAACACCGCAATCTAGTTGCCATTTATCTTTCATTTCTGAGGTTGTGCTTATCGTCTACATATTTGAGCTTTTCGGATAAATGTCACGGACTGTTTCTTAGGTTTGATCTCCATTGGTTATTTGTTTGTCTCTATACCTGTGTGTGTGTATCTTTGCCAGCTGAGGACACACTTCATGCAGCTGAGGAAGTGGATATTTCATGACACCTTATGCCACAATTGGGATGTTTGTGTAGAAGGCACTACAGGAATTCTCTTTAGTTATCTTATGAGACTAAGGTCCTCAAAAAGAATTCTGGCAACTATATTTCTGAACGTGGCTTGTTCACAAGACGAGATTGTATGCAATTAGTGTAGTGGTTAAGAGCAGCAGGACTCTAATCTGGAGAGCCAGTTTGAGTCCCCACTCCTCTGCTTGAAGCCAGCTGGGTGATATTGGGTCAGTCATGGCTCTTTCAGAGCTCTCTCAGCTCCACCTACCTCACAGGGTGATTGTCATGTGGATAACAACAACACACTTTGTAAACTGCTCTGAGTGGGTGTTAAGTTGTCCTGAAGGGTGGTATATAATTTGAATGTTATTTTGTTGTTGTTTTCTGTGTTGTAGATGGTTCTGACAACTTGAAAGACTCCCTTGCTGAAGGAAGAAGCAAATGTTGAAAAACACTGCATTCAAAGTAAAACATAATAATAAGGAGAATACTCCTTTGTGGTGCTTGATCTTCAAGGTCTTGTTCACACAAGGAAGAAACTACTATATGCTGCGTTCATATGAATGAAGCTCCCTTAGATGTGTGAAGAGCCCCGTGGCACAGAGTGGAAAGCTGCAGTACTGCAGCCCAAGCTCTGCTCACGACCTGAGTTCAATCCTGGCAGAAGCTGGGTTCAGGTAGCTGGCTCAAGGTTGACTCAGCCTTCCATCCTTCCAAGTCGGTAAAATGAGTACCCAGTTTCCTGGGGGTAAAGTGTAGATGACTGGTGAAGGCAATGGCAAACCACGCCATAAAAAATCTGCCAAGGAAACGTCATGATGCGACGTCCCTCCGGGGGTCAGTAATGACTCAGTGCTGGCACTGGAGACTACCTTTACCTTGCTGTTAGACGCCGCCAGCCCCTTGGAACATCTAACTTGGCACTTAAGTTACATCATACAAGGGCAGGAGTGGTCAGGACGGAGTAATGACATGTGGTCCAAACTTAAGGGGTGGGAGGGATGTCCCCTCCATACATGGAGCATCTGAGAGGTGCATCTAACAGGCTCCTGTATCACTTACAATAAATAAACATTACCATTCCTTTTTAAAAAGTGGAGCAGCCAGGATTTTCACTTGCACTGGAAATAATTTTTTTTTCACCCGTTAGGTTGATGTTGTAAAGATCATTTGTTTTTTAACAGAAGCCCATTTAATGTTTCCAGTGTACAGATTAGTCCCTGGCAATGTCTTTGCAAATGTGCGCTATGGGTTAAGGACATTTCCAGGAATCTTTTTTATTGCCACCATTTAAATTTCTTCATTAAAAGCCTTTTACTGCCAGCTGGAAGCTGTTTTGTTATGAAGAAAGCGGCTGACGAAAGCAAGGCAAAGGGGGAAGAAGGGGAAGAGTTTCACATCACAGCAGATTTGTCCGTTTCCTGGAGGTCAGGAGCAGGGAGAAGTTTTCACCTCTATGCCCTGTGGTAGGCTCTCCAAAACTGTGATTTGGTACAGTTTTTATCCCGTCTTTCTTCCCAAATAGCTCAGGGCAATGTATGTCGCCCTCCGTGCAATCCCGATAACCATAATGTGAGGTAGGTTAGGCTGAGAGGGAGTGACTGGCCCAAGGTCACCAGCAGGTTTTGTGGCAGTGTCAGGATTGGAACCTGGGTCTCCCAGATCTTTGTGCAACCCTCTAACTGCTATACCATGCTCATTACATCCAAGGTTGACCACTGCATGAAACCAAAAGCCGGACAAGATAAATCACTAGTTTGACCCAGTGCAATTGCTCCAATGTCTGTTTGTCTGTCATCCTCCCATCTCTGCCCCGTTTTGCTTGCTTTGAGTGTATCGGGAGTTGCATTTCCCATTCACAAAAACAACGTAAATGTTCAAACATCATCAAAGTGACCCTGCGAAACCTCTTCTTGCTGACCCAGTTTGCAGCTGATATGGATCGGTACTCCATGTTTAGCCAGTTTAGCTTGATGTAATTACCTGGTGGGGGCTGAGACAATGAAAACTTGATGAGAGTTGGACTGGGGCATTGGGTGTGTGTGTGCTTGCTTTAGTGCAATCTGATCTATCACAAGGTAGTGTGTTCACATCAGTCAGATTTAAACAGCATTCTGCTAAGGTTGGTTATTCATTATCAATCACTTGCGGTGGATTTTTTGTTCCGCACACGAAAAAATCCGTTCCAAATGATCTATAAAGAGGATTGGAAGTGCATTATCCAACGTGTGCGGAATCACTTGGAGAAGGCTGGACAGCTGGTGCATACATGTGCATTGTCTAGTTCCCGCTTTCTCCATTTTTTGTGTGAGTGAGCAAAGGGAATGGCGCAAGTGAAAATACAGGCCCATGAATATGGGTGGACCATGCAAGCGGAAGGTGGTATTTGGCAGAGAATTCGGTACCCTGAGACTCTCCGTTTTCTCTTTATTTATTAATGTCCTTTCCCAAAGACCTTCCACACCTTTATCAAATGCTGGAGTGTTAACGCAACTGGGACATTCAACGGCAGCAGGAAGGAGCTCAGAATAGAACCGAAAAGTAGATGCACAGCGTTGTGTCTGATTCTGACCTCTGGCACCAGCAGGGGTTTGCCAGAGAAAGATTTTTGATGGAGTGTGAAGAAGTGACAAGAGAGGCCATGCCAGAGAGCGCTGCAGGCCTGCGTGTGCATAATGAAGACGTGGCTTGAGACTGAATAAGAAAGGGGGAAATTATAAAATGGAAACTTGGCAGGGAAGGGGGGACCATGTCTGTAACAAAGGGAAAAAATGGGGCCATTCTCTTCGCCTTTCCAACTGTCTCAATGCAGGTGCTTGAGATGGCAGAGGGTGCCTGGCCCCCATATTTCTTAGGGTGGACCCCCTTAGCTCCAGAAGAGGCTGTAAATTGACCCCCTCTGTTCAGGTGCACAAAGATGGCTCCTCCCATTGAAGCATGCTTCGAGGCTAAGTCTAGTGTCATGCTGCACAGTGCTACTTGGAAGTAAGCCCCACTGTTCACCAGGGCTTACTCCCAATCAGGGGTCATTTTGTAGAAAAAGAGCTGGAGGAACTCATTAGCATAACTCATTAGCATATGCCACGCCCCTTGCCATTACCGGAAGCGTGTCATTAGTATAAATGATTTGCATATGCCACACCCCCTAACATCACCAATTCTGGCTGTTTTGGACCCAATCCTGGCCATTCAGGGCTGAAATTGGGCCCAAAATGGCAAAAAGGAGCTGAAAATGGCTGAAAAGGGGCCCAAAATGGTCAGGATCAGGCCACTGATGAGCGGAAGAGTGATCCACCACCCATCAGAGGTGCGATCCGGGCCGTTTTGGCCCCAACCCAGGCCGAAACGGGCCCAAAACGGCTGAGAGTCAGGAAGGTGGGGCCACCTAATTGACCTCTTTGGGGAACTACCGGAACTGCGTTCCTGTACGCTTCCCCTTGAAATGAGCCCTGCTCCCAAGTAAGTGTGCAGCCTTCAGCTGGTGGTAAGCTTAAGTGTGATCCTTTAGTACTTTCTCACATGGTTGGATTGATGGTGTCCTGTCCCATATTGATCCCAAACAGAGGAAAGACCAACATAATTAAGAATATCCCTATGCTTTTTACTTAACTACCCCGAATTATTTTAGAGCATTTTTATTAACTCTATTGAATGCGCAGCCCACTCCAGTTATGAAGGGAAGATTGAGGAAGGTTTCTTATTCAGATCGTCTTTTTGGATGTTTTTAGGGGAAAATTGGTACCTTATGTTAGAGTGTCTTCTTTATATTAGTCTTAGAAACAGATTTTTAAACTCAGTATCTAGATAATTTTTCAGATGTATCTCAATATGAGTTAGTTGTACTCCTTTTATCTGCTAGATCTCTGAATTTTACCCTTGCTGTGGTGAGATTCTTTTATTGGTTTAGTATTATGTCAAGATGATGCCATTCAACAGACGGGTTTTGACTGCTCAAGACTTTTAGTCAAGGAGCTTTAATCAGATTAAAGGAAAGGAATTAAGAATATCCAGGGCTTTTTTTCTGGGAAAAGAGGCGGTGGAACTCAGTGGGTTGCCAGCACAGGGGGCAACTCCTGGCAGGATGTGCTGCTCCGGTACCACATGCGCACGCACAAAGTGCGCGCTCGCTCCCAGGACCGCACAATGATGTCACTTTGGGTCAGCTGGACAAGGGGGGAGTTTTTAAAAGTTTAAATCACCCTTGGCAAAAATGGTCACATGGCCGGTGGCCTTGCCCCGATCTCTAGACAGAGGGGAGTTTAGATTGCTCGTGCAGAGGGCAATCTCAACTCCCCTCTGTCTGGAGATCAGGGGGCGGGGCCACCAGCCATGTGACCATTTTCAAGAGGTTCCGGAACTCCGTTCCACCGTGTTCCTGCTGAAAAAAAGCCCTGAGAATATCTTGTATAAGAAAGGATGAACTGTCTGTCCCCCACAAGTTTGTTTTAAATCAGATTCTCCCTCCTGTCTTACAACATCCCAAGAGACCCTTAAGCTTCAGAGTCTAACATGTATCTTAGTCGAGGGGATTTTCCAACCATGAGGAATGTGCCTCACTAACACCTTTAAAAACTTCCTTCTTTGTGGGGCAATGAGAGGATCCCGCAGAGCTGGGTTGGCCCCCAACAGAGCAGCACACATTGATGAACTTCAACAAGTGAATGAGGGCTCTTGTAATAAAGGCATGATTCCTCCACTGCTGTTGAATATGTGTCATATCTAGTATCTCTAACATTATGTAAAACAGGAGCCATTTCTGATAGATAGGGAAGCAAGGTCCAGTGTGCCCTTTAAACCACAGTGGTCCACCCGTCATGGCTGTCTGTGTACTGTAGCTCGCTCTACATAGGGCTTCCCTCGGGCCTGATCTGGAAATTACGATGGGTCCAGAATTCAGCTGCACGCGTCCTTATGGATACTCCATATTGGACGCATATAACTCCAGTTCTGCAGCAACTCCCAAGTGGGAGATTGGGATCCTGCCCCCCTGCCTCCTCCTGGGCTTCTTTCTTCATGCACATGCTCCCGGCTTGCATGATGATGTCACTTCCAGGAAGTGATGTCATCACATGGGTCAAAGGGTGGCTGTGCAGGGCAAAGGGAGCTCCCTGAGTGGCACGATTTGGCCTGAAATGGGCTCGTTGTGGGGTGCTGTGGGGCATGATTCAGGACACTGTGGCTGCAAGAGTGTGCTGCGCTGCCGGGGGGGCACCCTGGAGAGCGTGCCCCACCGCTGGCTAAGTAAGTGGGCATGGGGAGGCAAAGGTGGGAGCAGGGGATCCCCTGCCCCAGGCGGGGGAATGGCACCCCTAGTTTTAACATATAAAGCCCTTAGAGGACTGGGACTGGCATATCTGTGGGACTGCCTCTTCCCATATGTTCCCTGGAGGGTGCTCTGATCAGCTGATAAAAACTTACTGGTAGTCCCTGGCCCCAGGGAGGCTTGCCTGGCCTCAACCAGAGCCAGAGCCTTTTCGGTCCTGGCACCAACTTGGTGGAACTCTCTGTCTGTTCAGACAGAAAGATATTATCTTTTTGCCAGGCCTGAAAGATAGAGATGTTCTGCCAGGAATATGGTTAAGTCTGGGCCACGGATGAGGCTTCCCAACGGCCACCTGGGGTGGGGGAATGTAACCCCTGTCCCTTTTTTTTCTTTTCCCATCTGCTGGGCCACTGCTGTTTCTCACCTCCCACCCACAGATACATTTTAAAATGTTTTAGCGGGGCTGGGTAATATGGGCTGCCACTTAGAGCTGTTTTTTACTGCTGAACTGTGGTTTTATGGTTTTAAAAGGACATTTTAATGTAAATTTAAATGTTGTTATCTGCTCTTGCACAGAGAGTGGACTTAATCAATCGATTTAATAATTGAATAAATAAATAAGGCTGGGGGTGGGGGTGATTGATACAGGCTTGCACCTTGTTTTGAATATTCTCCAACGGCAACCTCTCCTTTCACCAATCCTGTCTCTTTCTCAGGGGTCTTGGGACTGTAATTTTGGTGCTGTGATCCATGTGCCAAGGTCCACAGTGGACCATGAGGGATGCATTTCTCTCCCGGTGCACAAGACTCCTTCATCTCCTCTGGATGAGCCTCATTTCCATGGAGGTAAGGGCTTCAAGTGGTCCGAGCTGATTATTCTCTCGTTTTAATCCATGATCCAATCACCGGGAGGGGTTTTTCCTGGCCCGGAGATGGAATCCCCCCATCCATGTTCATGTGGCTGCCTCCCCTTTTTAAACAGAGGGAGGGAGGGATTGCTGAAACAAACACGGAGTGCCTACTGCTTGGCATTGGGATTGGTTTCTTGATACAATCTGCGATGGGCGTATTACAAAGTACAGCCAGCTGGAGCACCTAGAAGTCTTCCATGCTGTCCAAGAGCGAGGACTCACTCAGATGGTATTCTTGTCCCAGCTGGAATGACAAATATTAAAAACGAAGGATGATTCTGCTCCTCAATCGGCCCTGACAACAATTCTAACCAGCTGTGATCCCCTCCCTCCCAAAGGTTTCACTACTAATGACTCATATGTATTGACAGGGCTTTTTTTCTGGGAAAAGAGGTGGTGGAACTCAGTGGTGAAACTCAGGACCGTACAATGACGTCACTTTGGGTCAGCTGGAACAAGGTGGGGATGTTTTTTAAAGTTTAAATTGCCTTTGGCAAAAATGGTCACATGGCTGGTGGCCCTGCCCCCTGATCTCCAGACAGAGGGGAGTTTAGATTGCCCTCCGCGCCGCTTGTCGGCGCAGAGGGCAATCTAAACTGCCCTCTGTCTGGAGATCAGGGGGCGGGGCCACCAGCCATGTGACCATTTTTAAGAGGTGCCGGAACTCCGTTCCACCATGCTCCCACTGAAAAAAAGCCCTGTGTATGGACCCTTTCCTTATTGTAACTCCCTGTTCTTTGCAAGAAATGCATTCCTTGTCCCAAAGCTCTCAAGTTATGTGCTACTTGTTGACTGCTCATAATGACAATAGGCTTATCTAGCATTTTAATTGCAATTCAGCTGATCTAGCCTAATGCAGATCTGTAAAGATTCAAAAGCTGAGGGACGGGTGGGGTAGGGGGTCTGGGAGGGAAAGGGTAACGCCTGGCAGATCCAGCCTTGCCACTGAAGCTGGAGTGAATTCCCAAATCAACTTCTGTCAAATAGGATTTTCAAATTCTGGGTCTGTAGTCAGGGGCAGTTGCAGTCCCTTTGACCTGGATTAATCCACGGCTCGTGCTTCTGAAGGCAGCTATTTCTAGAGGGAGCCTTCAAAATGCAACACGGTCACCCTTCCGGACCCTATGTGCATGCCCCACTCTTGAAGTCACTGGCTTATTAATTGGCATCCTTCCACTTTGCCGTTCTCTCGCTCTATCCTCACCTGGGAAAGCATCTGGTTCTACGTCTCAGCCTGGAAAGCCCTGCCCCTAGTAACTGCCAGAGGTCCTAGGGAAGGTCTCCACCAAGATATAATGAGGGTGTGCATTCCACAGAGCTGCGGTGCCAAAGTTTTGGAGAAGACGTTTGAAGAATGGATGAGGTACAAGGCCGAATGCTCGAAGAAGATGGCAAATGACCCTTATCCCTCCGGTAAGGGATTCTCTGTTCTGTTTCCTTAAAGTGGAAAGACCAGAAGGTGAACTTACCTGCTATTATCTGAGGCAGGCTTGCAGGTCTGTGTCGTGTCTGTAGCCCCTACATCCATGTCATTATTCTAGGGGATGCTAATTGCTAATACTGTGTGGCTGTGTTTTGATTTCATATTGCAAATGCTATGTGTGCATCACTTTCGTTTCTCCCTCTCCCAGCCTGAGAACACAGCTGGGGAATCTATTTCTCTGAAGCTCACCAAAATGACCTTGGGGTGTCTGAAAATGTTACCGTGTCTCTCTGTCTTGTCTAGCTGATGTATAAACTCCAGCAAAAGTTTCCCAGGCTTCTTCCCGCTCAAAACTAGTGGGTTAGGGAGTTACTAGTGGGTTACTTTCCTCAAGCCTCTATTCCTCTCAATATGTCAGGCTATGGATGACAGGATACAGCAGACAGATCTCAGGGCCATTGCATCAAGATCAGGGCTTTTTTTCTGGGAAAAGAGGTGGTGGAATTCAGTGGGTTGCTCTCGGAGAAAATGGTCACATGGCCGGTGGCCCCGCCCCCTGATCTCCAGACAGAGAGGAGTTGAGATTGCCCTCCGTGCCACAAGGGCAATCTCAACTCCCCTCTGCCTGGAGATCAGGGGGCGGGGCCACCAGCCACGTGACCATTTTCAAGAGGTTCTGGAACTCAGTTCCACCGCGTTCCCGCTGAAAAAAAGCCCTAATCAAGACACAGGTTCTTGGGTAGATGACATTTTATTCAGAAATCAGATCATTTCCATATACAGGTCCACAGCTTACTTAGAAACAAGAAAGCTTCTAGGCAGTACAGCTTCCTTGAGAGGAATAGAGGCTTGAGGAAAGTACAGGTCTAAATACTCAAACATTTCCCCCCTCCCTAACCCACTAGTTTTGAGCAGGAAGAAGCCTGGGAAACTTTTGCTGGAGTTTATACATCAGCTAGACAAGACAGAGAGAAATGGTAACATTTTCAGACACCCCAAGGTCATTTTGGTGAGCTTCAGAGAAATAGATTCCCCAGCTGTGTTCTCAGGCTGGGAGAGGGAGAAACGAAAGTGATGCACACATAGCATTTGCAATATGAAATCAAAACAGCCACACAGTATTAGCAATTAGCATCCCCTAGAATAATGACATGGATGTAGGGGCTACAGACATGACAGTCTGCTCCCTTGACTGTCCACCTTTGCAGAGGCTCTAGTTAAAAATAGGTGCCTAGTTAAAAATTTAAACTTAAAACTTAAAAAAACCTTAAAAATAGGCAAATGCACCCTTTGTCTCACTCATCCAAAAGAAAAGCTCAGTTCTGCTATCCCCTCTTGGAGGTGCTTGCACCAGTATAAAGCTTGCCTATGCAGATTCTCTTGGATCCCATGGATCTGTTTTGCCCGTGGTGCTGCAAGAAGCCTTCCGCCGATGCTGGAGGAAAGCTGCTTGTGCTGCAGGGAAGTGTCATTTTCAGCAGAATCCAACGTACTCAGAATATTTAGGAAAGGTCTTCTTTGCATGTGATGTGAATCTACACTTAGACCTCAGTGTAAGAGAAAACAGTTGGGAATTTGACTTCTTCTTCCCGTGTTCTAAAGCCAAGGACAAAACAAGATTCCCCTTTATAGTAAGAGCCAAAGGCAAATGTTTGCTGCCATTAAAGGCTTCTAATTGCAAACTACTCTCTCATGGAACCAAGTCTGGAGAAACAAGAAAATAGTCAATCAAATTGGCTCTTGGTTGTTGTGGATTTTCCGGGCTGTACGGCTGTGGTCTTGGCATTGTAGTTCCTGACGTTTTGCCAGCAGCTCTCACTGGCATCTTCAGAGGTGTAGCACCGAAAGACAGAGATCTCTCAGTGTCACCGTGTGGAAAAGATGTTGGCAGGTAATTTATATCTACTCAGGAAGGTGGGGTTGGGCTGAGTCATCCTGTAAGAGTTCCCCAAGGTGTGGAATGCTAATGGAGGGAGGCTTCACTGTATCCTGAGGAGGTTCTTTTGCATATGGATTGGTGCTTGATATGCTAATCTTCTCTGCAGGGCTATTGTAAGATGTAGAGTATTTTGTTAGCCTGGTGTTTTTCAGGACTGAAAACCATGCTCTATTCGTTCTTAAAGTCTCTTCTTTCCTGTTGAAGTTGTGCTTATGCTTATGAATTTCAATGGCTTCCCTGTGCAATCTGACAAAGTAGTTGGAAGTGTTGTCCAGTATTTTAGTGTCCTGGAATGTGTCTTTCGGTGCTATACCTCTGAAGAGTCACAGCTGCTGGCTAAACATCAGGAACTACAATGCCAAGACCATGGCGATACAGCCCGGAAAATCCACAACCACCAACATTCTCCGGCCGTGAAAGCCGGCTTTGACAATAAATTGGCTCCTCTTAAAGAAATACACATATATTCTCCCCCATCATCTTTGTTCCTGTACCCATTCAATATCGTCCATTTTTCTTTTGTAACAAAATCCATCAAACTCAGCCCTGCAGCCATCAATAATTGCTCATTATTAGGTGCAGTTCTAGCATTAAAATCACCAGCAATTAGAAACTTAGCACTGGGATAAGATGTTACTAGGTTTTCAGCTAACAGTGCAATCCTAAACAGAGTTACCCCAATCCAAGCCCATTGAAATCAATGGAGGGATTGTTAAATTTTACAGCTTGGGCCAACGAGAAAGATTCCTTCCACTCTATTGAAATATATTGTGTTGTGCCAGAAATTAAACAAGCTGGGAAATTAAACAAGTTGGGAATCGACTCCTTCCTTCATTTACAACTTTTGCTAAATTAAAAAAAATTACAGAATCAAGATAATAAAATATGTCTGCATAGAACACAGATGATGCACTCCCCCCCCCTTCAAAGCACTTCATGCAACATCTGTCAATAATCTGCACGACAACCCTGCAAGGTAGAATGGTACTATAGATGAGGAGGGAAGCAAGATGGGAAGTTTGTGGCTGAGATTTCAGCCATCCGCTGCTCTGTTTTCCACTCGTCTCCAGAGCCACAGTGTTGTACGAATGGCACTGCTAACGGATGCCGAGAACGAGAGAGATCCGATCCTCTTTGTGTTCTGGCATGAATATTTCTGCCCCCTATTTGAGGAACGTCACTCTGCCCATCTGGCCTTGCTTCTGTCTCTTGCAGGACTGTTCTGCAACCGAACATTTGATATGTACGCATGCTGGCCTGACGGGAGTCCGGGCACCGTTGTCAATGTCTCCTGCCCCTTCTACTTGCCCTGGTTTGAAAAAGGTATGGCTGTTTCCAGGTGGGCTGGGAGAGCAATATGTCCCATGGCACCCAAGCTGTTTTTCCTCAATTCCTCTTGCAAGGTCTGTGTGGTGGAATCTCCCCACGGGTCACAGGCCCCTAGGCTCTGTCCAGTGCTCCACTTTCTCTGATGCTCTTCTTGGCTTGCCACTTTCCGCTCAATGGAAATCGAAACTCTCTGCTTGGGCTGAAGGCACCTCTCCAAAGTCTCAAGCAGACATTGTACTGCAGATGTTTTGCGTAGAGAAGGCAGGAATTCTGCATGCAAAAAGGTGGCTGCGCCACTGAATATACTGCAGAGGGGGGACTGGGCACAGGGCTGCCATTTTTTTTTTATTATAAAAGATTTTTATTAGATGCGTTAACATACAATATATATTGCTACATACCATTAATAACCCCCTTAATTCTTCATATGTTCCCCATCTCCTCCCCCCACCTTTATCTATATTGACTTCCAACAGCACTGCAACCCCTTTTACCTTTCCATAATTCTAATTCTAATTCTTCTTCTTATTTGTTAATATTAGTTTTAAAGGTAAAGATTGACACTGTACTAAATCTTATCTTATTTAGTAATTCTTGAAAGACCATAAATGCCCTTTAACATCCCATTTTTTTCCCAAATAGTCTTTCAATTTCCCCCAGTCCTCCATAAATTCTTTTGGATCATTGTCTCTCAATTTTAGGGCTGCCATTTTTATGACGGCCTCGTGTTCTGTAATACATTTATTATGGCATCCGCTCTTGGGAATCTCTTTGTCAGATGCAAGCTCTGAGTTTTGTGTTGGGCCCGTGTGGAGCCCATATTCTGTTTAAAACTAGTGCTTGTTTCTCTATGCTTTCTGGACCAGATTTGTCAATCTGCATCTCTCTATGTGTCTACATCCAATCAGCTCAGGGTGGCATATATAGGCTTTCTGTTGTTATGCTCACAACAGCCTTGCAAGGCAGGTTCAGTGGGGTGTGTGTGACTGGCCCAAGGACTTCCAAGTTTTATGGCGGAGTGTGAACGTGAACGTGGGTCTCTTCCCTAGGCTGACTCTCTGGCTGTCGCTTATGAGTGTGATCCATCACTGCACGCCAGTGCGGTATAGTGGTTAGAGCACCAGCCTAGGATCCAAGAGACCCAAGTTTGAATTTGGAAGTTTGCCAGGTGACCTTGGGCCAGTCGCACATTCAGCCTAACCTACCTCAAAGGGCTGTTGTGAGGATAAAATGGAAAGGGGGCGTTTTAAGGTGGTTTGGGCAAGGAGTTCCTGGCTCCCGCCTTTCAGCAGCACCAGCTGCACGGCTGCCGTGGACAACTTCTTGCATGGTGCTGTGCAAGGCGGGATGCTGCAGAGGCTTTTGGACACACAGAACAGCCACACAAGATGGGACAATTGTGTAGCAGCTGCTCCATCTGGTGGCTGTAAGATATAAAGCAGTTTGCCGCATCCCTCCCTGCCGTTGCACGAAAAGTTCCCAGATCATCACCGTGTCTGGCTTCACTGTGGATTGCTACGTGGTGAGCTGCTTTTTTGCATTAGGCCTGCCAGTGTGACCGCCTAGAGGCATTTACAGCAGCTTCCCCGTGCCTCCAACCCTGATTCGAAAAGGCTTCTTCCAGATGCTTCAGCCTGACATTCCAGATCCTTTTGTGCTTGCAGTTAAACACGGGCTCGTGAGCCGCAAGTGCGGGGCTGACGGGCACTGGGTGCTACTGAACGGGACAGAGGCCTGGAGGGACCACTCTCAGTGCAAGGACGAGGCGGAAGCCACCAGTGAAGAGGTGAGAAGGGGAAGGTGGCTGGGACTTGCTACTGGGGGGAAATGTCAGTTGTGCGAGTGGTGGGTTGGATGTTTATTTCCTTCCTTCCTCTATACCCTGCTTTGGGACCCCAAAGTGGGTTATAGCTTTCCTCTCTCACAGGGGTCATTTCGTAGAAAAAGAGCTGCAGGAACTCATTAGCACAACTCATTAGCATACCGCATTAGCATATGCCACGCCCTTGCCATCACCGGAAGGGTGTCATTAGCATAACTGATTTGCATGTGCCACCCACCCACCCCGACATCACCTATCCTGGCTGTTTTGGACCCAATCCTGGCCATTCAGGGCCAAAATTGGGCCCAAAATGGCAAAAAGGGGCTGAAAAAGGCCAAAAAGGGCCCCAAAATGGTCAGGATCGGGCCGCTTCTGAGTGGGAGAGTGATCCAGCACCCGTCAGGGGCCTGATCTGGGCTGTTTTGGCCCCAATCCAGGCTGAAAAGGGCCCAAAATGGCCAAGAGTCAGGTGGGTGGGGAGGGGGGGCACCTGACGTGTGACCTCTTTGGGGAACTGCTGGAACTGCGTTCCTGCACGTTCCCCCTCAAAATGAGCCCTGCTCTCTCCTCTATTTTATCCTCACAACAACCCTGTGAGGTATGTTACACCGAGAGAGACAAACTGATCCAAGGTCAGCCAGCAAGCTTCCATGGCAGAGTAGGAATTCGAACCTGGGTCTCCCAGATCATAGCCCAACACTCTGACTACTACAAGAGCTCCAGTGGTATGGTGTGACTGCATGCCCCCAGTGATACCACCATATTTTTCCCCAGGCATCTTTTAGAAAGGCTTGTCCTAGGAAATGATAGGGAAGCGTGCTGGATTTCTAGCATTCTTCAAGGAAGCCTCTAGCCCTCTTGATTTACAGCGAGAGCATTCAGGCAGCTTGCAGAGTAAGACAAGTGCCTGCTCCCCCCTTCTAGTATTGCAGGCAACAAATGCAAAAGCACCAGGATGACTGAGGAGCTTGTGGGCAAATGGCACTTATTCTGTGTTTCCCCCGCAGCTATTGCCACCCGTCCTGGTCCTTTCAGTAAGCCTCGGTATTGCATACGCCATTACTTGCAATATCTTTATATTAACAGATGTGTGAGAAGGAAGTAACACTTCCACAAAAACTGGCATCACTTTACCTCCCTGTCCGCTATTGACCAATTAAGGAAAAAAATTAAACTCTGCCTTCCACTGAATTACAGTTTGCAAAAATTAAAAACCACGGCAATAGCAGAAATGGATAAACACATGCAAAACCTAGAAATCCAGAACCTGCAAAGCCTTTAAAAAAAAAAGGTTATCCTGAAAGCCAAAGGTTTCACAAGTTGATTAATTTTTCATTTGCCTTCTAAAAGGAACTGTGAATAGGTGCCACCTCTGTTTGGTGACTGAGACCCGAAACAGACGTGATGAGTTACCTCAGTTCAACCTGGGTTTCCTCGCCTCAAGGTTTGACGGGAAGCGTAGGCGTCCTTGCAGGTGCATTGCTGCATTTCTCCTTCCCCTGCTTGCGTGGCCCGGAGCTACATAGCCACAAATGCTCTGCCCCCCCGTCGCACTGAGCATCACTTCATCTCCCCCCCTCGCCTGGCCCAGCCCCCACAGAGTGACACCGGGCTGCACTGGGAGAGCAGGAGGAAAGGCTTCCGGAGCATGCTGCATCTCCCCCTCACTCGTCCGGCCCCCGCCAGAAGCCGCCCAGCCCAGAACTGTGGGGATGGGGCCAAACGAGGAAGGGGGGAGATGAAGTGACGCTCAGTGTGATGGGGTGGGGGAGGCAGAGCACGTGCGGCTGTGTAGCTCTGGGCCACGCAAGCAGGGGAAGGAGAAATGCAGCGATGCACCTGCAAGGACGCCTACACTTCCCGTCAAACCTTGAGGCAAGGAAACCCAGGTTGAACTTAGGTAACTCGTCACGTCTGTTTCGGCTCTTATTGGGAGTGGAGGGACGGCTGTTCCTTATTTAAGTGGCTCTCTTTCTCTTTTGTATAGGAAGGGGCCCACCGGTTGATGGTGAGCTTCAAAGTCCTCTACACAGTGGGCTATTCCCTGTCGCTGCTAGCTCTGACCCTGGCTCTGCTCATCCTCACCGTCTTCAGGTATCGCTACCGGGTCTCTGCCCTGCTCAGCGAGAGCACTGTGGGACAATTTTTTTGCTAATCGCAGTTGCTGTGAAGCTGTGTAAAGTTGTCTGTTGTCTGTTTGGCAATACTGTAGAAAATGGGGAGGAAGGAGAGATGTTCTGGGAAAATAACAAACCAGAAAAAACTGACATTTCTCAGCATCGGCGCCTTTATCTTTGGAGTTCTCTTCTGGCAGCTACACTCGTAGCACCAGAATGGTTGGTTTTTGACTAGGAACTGATTTCAAAAGCAGCATATACACAACAGATAAAAATCCACAACAGAGCAACTCTGGGACCCCAGTGACATAAAGAGAAGTTCAAGTATTCTGTTGAGTTATACAATAATGTAGACTCAGCAAACAACTTCATACCTTTGCAGAGTAGGGCTAGATAGGAGAGGACTTTAGAAGGCAAAGCAGGCACTTTAAAAAAAATATACCCAAAATTTTATGGTTTGCTGTTGGTTGACTCTGTATTATGTATCCTGGTTGCTTTTCTGCTTCCTTTGTTTTCCTGGCTGTTTACAGTGGTCCTGCTACTGCCTGCTCAGTGGTTTATTGCATTCCTGGTTTTAGTGCTTTGATTTTTATTGTTTGGTTTTTCACTTTTTATGTTGTCACTTTTGATCTTCATCAGTTTGCCTAATTATAAATTGCTGTGATGGTTTTAAATAACATCAACTGACTTGGGGAGCTTTTAGCTGGGAGTTCAGGCCATCAAACAAGCACGATAATGCAGGAGCTGTGAGTAGGGGGAGTGGACTGTCTTCTGAGCTTTTGAGCGCCGTGATGTTTTTGGTCCTGCAGGAAGCTGCGTTGCACTCGGAACTACATCCACGCCAATCTCTTCGCCTCCTTTGGGCTCCGGGCAGTTTCAGTAATTGTGAAGGATTCGTTGCTGGAGAAGATGTGGGGGAAGGAGGTCTTTCAGATGTCTGACTGGGAGGCCTTGCTGAGTAATGAAGTGAGTTGTCATGTGCTTAGCTGTTCTAGGGAGGCCAGGAGGGCATCTCTGTCTTCCCTCACAATTTTAGAGTCTCTCTACACAAGATACCTCAGCATGTGCTCGTCAAGTGTAGGGAGACACACGGTTAGCTGAGAAGCATAGTTTAAAAAGACAGAGCCAGCAGAGATTGTGCCTTAGAGGGTTTGTTAATTTCATCTTCGCCTCCCAGAAGGCTCTGTCCAGTCTAAACTGTGTGGGATCGCAACCAGAGGGCAGCCAGGAATGGAAATGGGCTGGAGCTACCTTCCAGAGCCGGGCTTGGACCTGGAGAGATTACAATGGGCTGAAGTTTCCCTTCTGGCATTTCACAGCCCCTTCACCCAGTTCCAGTGTATAGCAAAGCCTTTGCCCTGCCACCAGCTCTGTCTTTTTAAACTACCCTTCCCAGCTACCATTGCATCTCCTGACATGTGTTCTTCATGTGTCAGATGTTTCGTGTAGAGAGACTCTTACTAGGATAGTGATTGATTGATTTGATTAGATTTTTAGCCCGCCCTCCCCACAAGCAGGCTCAAGGCGGGTTACAATCATAGATAAATTACAACAGATAAAAACAATAAAATGAGATCTAAGTACAACATGAATTTCAATATTCCAGATGGGGCACCCCTTCCCCCTTTTCCTGCCCACCATACACAAAGGAAAAAAGGGAAGAAAAGGGGGGAGATGTGGGTTGGTGAAACTCTAACTCCCCAAGCATGGGGGGGGGGGGCAGATGGACCATATGGCCCCCTCTCACTGGTAGGAGACCAGCAGGGAGGCTAATTAGATGGATCCCGTGCTGGTCTCAACCATATGCCTGGTGGAACAACTCTGTCTTACAGGCCTGCCAAAAAGATATGAGATCTTGGTGGGCCCGAGTGTCTTCCAACAGAGAGTTCCATCAGGTTGGGGCCAGGACAAAAAATGCCCTGGCCCTGGTCGAGGATAGCCGAGCCTCCCTGGGGCCAGGGACCACCGGTAGGTGTTTACCTGCAGATCTGTGAGCTCTCTGAGGTACACACGGGGAGAGGCAGCCCCTCAGGTATGCTGGTCCCAGTCCGTTTAGGGCTTTATAAAACCTTGAACCTGATCTGGAACTCCCTGGGGAGCCAATACAGCTGCTGCAGAGTTGGAGTCACATGTGCCCTGAAAGAAATTCCTGTCAGGACACGAGCTGCAGCATTTTGGACCCACAGCAGTTTCCGGGTCAGGCCCAAGGGAAGCCCTGCGTTTCCCCGCTAAGGGAAAATTCTACCACAGTTGCGCTTCCTTTACCAGAAGTCAAAAAGTGACATGACAACTTTGTCTTCCTAGAAGACATTGGCCGATTCCAGACGGGCACAAATAAAGCGAGTGCTTTCGCTTTTCCAGCGACCTCAATCGTAAAAACCCGTAATGTCCCGTCCCTGCTTACCTCCGGTTCATGGCGCTGTGTTGCGCTCCAGAAGCGGACGGTGTGAACGCCGTATTGCGGGTTTGCACACTTCTGGACGCTTCGTCGCCGTGGAGAGGCCCTCCCCTTTCCCTCCTTCCTTTGCCGGCCGGCAACAATATTCCCTTAATTTTTTTTTTAAACCGGGCGCCATTTGCGCAGTCGCACATTTGTGCACATTGAAGTGCGCAAATGCACACAAATGCACAAATGCACAAAAGTTGACGCTGCGTATTCGCATACCTGCACATTTGCGCATTTGCGCAAAACACGTAAAAAAAATTTTTTAAAAAAAACTGAAATGTGAACCAATGAAGGCCCCCAACGTCAACTGTGACGGGGAGGAAACAACCAATCCCGGGTACCTCAGTTGGCCGTGCGAACATCCGGAAGTAGGATGGCACGGCACGCTGCGAGACAAAGCGGATGGAGACTAAAGTGAACGTGTGGCCGGTAAGCGATTATTTCCGCAGAAAAACCGCAATTTCTGGCCATCTGGAATCGGCCATTGTCAGCTAAGCATTAGGATGACCTTTACCCACATTGGCCAACTGGATACCCCCCAAAAGAAGGCCAAAGCCGCCTCCTGTCATTGTCACCCAGCACTGATATTTGTGAACATGAAGATTCTATTTTTTCATCCTGGCTAATAACCATTAATGGGTCTCTCTTTCATGTATTTGGCCTACTTCTCCTTTTTTATGCCATCTAAGCTAACGGTGGGGAGGGAAGGCAGCATAGTATAGCCCAGTCTCATCAGATCTGGGAAGCTAAGCAGGGTCACCCTCAGCCAGAACCTGGACCGGAGACTGCCAGGGAAGACTGGGGTTGCTATGCAGAGGAAGGCAACGGCAAACTACCTCTGTTCCTCCTCTGCCTTGAAAGTCCCTTTCTGGGTCGCCGTAAGTTGGTGGCCACTTGACAACATGTACATACATAACCTGGTGTCCATTACTGCATCTTGTAGCAGTGAGTTCATGTTCATTTAGACACTTAAGTGAAGACTGTTGTACTGAATACCACCTATCAACCTAATTGGGTGCCTCGAATGTTTTCAGCACTGAAGAACAAATTTCTCTTTATGCTTTTTCTCCACAGTATAATCATGGTTCCAGTGCCCCAGCCATATTTAAACAAACAAAAAAATCCCCTAATGGCTTCCATTTTGCTTGTTCAAAAGGTGCTGCAGCCCTTTCGTCGTTGTGGTTGTACATTTCGGTGCCTTTGGGGGCTCTCTTTCTTGAGATCATAACTGTAAACCATTCTTAACCAGTCTGGCCACAGTTGCCTCTTTCTGAAAATGCACCAGCATTCTACCCATCAGGCAGAACGGGGTGGTAGAAAGGACCACACCTCATATGGGGGGGTGCATATACCACTTTTGAATGCTTGCATAGAAACAGCACTGCGACTGGAAAGCCAACGTATACAGAATGAGGTTCTAGCCCAGTCCTTGAGGAGAATTAAAAAATGCGACTTTGCACAGCAGCTGGACAGTCTGTTTTGCCCCCTCATCCAGCTGCCTCACATAGATGTGGGATTACTCTGAAGACTGCGGGAAGGGGGCTGTGTGTATTCCATGCTTGTGCAACAGCACAGAGTGTGTGAAGGCAGGTGTAGAATATGGCGCTGTGAGAACCTCTGCTCTAGGATCTTTAAAAAACAAAACAGGATGCAAGTCAGGGGGACTGCAAGAGTGAACACTTCCTTGTTTTTCAAGGGAGGGTAAAAAACCAGCTCCCCCACAGATTATGAAACAGGCCGGTTGGTGGGAAGGTGTGATTAGAATCTTCCTCCTGAACTGCTACTTTTCTATGTTTAGAGGACGGTTTATGTTGATGGAGCATTCCAATGTGCCATCTCCTCCCCACCTGCTTCCTTAAGTGGTACAGTCCAGCAACAGAGACGCCAGCCTTTATTTAGAGAAATTTTATTGGATTAGAATATATAGTCATTCAATACAAACATTCCCCCTTTGTAAATATCTACTTCTAACCCCCTCCCTTTCTTCCCCCCTTTTATTTGACTTCCAACAGTTTTCCAACCCTTTGTCTATCTTATTACTTACTTACTTAATACCTCATATAATCTATTAAGCATACACTTAAACTCTTTTCTAAGCTTGTTGTTTTTTTATAACACAGAATTTCCTTTAACCCCTCCTTTACTAAATCTTATATTCTAGATAACACATTGCTAGCATAAATAGTCTTTATATTATCAGTATAACATTTTATCCATTTTCTATTCCCTTATTTAATCTCTTTACTTTCCCCCATATAAGTTAATTAATTTAACTTATATTCTATATATTTCTTTAAACATTTCTTATTCTCAATCTGTTTTAATTATATGAAATATCTGCTATACTAAAAACTTAACTACAATAAAAAATACCTAGCTAGCATGCTCATATATATTCATTATATATATTCATAATAATATATCTGTTATTTAATACTGTGTATAATAAAAAAGAATTTTTGTCTTAACCCTAATAATAGCTTAGAATTTAATAGTTAAATCCCCCCTTTCCCGGTAAAGCCACTTCTCTCTTCTTTTATAGAGTCTCAGTAATTCTCGAACTGCCACAGTTTCCCTTCCACATCCCATTTTTTCTCCAAGTATTGCTTCAGTTTCTCCCAATCCATATTGAACTGTCCTGGATCAAGGTCTCTAAGCTTCCTTGTCATTTTGTCCATCTCAGCCATGTACAGCAATTTATAAATCCAATCTTCAATAGTTGGTACTTCTTGCAATTTCCATTTCTGCGCGTATAAAAGTCTAGCTGCTGTTATCATATAAAATAACAATGTTCTATGTTGTGCTGGAACATCTTCCATTCCCAAGTTCAGTAGCAACAATTCTGGGTTTCTATTAACTTGAAATTGTAAAATCTCATTAATCACTTCTATTATTCCTCCCCAGTATTGCTTAGCTACCTAGAGATGCCAGCCTTATAAGCGCTATGAACTTCAGCGAAGACCAGCGGATGACTTCTGCACAGTTGCCAAGCAGGCAGCCTTGATTCCCCCTTGTGAAGATTCAGTTGGAATGATTATTAACCTGCTTATACCCTTGCTTCCCAGGCTGCAATTGGCTGCCGAGTGGCTCAGGTGGTGATGCAATACTGTATCCTAGCCAATCACTATTGGTTTCTGGTGGAGGCGGTCTACCTATACAAGCTTCTGATAGGAGCCGTCTTTTCAGAGAAGAATTACTACACCCTCTACCTGTACCTTGGCTGGGGTAAGGAGGAAACGTTGGCTGGATACGGTGGGTTTTGCTTAGTGTATGGGAAGTGCCACCTTCCAATAGCCAGTTGATAGAATCAGCAACGCTCTTGCTGGGCTGTGTTGGTCCAGGCTGCAGGGGGCGGTAGCCCTGTTGGACACAGTGCATGCTGCACCACAACTCCCTGCACTGAGAAAAGCAGCATTCAGGGAGAAGGCTAGGCTGTACCCTCCCCCTCCCCCCGGCGAGTCATTTTACCTGCAGAGGAACATTTGCAAAGTAGTGCCAAAGAATTCTGCTAGTGTTATCAGCTATCCTATTTTTTTCCCCATAAGAATCCGAGAGGAGCCCTGCCAGAATGGGTCAAAGATCCATCCAATCTAGGCTCCTGTTCCCAACAGTGGCCAACCAGTTGCCCGTGGAGGGCCTGCCAGCAACAGCCCTCCCCTGTTGAATCCCCCCAGCCATCATACAACCAGAAACATTCTGGCCTTGAACCCTAAGCTCCCATTCTTCTATTGGGGCTAATACCCAGCCATAGACTTATCCTCCATGCATCTGCCCAATTCTCTTTGAATCCACGTTAGCCTGTGGCCATCACTTCATCTTGTGGCAGTGAGTTCCACAAGTCAAACTACCTGTTTCTTTTGTCTGCCCTGGGTCTACTACCAACCAGTTCCATAGTTCTGATATTACTGGAGAGGGAGAAAAGTGTCTTCTCTCTCTATCCTGCCTTCCTTTTATGTCCTAGTCCTTGCGGAAAATACTGTATTGAGCAACGGTCTGACTCTATAAGCATTACAAACCGGCATGTCCCAACCATTTGTCCATTAGGGGTTGGCTTCAGGGGAGTTTACTAGCTTCAGAAAGATCTTGCCCGATTGGTAGTAGCAAAGGTCTTTTTTAAAAGAACCCCTCTCTTTGTCTGTATGCCAAGCAGTGGAACTAGCTTGTTTTTGACTTCACGGGATTTTTTTGATTTGCAGGAACCCCTGTAGTATTTGTGGTTCCATGGATGGCCGCCAAATACCTGAAGGAGAACGCAGAGTAAGTGAAGATGGTGCTGTCTCATAATGGGTGTGAAATAGGGTGAATGGCTTTGTACAGACATTGCATGGACCACTGGATTAATTTAACCATAGTCACTGTGGTCATCTGAATGCAGGTCATGACGCTAATTGTGTTTAGGGTTCATAGAACCAGAATCTGTAACCATAGCTTTAACTTGGTTTAACCATAGGGTTGCCAACTCCAAGTTGGGAAATTCCTGGAGATCTGGGAGGTGAAACCTGGAGAAAGTGGGTTTTGGGGAGGGAAAGGACCTTGGCATGGCATAATTCCATAGAGTCCACCCCCCCAAAGTAGCCATTTTCTCCAGGTGAACTGACCTCTGTGGCCTGGAGACCAGTTGTAATTCCGGGAGATCTCCAGCCACTACCTGGAGGCTAAGCCAAACAAGGAGAGAAAACCGGATAGTGAGGAGTACAAGCAACGTCCGGAAATATGCAATTAATGCTGACTTTTATATAAATGTTGCAATAGTGCAAACGTGCAAAGTGCAAATAAATAACATGCAATGAATACAATAAATATAGTTAATACAATTCAGTTGTCCAAGTCATAATATAAATGTCCAAAACAGACCCACAATGGGGATATACTAAAGAGGAAGTCACAAGGCAGTCTTATGGTGGTGGCTCAAGTCCAATGAGATGTAAAATCCACAGGTGCCGACGGGATTATGCAGGCATCTTATACAATTCCCGTTTCGTATGAAACATACTTCTTCTTGAGCACAAGTACAACTGGAAGGTTGCCAATCCACTCCAACGTGACTGCTCAAGACCTATTACATTTCCAAATGAATGACGGACATAGGTGAATGGAGGATTAGCTCATGGAGGATTATTTAGTCCTAGCTTGTTGTGACCAATCCTAATTCCAGAGTTTTCATAAAAGGATGTGCTTGCTATCCCCAGCCTGCCCTGCTACAAGTGGAGGGCAAGTGGAGGGCAAGTGAACAGGGAGGAATATACGTGAGGCTGTTCACTTGCCAGGCAAGTGTCATTCGTCACTTGTAGCTTGGCACTGTGGGAAAGCTTCGCTCTGTCAATTAAGTTAATCTCTACTGGCTGCTGTTATCTATCTATGCCACAGTGGCCCACATTTGGGCAATCAGTTAACTGTGGATAGTTGAATTGTACCCTGGTTTTACATTGTGTCTTAACTCTTCCTAGCTCTCTGGTGCATGCATCTCGGCAAAGTAAACTTGACTGGGAGCCAAGCTACAAGTGACGCCTGACACAGGTTGGACGCTTGTCAGCTTCCCTCAAGTTTTGATGGGAAATGTAGGCGTCCTGCTCTTGCAGCTGTAATGGAGAGCCAAGCTGTAAAACCAGGATGCCTACATTTCCCATCAAAACTTGAGGGAAGCTGAAAAGCGTCCAACCTGTGTCAGGCGTCACTTGTAGCTTGGCTCTGAATCTGAGATTCCCAGCTAGGCTTCCCTGTCCATTCAGCTACCTGTGCTGAACAATGTGCACTTCTCCTTGTGTTTTAGGTGCTGGGCACTGAATGAGAACATGGCTTATTGGTGGATTATTCGGATTCCTATTCTGCTAGCATCTGTGGTAAGTGTTCTACAGGGCATGATGCCTTCCCAGTGGCTGCAGAATGCTAAGTGGGCTTTTCCCATCTTGGCTTCCAACAGGGACAGCAGCACTTCCCCGGCAAGAAAGGACCGTTCCTTTGCCTAGCAGTGTGTTGTGTGTCAATCCATTCAGATAGTCAGAACAAAGTGCTTGGTGCACTTTTCCAGGACTGTGCTGCTCAGAATGTTATGTGCCTGTGGGTGTAGGCATCATATTTGGAAGTCCCCCTGTGTCCCTACACCTTCCTGCATATGGAAAGCTTAGCAAGTCACATTTGAAAACCAGCCAAATGGGAGAGACTTGCAGTCTGAATTATTCAGTCTCAGGAAGACTGGACCACATGTTGACAGATCGAGATGAGTAGCTGTCTTAGTCTATCTGCATCAGTAAAAAAGACCAAGAGCCAAGTAGCACCTGTAAGACTAACAAAATTTATTTCTGATAGGTTATGAGCTTTCGTGAGACACAGCTCACTTCTTCAGACACAGCTAGAATGTAATTCTATCTGACCTTGTATTCCGGAGAGTGGAGCGATTACAGATGTCGATGGGATTCAGTGGGATATACAGAGGGGTAGTAGGTGTGGAGAAATCCACACTGGTATTGAGACAAGAAGCCTAGGTCTCCATTCAATCCAGGTGGATGCATTCTGTTGAGCTTCATTATCAGTTGCAATTCAGCAATCTCTCTTTGAAATTCCATTGCAGAATAACTGCTACTCTTAGGTCAGCAGCTGAATGTCCTGGAAGGTTAAAATGTTCCCCCACTGATTTTGGAATGTTGTGGTTTCTGATGTCAGTCTTATCCTGCAATGACATTGCTAAGGGAGATTTTAAAAAAAGACTGCTGAATAACGAAGCTCAAGGCAATGTGTCCACCTGGATTGAATCAAGACCTAGGCTTCCTGTCTCGTTACCAGTGCTGATTTCTCCACACCTACTACTTTTCTGCATATCCCACTGAATCTAATTGACATCTGTAATCACTCCCCTTTCAAAATACAAGAACAGGTGGACTCACATCCTAGCGGTATCTGAAGGAGCTGTGTCTCCCGAAAATTCATACCCTATCATAAATAGATTTTGTTAGTCTTATACTTGACTCTTGATCTTTTTTACTGTGCCACATGGTGATTCTGAACATCTGACATGGTTTTCATGCTTATGAAATAGACCTAGAAATGCCTGAAAGAGGGCCTTGAAGAGGGTCAAAATTTTGAAGTCCACCTTTCATCTCTGAAGAAAGTTTGGGTCGCAATCTTTTTAAAACAGTTTCTTTATATGCCCCGAATTAACCTCAGACTTTACCATTTCTAAAACAGCCAAAATTTTTATCTTTAATGTGCAACATATTATCAGAATAAACAGCAACACAGTAAATCTTCCAATCAGAACACTGAAGGCTGGAGCAGAGATGTTTTTGTTTCCACGCTGTCTTCCGCATCAATTTTGAGATGATCGGCCCAGTCTCTCACCACTCTTGGCAAGTGAAAGATGTCCTCAGGAAGGAATGAAAAATATCTGTTTTTCCCGGAAAGGTGTGTCGTGCAAGTTGCATTGTGAGATGCTTTGTTCTCTGCAATCTTTTTAAAAACAGTTGCTTTATATGCGCCGAATTCACCCCAGACTTCAAAATTTCTAAAACAGCCATAAAATATATCTTTAAAGCGAAACATATTATTCAGACAAACAGAAACACAGTAAATCTTCCAGTCGCAACAATGAAGACTGGAGCAGAGATGTTTTTGTGTTTACGTTGTCTTCCGCATCAATTTTGAGATGATCAGCCCAGTCTCTCACCACTCTTGGCAAGGGAGAGCAGTCCTCAGGAAGGGATGAAAAAAAATCTGTTTTTCCAGAAGGGTGTGTAGTTCCCGTTGCACTGTGAGATGCTTTGTTCTTTGCAGAGCAGGTACGCTGTGCACCAAAGCCAGCTGCCATTCACTGACAGAGGTGATACTGGATGCACGGCTCAGTTGTATGGGTGGTACACACGCAATTTGGCAACAGAAGATTCCAAGTCTAACCATCTTCTTGTAGCACCCTTTGCCATCATGGCCGCCAGGACAACCGTGACGACAAAGGTGACGAAACCTATGACGAAGGCCACGATGTTGATCACTTTGGCTATCTTGCCAAAGCGGTTCGCCCCTTCAAGGTCACGGATAACTTTGCAGTCCCTTGCTTTGATGGAGTAAATGAGGGCGATAAAGCCGAAACAAAAGCTGTTCAAGAACAGGGTGTTGAAGAAGGACCAAAGCACGAAATCGGGGGGGTTCTGCTCGACCACAATTATAGTAGCAGGAGCGGCCCTTGCCTGGGCTTGGGAGGGGGCACGTGAAGGCGATCTCTGGGCATTCTGAGGCTGCATTTCAAGGTGCAGAAAAGGTAGGACAGGTGTGATTGGCGGCTGCCAAGTGATAGACGGGAAGCCGGTGCAGCTGGAACGGAGAAAAGCGTGAGCCCCTCAGCGCAAGTTTCGCTCGAGGGAGAGAAGCTCAGGAGCAGCAGTGGAGAGGACTGCCCAACAGCAGTTCCTCCTCCTTCCTGAAGATGGTTCTACAACGTTGCTAAGCAACAGCCCACATGAATAACTGTCAACTGCGAAAGGGCCGACTAAGGGGGGGCAACTTGGGTCACATTTCTAAGTGGACTGCAATAATTACTTCAATGGTGGGGTGTCCAGCGATTTTTAATCTACCACATTTTTATTCCATTGTTCCTCCAAAGAGTTGAGGTGGCATAGGTGGCACTTCCTTCCTGTTTTATTGTCCATTCCTGTTTTATTGTTGCCTGTGAGGCAACATAGGCTGAGAGGTAGCCACTGACCCACAGCGAATTTCATAGCTGGGTAAAATTCTGAATCAGCGGGAGGGTTGTTTTACTCTTGCACTTTAACCATGCTGGTCTTCTGACTTGAATGTGCCGGATTCGGATCCAAGAGGTTTGGGTTTGACTCCCTGTTTAAATCCCAGACCTCAGGCCCCCTGGCATCTCTTTGGTTCCTTCCTCCCTGTAAACTGAATAGCAATTTTGCCCCACTTGCTGTATGGGTGAAACGTTTTGTGCAAGCATTCAGGAGGGGTGGCCTGATTGGTCTGCTGAAGCAGAAATAAACAGTCTCACGGCACCTCAAAGTTTAACATGGTTTTCTTCCAATGTGTAGGATGCACTCAAATCTGCCCCAAAGAGTAGTAAGCAGAAGCTCTCAGAACACCTAAATGACATATATGCAGGGCCGGCGTGCCCAGTGAGGCCAGGTAGGCGGTGGCCTCAGGGTGTTGGAGGGGGTGTCAGGGGCGTAGGCGCACGCCGCGGAGCTGGCATGGTGGGGCTGCAGCTGCTGCAGCCAGCCAGCCCCGTGCCGCCACCACCGCTGCCACACGCCCCCAGCCGGGCACAGCAGCCACGAGCCGCTGCTGGGACAGCGTGCAGATCGCGGAGCAGCCTCCACCCGCCACCCCAGCCATCCACCGGCCAATGCCCCTGGCTTGCGCTGCGTGATGATGTCATCACGTGGTCCGTGGTGCGCGTGCACAGCGCGCATTTGTGGGGGAGGGGTGACCGCAGGCGCCAGAAACCCTGGCGCCGGCAGTGCATATATGAAACACTAGATATAGCATAGCCATAGAATAGAAAGAACATAACTGTAGAAGAATTTAGCTTTAATATACCTGTGTATTGGCCTAACTCGCTGTAACAGACACAAGGAAGAGGCCCTTTGTTTTCATCTCTCTAGCATTTCAGCCAGGTTGGCTGTAAAGCCAAAAGCGCATTCTGGAGATACGAAACAACTCCCCCATCCTGCCTGGTCTCTGCCAAGTCACAAGAGATACGTTCAAACCTTGAAGAGTACTAGCTCTAGCTAAACTGCCTTCATTGTCTTCTTTGGAAAGATGAATAGCCAAGCATATGCTACATATTGGGGTACTTGTTTATGCTGTTGGTAACAGATCGAAGACTAACAATGGATTCTTGTAGCGTTAAGGGATGGGAACAGGCAAACTGAAGGCCTCGGGGATGACACACAGCTACCGGATAGTTACTTTATTGGCACTACGGGTGCCAGAAAAGGATTGTGTTTGTTCTTTGAAATGATAAACAACTTTTGCAAGTGTTAATTGAGTAAGGGGACAACCCCTAATTATGCCAAACTAAAGGAATGACGCTAGGTCATATGTACACGTAACTAACTTGACCAGGAACTTATTGAATGCATAATTTCTGCTAATGAACCAAAGGTGATAAAAGTTCATGTAATGGCTTTGAAACCCCAAAGAGCACTTGGGTTCTCAGGGGCCTTGCACTTTCTATCCACTCTCTTCCGTCTATTCAAATGAACCAGTAAGTTTTATCCTTGTCACTGGACTCTGCCGTCTGCTTCTTTTCTGAGTCTGGCCTAGAAGCAGTTCAGGACACGTGTTTGTGTGTAACACACGTAAGCTTCTGAGGATTAGAGCCCACTTCATCAGATGCCATCGGACATCGACAAACTCTTTCTCCCTAGATCAGTAAAGATGATCTCGTTTCGCTAAGCATTGGGGAACTGGTGTTTTGGGGTTATGTTACTGATGCTTTTGGTCATTTAAAAAAATGGTTTTATTGTCATACTATTTTAACTTGTGTACATTGTTTTGGGAATGCAAGATGAGAAGTTTATAAATGTCTAAAATATATACTGGAAACTGAGGTGGAAGAGTTTCAGGTAGGTAGCCGTATTGGTTTGCACAGGGCTTTTTTTCAGCTGGAATGCGGTGGAACAGAGTTCTGGAACCTCTTGAAAATGGTCACATGGCTGGTGGCCCCGCCCCCTGATCTCCAGACAGAGGGGAGTTGAGATTGCCCTCCGCGCCGCTGAGCGGCAACCTCAACTCCCCTCTGCCTGGAGATCAGAGGGCGGGGCCACCAGCCATGTGACCATTTTCTCCTCAGGCAATCCAGTGAGTTCCACCTCCTCTTTTCCCAGAAAAAAAGCCCTGGGTTTGCAGTAGAATATCAGCATTTGAGTCCAATGGCACCTTAAGGACTGACAAGATATTCAGGGCAGGAACTTTTGAGTGTCAAAGCTCCCTTCTTGAGATACCTGAGGTGGAACAGTAGCTCCAAGATGGCTTTTAATTACTATATATTCAATGCATTATTATCCTGCCTGTAGCTGAATATTTGTCAACTTTCACACCATGCCCCGCACATTCTGTTTTTTGCTCTCTCTTTCCCCCAGATCAACCTGCTCATCTTCATGCAGATCCTCAAGGTGATTCTGGCCAAGCTGCGAGCCAACCAGAAGGGCTACGCTGACTACAAATTGCGGTGAGTGTTGATTGCTGAGCCTTGCGAGGCAGCCGGCTGACTTGAGCATCCGCATCACTCTCTGGACATGGCAACCCTCAGCCCCTCCAAGGCCACATCTGGATATCACAAACAGCCTAGTTTGTTCGTGATGGGCACGAATCTGATTCCTTGTTGAGCTTTTATACCATGTCTGACTCCACCTTGTTACCATGTCTGATAATAGGAGCCTAAACAGTTTTTTCCTTTCCCAATAGGTTAGACAGGATTAATCTGTGGCCGAGAGTCCTGGTTAGTAAGGGAAATTTCTCAGTTTGGTGAGAGGTTCATGTTAGACACAACATAACATCTTGGAGCTGGACAGAGGTCTCTAGTCTCAGTATGTCACAACAGGGAGGAGCCCAACACCTCACCAACTTTGGGTGATTCCCCACTAGTGGTTTTCCACGGTTCAGCTGCCAAATGACCTTGACTTTTTTTTGCATTTCCACATGTGGGAAGGCGATCCCAGCAGCAGCTTCGAAGTCACTGCAGGTTCTGTCCGGTTTTTTTCCTTCCTGCTTTTCCCCCAACTTATTTGTCCATCCGTTGCAGATTAGGGATTTTTATCGTGCGAAATTCTTTATCTGATGTTCTCCCCACCCTTGTCCTTTTCTCCCGCCCTTCAAATCAACTAAATTTGATTCGTTGATCACGTTTTCCAAGCCACACCCACTATCCTTTCCCTTCCCGTTTCTCTCTTTTTTTAAAAAAAATTATAAAAAACGTTGCAACGTTTCTACACTCCTATGCAGAAACATATCCTGTGTCACGTGATGACAGATGCCCAATAACGGGTCTGTTTTTCAATGCGCCAAATTTGTTACTTGATGCTTGCTGACAGCTGACAGCTGCTGAGGCAGAGGGAAAGCGGGGTCATTGGTAACAATTTCCCCTCCAAATGTCAATAACCAATATTCATTCCACAATATCAGCGGGAAATACTCAAACCTATCAGATGTGTTTGTTTGATGCAACATTTATACATAGCAGCGTGTGTTTTGAGAAACATTTTGATGTGTTTGTTTGATGCAATTTTTATATGTAGTAAGGTTTTTTTGAAGAAGAAAAAAAATTAAGAAGACGCACGTCTGTCAACACTTCCCTCGGAAAAAGCAATGAGGAATTGATTTTTATACTGGCAAATTCCGCACGATGGACTTTGAGCATGGTGAAATGAAATGTCAATGCGAAACAAAAGCCTTAATGTGGAATCGGGGAGCGGTGGATTCGTACGACTCCACTGCAGCACGACTGCTCAGAAAGTCCGGTCAAAGTCGATCATGTGGCATCCCCCATTGTGTCTGTCACAAGCCACACGCGGGCTGTTCATGACATTGGAACAGAGCTTCATCTCCTGTCCTGGCCTGTCTTCTTCTCTCCCTCAGGTTAGCCAAAGCCACCCTCACCCTTATCCCTCTATTTGGGATCCATGAAGTGGTCTTCATTTTTGCCACCGATGAACAAACCACAGGGATCTTGCGCTACATCAAAGTGTTCTTCACGCTCTTCCTCAACTCTTTCCAGGTAGGTCAGAAAAGATTCTTTCAGTTTCTGTCATGGCTGCTTTTCTTCTACAACCCCCAAATCCACTGCAGCACTAGAGGTAGGGAGCATTTCCCATGCTCTGATTTGTCAGCTGGAGATGTGTTCAGTCCGGCTTATATGTCTACCAACGGAACATGAAAATGAAACAGGTGAACAGAAGCGGCTGTATAGAAAGTACAATGCTGTAGATGGAGGTAAGCTAAGAGAATTAGTTATCCAGAGCAGAGCGAGCCCAGTCCAGCAGGAAAGGCTCCTGCACAAACCCCACTGAAGCAAAGGGCTTGTGCAGGACACCTTCCCATTGGACTGTGCTACTGTAGTACTTCTGGTGCACAAAAGCACCAGGGGCCAAGGCACCTGCAAGCCCCATTCTTTCCCTTTCTGCCCAGATGTACAGATTCATACTATTTCTTCTTTCTCCTAGGGGTTCCTGGTTGCTGTCCTCTACTGCTTTGCAAATAAGGAGGTAGGTACTTTGCACCAAGAGGTACAACTAGTCACCCTTGGTCCTGCAGCCAGTTGGTGCTAATCCTAAGCGGCAGAGGGAACATTCCTACCTTCTCCACAGCCAGCAGAAAGCCCCTTTAGGCTTGTGTGCTGGCAGTAGGCCACTGGTTTGTTTTTTCCTCCTGCACATTTTGGGTTCTAGATCTGTGCCACATCACGTTTCCGATCTTTTTTTTTTACACTCTCATTCAAATTCGGAGTATATCGAATCCTGCCCTGTCAAGATCTTCGCCCCAAGCTCTACTGTTTGTACCTGTGAAGGCAAAGCGTGCTATAGGGCTTTCTTAGGGCAAAACATTTGGAATACCTTTCCTTTGCCTGGCTCCTGATCAGCTGATGTTCGGGCACCGCATTGTCATTCATAATCACTCCAAGTTTTTAACTGAGATCTAGCCCACGTGTACCTATACTTTGCCTATTTGTTTGCTGGCTTCGAGTTGCATTTTATGTTCTTAGTGTCGATGGCTCTATGGCTGCTGCTGCATTGAGGATTGTGTGTGTGAGAGAGAGACATTACTTCATTATATCTGGATTGGTGGAGTTAACGTAAAGCTTAGGTTTCACGTTGGACCACCACCGCAAACAGTCTAACTGTAGATGCAAGAGAGATTATCTAAATCAGTTAAATACTTTACGGTCTCAGTTTGGGAGACTACAGAATTCTCCCTGCAGATGGCCAGGACTGGCCACAAGCTGCAAAGCCGCACCCTGCTGGTGTGGGAATAATAATTTGGTCACTTGACTGTTGTAGTTAAGCCATGACGGTTCTGATCATCTGAGATCTGTCTGGAGAGAGCTTTTGGGGTGAGCCTTAGCTGACCTATCTTCCACCTGAACCTCATGTCACCACTACAGAGGAGGCTCTTGAAGATTAGAGTGAGCTCATTGGCCCATCAACCTCAGTATTCCAGGGGTCTTCAACCCCACCCACCCCAGACCGCCAATGAAATCCCTAGAAGAATCACAGGACGAGGGCAAAGCTTCTCGGCCATGGAGAGGAATCCTCCACAGCTTTAGGCTTTGGCTTGTTCCTAACTCTGTACACCAAGTCCTAGCTTATGTCTATGCAGGTTTTTTTCCTGTTTCCTCATTCTGCCACTCTTGGTCTGGTAGGGCTTCCCTTCTTCCAGCCCCACAACTCTGCTGTGCCACCTGGGGGATTAAACGTGGGTGCCACTAAGAATAAAGACCACTGGCCTAGCTTGGCAGGCTTCTGTGGCAGAGCTCTTTCCAGCCCTTTGTTGCTATAGCTTGAGGTTGGCACCCTCTCCATGCCAAGCAGGTGTCTACTGGGCACCCAGGGCCCATCCCGTTCAGTGGAGCCAAAGCCAAAACAAACCTGTCAAAAGGGCCTAAATGCTCTGGGACACTGGGCAGAATATTAACCCCCCCCCTTTCATCTAGGTGAAATCGGAAATGAAAAAGAAATGGCAGCTGTGGAAACTGGATCACACGGCGGTCTGCTGCACTCAGTGAGGAAGAACTTCCCAAGCCAAGGTGGGACTGTGCGGCAGCAGCTGGAGGGGGGCTGACCTTGAAACAAGCGCTGAGTCTCCGCCTCTTTGGGCAGTTCCTGCTTGTGCAAGCAGCTGAGGCTTGCTTCAGGGTGCCCGTCTGTTGTCTTGGGCTCCACCCGAAGCTCTGCTTGGAGGGCTCAGGGGGCCGCAGCCCCTGGGAAAGGCAGAGAGAGGACTGCTACTACCTGGGCAAACAAGTCAGCGTTACTAGCCAGAAGTCGGGTGGGGGCACCCAGTGCATTAGGACAGGGTGCTGTGAGTGGGGATGCCTTAGCTGCAGGAAGGAATGAATCAGGGATACACTGCTGAAGAAGACAGACTGAAGTTTCATTGAACAGAAAGGGGGCATATATTACATTCAGGTAGGCATAGGCCTTGCCTGGGCACAGAAAAGGGAAGACCACTCTTAAGAGGCCAAGGGCCCAACTACGGACAGATCCAGTTGCATGGTTCATATCCTTGCCTTGTAATTGGTGCACAGCTAGCTCTGCAGAGAGAAAACTGCCCTCGGAAGTAACGGCTCCCTTCCCAAGGCGGATGGATGTGACTGCAAGCAGTGGAAGAGGAAACCTTTCTCCGTTTTGCATCTTCGGGAGCCCCCAGGAAGCAGGAATCCTGGGTGTTACAAACCCCCCTTGCCTACATGCTCCAGAAACAAGCCACCGCTGTTGTCATTTGGGGCTGAGCACGGGGATTCCACAACAGCAAATGCAGAAATTGCATTTTTGGCTCCAGCAAGGACAAGCACTTGGGGAGAGGTGAACCTGTTTGGCTTTCCTGTTCCCACAGAAGCACTGTTGAAAAGCGGAAATCACTGATCTATCGGTACCCAAGGGAGACGATTAACTTTGGGGAAGTCTACGAATACTTCCCTCCACATCTTGTCCTTCTTGGGCCCCGTGAAACAAGCAGGGAGAAACTTGGCATCTAAATTGCTGCCCTTCCTGCCTCTTCCCCCAGCTGGGTACTCCTTTGGATTTTGCAAAAGCATTTCTCATTAAGTTTTTTCCTGCTGACTAGAATGAGCCTCTCGAGCAGATGCGGCATCAGAGAAGAATGCACGTAGCTCGGGCTACACTCTACGGTTCCAACTCCCAGACTGTGGACCAAGGGAGCACTCTGCTCCGGGTCTAAATCGTGCCTTGAAACACTGTTAAGCTAACACATCAGAGACACCTGAGCAAAGAAGCTTTTTAAAAGTCTCTCTCTAATTGTTTAACCACAGAACTCAAACAGTTCATATGAAAAATTTAGGAATGGGCTTTATGGGAAGTCATTCCAGACTAGTACTCTCTGCAAAATAAAGCAGTAAATTCAAGTCAGAAGGCAATGAAGTAGAACCACCATTTACAAACTATAAAAAAACCTGACAATGACTGGGTGTTTGTTAGCAAAAGAACTTGTTAGCATTTTTTTAATGGTAAAATTGGGGGGAGGACACGAAGAGCTACGGCAGTCAGGCTAGGGCCAAACATCCCACCTGATAAAGAGTGCTGGGGAACTTGAAAGCTTGCACAATGTTCTGTGTCTGTTTGGATAGTCCAAATAAAAGGCTTTATACACATTCCAGTCTTATTTTGAGATCTGGCATGGATCGATACAACTGTACAACTTTGTTTAACTCCAAAGAGTGGCCACCTCGGAGCCATGCTGTACTCTTTTCTCAGTCGCATGCAGTGGGCAAGGGTAGCATTAAAGGAAGGCGTGAGAGCCACTTATTTGGTGTTTAAGAAACTCCTAAAATGTGCCTTAAAGTTTTTCCTTCTCAGATTTTTGTTCCTTGGAAGTATATGGGATAGAAACTACTGTAGGATGAGTCATATCCCTGCATTAGCTACCGCAATATTGTCTGTTCAATACAGAGAGCTTTTCCAGGGGTTCCAGCAAAGTTCTTTCCCATCACCTGCCAACTGATCCTTTCGCTGCAGGTGCCAGGGCTTGAACCTGGGGACTTCTGCACGCAAAGCAGATGCTCTCCCCCTTGTCCTGCCCTACTCCAGCTGCCTGCTCCTCTAAGATCAGAGGAAAATTGCTCTCAAGGGGGAAGGACGGAGTCTGAGACCTTCTGCATATACAGCATTTATTTCCCCCCATACCACCAGAGTCATGTTTCTGAACTACAGAGGGAAAACTGTGTGTGTGGAGGGACATCCCTCCCATAACTGGGGCTGATGTAAACCCGAAAACATTCCAGAAGTCCAGCGAGCAGGGCTTTTTTTCAGCGGGAATGCGGAGGAACGGAGTTCCGGCACCTCTTGAAAATGGTCACATGGCTATGGCCCCGCCCCCTGATCTCCAGACAGAGGGGAGTTGAGATTGCCCTCCGCGCCGGCACCGAGGGCAATCTAAACTCCCCTCTGTCTGGAGATCAGGGGGCGGGGCCATAGCCATGTGACCATTTTCACCGAGGGTGATTTAAACTTTAAAAAACTCTCCCCTTGTTCCAGCTAACCCAAAGTGATGTCATTGTGTGGTCCTGGGAGCATGTACGCACTTTGCGCATGCACATGTGGTACCCAGGGGCACTACCACCCACTAAGAGTTGCCCCCTGTGCTGGCAACCACCGAGTCCCACCACTTCTTTTCCCAGAAAAAAAGTCCTGCCAGCAAGTACTTCTCTGCAACCAGCAAGGGTTTAAAAACAACAAGAATGGTATTTGGCATGACAAAGTGATGAGGAAGAATAATTTCCCCTCCAGGGAGGTTCTCCTGCTTATAATGTCACTGGGTCAAGCTGCTGTGCCACGAAGACAGTGTTGGGCAGGTTGATTCATGGGTGACGTGCAGCAGTGCCCACAAAATGGCTGAAAGGAGGGAGAGGCAGGTCGGGCCAGTGCTGCACTCTGCTGCCCGTGAATGTTTCCAGAATAGCATGGGAGAAGTCAAAATGCACAAACAAATGGCAGCTGCCCTTTTCTCAAGCCAACATGGAAGACATAGCGATGAAGGGCCCACCCGTGAGCACACTTAATCCACAATGAGTTTATTCCCAAAGCAGTACAGGACAATTTTGGGCCTAACATGTAAAAAGAGGAAAAGACAAGGCCTTCCCCCCCCTTTCCTTCGTCATCCTGACAGAGATGTAGCCAACAGGTAAATAAGACCCCTTTCACAATCCCCCCTTCCAATCCCCCTGAAGTTAGGGGATGGGAAGGGCTCTGACCACCATCATCCAACTCCATTCCAAATGACACCTGACCAGAAAGAAGACTCTCCTTGTATCAAAGTTGGGTGTTCTTTTTATAATAATAATAATAATAATAATAATAATAATAATAATAATAATAATAATAATAATAATAATAATAATAATAATAATAATAATAATATTCAATTTATATACCTCCCTTCAGAACAACTTAATGCCCACTCAGAGCAGTTTACAAAGTATGTCATTATTATCCCCACAACAAAACACCCTGTGAGGTGGTTAGGGCTGAGAGAGCTCCTAGAAGCTATGACTGACCCAAGGCCACCCAGCTGGCTTCAAGTGGAGGAGCAAGGAATCACACGGCTCTCCAGGTTAGAGTCCCGCGCTCTTAACTACTATGCCAAACTGGCGTAAAGATTTAACACTTTTGCTGCCAGAAAACCAAGTTACACTTTTCATAGGTGTGCTGCCTCTCTCCCGAGTTCCCTCAAGCAGCAGCTGAGCGCTGCCACTTCAGATTGCAGGCGGAGAGCCTCATATGTGGCTGGCTTAGCCCCTGAAGCTGGCCTTTCAAGGTCGTTGTTGTCTTCTTGGACTGGCAGCAGCTCTTTCACATCACCTACTGCCTGATCCTTTAAACTGGAGATGCTGGGGACTGAACCTGGGACCTTCTGCACACAAAGCAGGCCCTCTTCCACTGAGCCACAGCCTCCTTCCTTTCGGTCACAGATCAATAGGCTCAATAAAGGGCCCCTTAGGATATGAAGGCCTAGATGCACAGATGCACATGAGAGGAGGTAGGACAGAGCTGTGCTCAAGATGCAGAACACAGCAGGCTCTCTACCAGCAATCGCCTATACACACTGTCTTCTTAGAAACTTATTATTCTTTCTGCGTTGTTTGCATGACAAGTTAGGGTCTCACGTAGGTGCCTGGAAATGGATTGTCGCACGCATGCACACACACACGCACACACGCGCACGCGCGCGCGCACACACACACACACAAAATAGATAAGGAGCTGCGGCCTCTCCTGTTCACAGCAACACTTGTGAACACGTTAGCCTCAATTACACATAACGTTTTTGACACCTCTCTAAACATACATGGAAAACAAATCACGATTGTGCACCAGTAACACACAAGGTTAAGGTTTTGTAAGAAATTATTAGGCTTTGCTGAAGAAAAAAGGCATAACATGTTCACTTCTTCCAGCCTTGCTAGTTGATGTATCTTGCTGGCCTCGAGGAACCCTCTCCACTGAGGCACCACGATCTGTAGACACTACGTCATTAGCCTGGAATACCCCCAGCCTACCCCAAATTCTGCTTTCTAAGTGGAACGAGGCCTTCAGTGAAGGAGACCGCCCCTGGAAAAGGCAGAGGCTCTACTGCCACTTCCTGCATTCTGTAAAACAAGAACGAGTCGCCATCGGTAGTGGGCCGAGTTCACAGGGCTGCAGAGGAACTGGGATATCCCAAGGCAAGTCAGCAGGAAGAGATTCAGTTCTGGTTTGTGACAACAGGAAGCACCTCAGGTTAAGATGACAAGAGCCGAATTGTGGTTGCGGGGAAACATGTCCCAAGTTGATGAGAAGAGAGACCCAGCGGCTGCTGCAGAAGACTCACCTCTTAACAGAGATTATCCAACAACTCTTAATGAAGGACTAAGGCAGATTTGAGAGCAGAACTAGTGTCTCTATGAGCGTCCCTTCCATTCTCACAGCACCTGTTCAGTTGTGCCGTAAACTGCAGCCCAACAGGATGGGACCAGGAAAGGTTTGCCAGCCTCATGGGGAGATCACATGAAAAGACGAATTCCCTAAGCGCAGGCACTCTGCTATGATTGTTCCCCGTGGATGCGTACAGTGAGGGGGACAGAGAAGAGAGTGGATCCTCAGTTGCTAAAATGGATAGTGTCGGAGGGCTCCTGAGAGATACCGAACTGCCTTTACCTGCTCACTTAGAGCCTCTGGCTTTGAAGGGGCACACTCACATCTCTTCTGGCTTGGCGGCGGGACTCCTGCCCATTCCTGCTTCACCTAGCAGACAGGACATCCTTTCTACGCAGCAGCCTGACTCTTTTCCCTTGGACGAGAACCTACAGCTCTCTGGGCAGACGGCCTGTGCTGAGTCCAAGTGGTTCTTGCGCTCACGCTCCCAGGCAAATACAGCTTCCGGGTGGAACATTCACCCGACGTCAGAACCCCTGCAAAAAAATAAAAAATAAAAAAGGAAAAGGCCTTCAAAGAATTAGCACTTGTACTGGATGGGGTAAATGCAAGGTTTTAGGTTCCATCTGCCCTACCCATTTTAAAACTCTCTGAAACCCTCTTTCACGGTTCCCACTGTATTACAAGGATGCTGGCATGGCTTTGTTAAGGCTTGCCTATGTCACAAATTCAAAGTGGGGATCAAAGGTACCCAATTATCATGACCCCCCATCAAGGAAGCCCAGACAGCAAGATGGTCTAAGGGACTGAGCTATCTTAGCACCTTCTGCAGTTCCTAAGATGGGTGGGAATAACACTGTTTCGAACCAGGTTTTTTTTTTTTTTTAATTTTTATTGAACATTTGTTGCAACATATCATTTACAATCAAAAACATCTTTCAAGTCAAGTCAAAAATCCAGTATACAATACATTATAAACCTTATTTTTTAAAGAGTAACATTGAAGCACCCTTATGACAACTCAGTTATGCAGACAGGTTAATAGAACGAAAGGTAGCCATTATTTGTCACAACTTGTAATATTTTTGAGTTGGGTTGTAAATCGTGTTTTTCTATATATTCCAAAAAAGGAAGCCATTTGTCAATAAAACCGGTATTTTCTGTAAATTGTTCTGCATTTTGTATATCGTTACTTATTTTTTCTAAAATAAAATGGTTCCAAATTTTAGAAAACCAAGTCTCAATTGTTGGTGGTCTCTTTGATTTCCAAACTGTCGCGATAGCACTTTTGGCAGCAATAAAGAGTGAAGCAACGAGTTCCTTTCTAATCTTGGGAATGTGCAGATTTCCCCATAGATCTAAAAAAATCAGTTTCGGATCAAAAGGAATTTCATGAACCAGGTTTTTTTTAAACAGGGAGAGCAGATGTGCCCCTATTCAATGCTGATTTTGCACAGTTTTCGCAAACAGTGTTACAGGAGGACAGGCAGTGGGAACTGGTGTGCCACTGAGCTGCTAGCCAGCGGGACCCAGATACCCATGAGCACGTGAAACTGCCTTACACTGAATCAGACCACTGGGGTCAGTATTGTCTACTTGGACGGGCAGCAGCTCTCTCCACTATCTGTTCCTATCACTACCACCTTACACTCTTAACTGAAGACTCTGGGGACCTTCTGCTTGCCAAAGAGAGGCTCTGCCGCTGAGCCACAGCCTCTTCCCCAAATCCCCCCAATAAATTCTCCCACTCACCTTCCACTGCTGCTAGGGCTGTTTCTGGGGTGCCTTGCCCTTCTGGGGACTCTGGAGTCTCTCGAGCTTTTGGCTGACAGAACGAAGGGCTTTCCCTAAGGGAACAGGTAAGCTGTTATCGCCACAGGTTTCAGGGGACAGACATTTTTGCAGCAGCCAAAAGTAGTATCTACACCGGTGGGGACCCTGTCCCTACCTGGCATGGCCTCACATGAACGGCCCCT